>NC_028451.1:11318936-11349950 GCF_000263155.2 Setaria italica
TATGTCTTTTAGTCACCGTCACTGAAACTGAATTCTTTGCGTAGTTTGCTGTTGCTTAACTGCACACATAAATCAGTTTAACATTCAAATGAGTGAAGGGCATCTTAGCATGGTAATTTCATACCTACTTGGCACTTTTGGCAACGTGCAAGACTTTTCTTGGTCTTGGATTTCGGAGCCACTACTAGCGCACCCGATTAGTGGGTCACGCAATTCTATGCCAAATCACGTGATAGAATGCCACTAGTTATTAGTTATAGCACAAAACTGAATTTGATGTCTTGACCTAGGATTAGTTTACACCCAATACTCCCAAATTTTACGTTCAAATGAGTGAACGGAATCTTAGCATGGTAATTTCATGCCTACTTGGCACTTGCAATGTGCAAGACTTTTCTTGGTCTTCGATTAATTCCAGAGCCACTACTAACGCACCCGATCAGTGGGCCTTGCTCTAACTAGCTAGGTTGAGTGTTACTAGCAGTTTCCATTGACATGATCACCTAATTTGGCAGCTAGAACGTGCGTGGAGTCAGAGTTAAGTAAGGTACAGACACAGTTGCTTTTCAAAAACCAACTGCTCTGCAAATAGTCTTTGATGACTTCACCAAGTCAACGTCTTCGTCTTAGCTGTGCGCTCATTCCACTTGCAATGCAAGGTACTAAGCACTCATCTCTAGTCCAAAACTCAAGTATCCTTGCTGCTATCATTGATCCCTCCTTGTTTGCTCTCTCTTTTTGACCTTTTCCAAGTCCAAATGCTCCACATGCTTTGCCTGCAAGAGGGCACTGGTAGGAATTAATGTGGACTTATTGTAGGGACATGTTGCCTCGGCCTTTCCACTGAACAATGATTTTTATGGAAAACCTCAAAAGGTGTGAGTTTTCGTGTTAAGTCTAAAATGAACAAAGAGTTAGTAACCATTAAGAATTAAGAATAGGACATGGAAGTAAGGTGGCAGCTTTGGTGGAGATTTCTGTCCCAAAGCTTACTTGGGTCACTTAAGGACCGGTTCACAGTCAAGTCTTTCTAGTAAAATGTACAACCATATGTGCTAAAAAGGTACAACCTTCGGGAGTGCCCATTCATGTGAGGTCCTGATTCACAATCTCGTGTATCCTAGAAGTTTATGCATATAGAGTTAATTTGGGATATTTGATCCATTCATATTATAATTATCTTATTTGGTGGCAGATTTTGGGTTTCTACCATGCATCTCGCAGTTGTGTGTGAACAAAGCAAGATGGTAGATCATTGGTTTTCTACATTTGATTTAACACACAATGAAATATGATAGTAATCCCCAACAACATTCCTCCTAGTAGGTATATGTTCTGAAAATTATACTACACAAATGATTAAACTCAAATGGGTGAAGGGCATTTAGCATGGTAATTCCAGGCCCACTTGCCAATTTGGTCAACATGCAAGACCTTTCTTGGTCTTCAAGCCCCGAGTCACCGATCAGTGAGCCTCTCGCAATTCTATACCCAGTCATGCATGAGATAGAATGCCACTAGCTAGTTAGCACTTTATATAACCAAACTGAATTTGATACCTTGAGCTATGATTAGTTTACACCTAATCCCAAGGTTTAAGTACCACGGCACCTATACCTAGGTTTAGGTGAACAAAGCAAGATGGTTAGATCATTGGTTTTCTACATTTGATTTAACACACAATGAAATATGATAGTAATCCCCAACAACATTCCTCCTAGTAGGTATATGTTCTGAAAATTATACTACACAAATGATTAATCTCAAATGGGTGAAGGGCATTTAGCATGGTAATTCCAAGCCCACTTGCCAATTTGGTCAACATGCAAGACCTTTCTTGGTCTTCAAGCCCCGAGTCACTACGAGAGCCTCCGATCAGTGAGCCTCGCAATTCTATACCCAATCATGCATGAGATAGAATGCCACTAGCTAGTTAGCACTTTATATAACCAAACTGAATTTGATACCTTGAGCTATGATTAGTTTACACCTAATCCCAAGGTTTAAGTACCACGGCACCTATACCTAGGTTTATTGCATTTTTCCATGAGCAAGTACAGCGTTAACAAATTGAGCGTTTTGGAATCAATGCTCCACGCATCTCTTCAAGTTGAAGGTTGGCTTCAACTTGTGCCATGAGCAAGTTTATTTAACTAAGTTTAACGACTTAATCTTTAGTTATGTTGCTGCTGCAGAGCTACTGAGCTAAGCTAGCTCCCTTAACATCATTAAGAACTCTGGCTAAGTG
The DNA here is from genome assembly GCF_000263155.2 of Setaria italica. Taxonomy (NCBI): domain Eukaryota; kingdom Viridiplantae; phylum Streptophyta; class Magnoliopsida; order Poales; family Poaceae; genus Setaria; species Setaria italica. The sequence goes on from NC_028451.1 coordinate 11,321,185, forward strand.
TGCATCAGGTAGAGTATTCTGGCCAGAGATGTAATCACCTTGGTAATTAATCAACATGTACAGGAAGGAACTTAAAAGTTAAAGAAATAAAAAAGAACAAAATAAAAAAAGTTCTATACTGAACCTGGTACGCAGTACGTAATTAATGGAATTAGTCTTTGGTTTTCTATATAAATGAAATAAATGTTCACGGGTGGAAAACTCGCCTTTAGTCCCGATTGGTAGGGAGCAAATCTCCTGAAAATCCATCCGGGATAAAGCAATCGAGACAAAAGGGGAGGGTCTTTAGTCCCGGGTCACTTGACTAAAGATCCCCTTTAGTCCTGGTTGGTGTGCCACGCCAACCAGGACTAAAGTCCTGCGCCTGCATATTTCAGGCGCGTGTCATGTAGGCGCATGTAATTTCATGCATCACGTACGTACCCTTTAGTTAATCTTTAGTAGTAGAGACTTTTTTATAATGAAATCAGACTAGTATTTAAACGAATCAAACTAGTATCTATATAATTACTATATATATAATTCTTAATATATATACAATTCTGCTTTCATGACATTCCAACTGGTTAACACTATCTTCTTCTTTTTCAGGAATTGGTTCTTCCCTAGGTGAATTTCTTCCCTGGGCTTGCATTCCACGGTCTCTCAAAACTACACTTCACTCTAACTAAGGGTGATGCGAGCAAGTTGGCTAAGCCCTTGTATCCCTTCTGGGAGTACAAGTTTCGGTAGAGGCACCTCTAATGTAATCTTTGTCCACAGCATACTATACAAATCTCTTAGTGTATTATACAAATCAATTAAACTATCTACACGATCTTCCTGTCAAGGTGTTGTTACTCGGAGTGTCTAATTTTCGTCCATCGTAATAAAATTCTTCTTGTGAATTTATCACCTCGTCCACCATATCTACGATCTTCCTGTCAAGGTGTTGTTGCTCGGAGCGTCTTTTTTTCGTCCATCGTAATAAAATTCTCCTTGTAAATTTATCACCTCATCCACCAGGAATCCAATGAGACCTTCACATATTGCTGCTACTCTTTCCTTCATGAAGAGTCCTTGTTGAATATTATACATCTATAATTTGGCAACATATGAATTTTACATGAACATCTAAATATAAGGAGGTAGAAAATATTAACTATTAATAGTTTTATTTTACATACTTTAAATTCGTGCAGCATCATCTTTAGGGACTTGGGTCCCACAAAACCGTGCATGTACTCACATACGTAGTAGCCACATAGATTATTCGCAGGTGGGGAAAAAACGAGCATTTCTAGCTGAGTGCCTCTTAGCTTCGAGACTAAACCTAAAAGGACAACATGAGGCTAGCATGTTCGTCGCGCCACACTGGTTTGCGAGGCTAACAACGCCCGAGGTCAATGATTTCGCTATGCTAGCAGGCTTATGCCGAGTGAACCGATCTTGAGGGTCACCGCGTCTTTTGGACGATTCCAACAACCAACAAGTCGCCAGTGCTGGATCTTTTGCTTATGGATCGGTTTCTTCAAGAAATACAGTAGCCCATTATATCTCCGGCATGCCGGCTGCCGACTGACCGGCACTCCAGGTATTCGCTGCTTCGCCGACTACGAGTCAATGCAAGGAGCACTGCTTTCCCTAACCAGGTGCATGCATTGTTTTTTCCCGGACAAAACGTTCGTTTTTTTATAGTTCAAGTAGTAAAGAGAGATAAAAGTCAACTATGAAACTGTGTTGACCATGGGTGGTTCATCAGGTGGTTTTGGTTCAAGGAAGGAATCGGCTGTCCTTTTGGTCCATCGTCATACTCCTCCGTATCATTCCGTGTGGCTTTTCTGATTTCTCTTTGTGGTCAGGTGCTTAGGAGGGGTTGCCCATCTCATTTTATTTTTCAAACCAAACAAATGAATTTCCCTTTTTCTACGAATGCCAAAAAATACACTAGTAGAGAACTCACCTTCCATGCGTCCCATTTTGTTCTGATTTAAAATGGGCCCGGGATAAAAGGTTTACCAACCGGGATTAAAGCTCGGTCACTTGCGGGGGGCTCACCAACCGGGACCTTTTGTCCCGGTTGCAAAGGCTAGTGGAAAAAAAAAATCCTGAGAGACCTTTTATCCCGGTTTGAAACACCAACCGGGATAAAAAATCCCGGTTTGTAATACCAACTGGGATAAAAGGGGATCTTTTATCCCGGTTGATGTTTAAAATCGGAATAAAAGGATCCCCAACGGGGTGGCTGAAAGAGGACTAAATCTCTCGAACCCTTTTATCTCGGTTTGTAATACCAACCGGGATAAAAGACCATCTTTTATCCCGGTTGGTGTTTCCAACCGGGATAAAAGGGTCCCCCACGAGTTAATACAAAATGATTGCATCCCCTATATAGTCAGATGTGCTATGTAGGTGGGATGGCAAGGAAGCTACACGCGAGGCTGGAGATCGTGGGTTCGAATCCCACGCAGCACGCACGCGCATATTTCGCGTGAAAAATCACGTGACTTGCGACTTGCAACTTGCGTGTGTGAGGGGGCCTCCCGGGATTTTTTTGCAGCGTCTGGTGTGGACCGGGATAAAAGGGGGTCTTTAGTCCCGGTTGAGTGACCCAGGATAAAAGGCTCCCCTTTTATCTCGATTGGTTTATCCTGGATGGATTTTCGAGAGATTTACATCCTACCAACCGGGACTAATACCGAGTTCTCTACCGGTGATAGTAGATATAAGTAGTCTTTGGTCCCTACTTCATGTTTAGAATCCATGACGGAGAACTTAGAAAAATCTTGTTTTTGTCAGGTTTTAGTAGTGATTAACAAATGAAAAAACAAAGTTAATGATCTGTCAGTGTAAAACGAAATCATACACGTTGCATCCTTGTTCGAAAAACAAAGTCGTCGCTCAACTGATTATTCGCATGCTGACATCGCTTCTTAATTCTTTCCAATATGATATGCTTCATCATGCTCCCAAAGTAATAAAATAAAAAACGGTGGACAATGATGTCTTCCATTTTCCTGCTCTCACCCTAGCTAGCAGTATCAAAAACACGCAACCAAGCGTACATGTAGCCCCGCTAATTGGGTTGAAATCGAACCCTAACCCACTCCAATCCATATCAAATTATATTGAGTAAACTCAAACCACCTCATTAACCCAATCCATCCCACCCCACCCCACCAATAATAATAACTTATTGATTTGCATCAAGAACCGGACCCTATAACTAAAACCCTCGCACGTTCGCACCCTAAAATTTTAGTGAATCTGACTCAAACCTCACGTACAGTGCATGGCACGCTAGTTAATTAGGCACACATCCTATGCTAATAAAATGATGCATGCAACACATGAATACCAACGCCAAAACTATTCACATGAGTACCAACGACCAAAATATATAGCTATTTAATGAAAAGGGCCCTGTCTCCGGCGTGCCGACTGCCAGGTATTCGCTGATTAGCCGACTACGAATTGATGCAAGGAGCCATGCATGCATTGACTTTTCCCGGAAAACACGCTCATTTTTTTATAGTTCAAGTAGCAAAGAAAGAAAAAAGTCAACTATGAAACTGTGCTGACCATGGGTGGTGCATCACGTACAAGGTGGTTTTGGTCCAAACGAAAGAGTCGGCTGTCCTTCTGATGTTTACAGCATTGAACTCTCCTCCTTTTAATTTCACACTGTTTGTCAGGAAGCTGCAAATAGATGGTTGACTTGCGTGCATCTGCTTCTCTTCACAAATATCAACATTTTTTTTTAAACCGAGAAGTGCTGACCAACACGATAATGTTGACTTGACGTTATTAATTATGCTCCGAGTGCAAAGTGTTGCGAACAAAATTAAAGATGATGTCATTCTGCATATATGATACAGAAGAGATCATGCTACGTATGCGTATAAAGCGAGAGAGCGAGGCAGGCTAACACAACAACCGCCGGAATTGAATTAGCAGCTTTTCCTTTCCGGGCTGATAGACTCATAGCTGTTTACAACCACTCATGAAGTACCAGATAGCCAAGGCTCTTCTCCAACTGCTCTGGCTTCTTCTTCTTTCTCCTCCTCTGGTACTCTCCCGGGTGCTGGTGCAGGAGCCAATGCCGGTGGCAGGGCCCCCGCCAGGCTGCCCAAGCATGTGCGGCGACATAGACATCCCCTACCCCTTCGGCATCGGCGACGGCTGTTCAAAGAACAAGGACTTCGCCATCTCCTGCAACAATAGCTACAACCCGGCGAGAGCATTCATCGGACGAGGCTTCGAGGTCAAGAACATAACTCTGGAGACAGGAGAGATGCGCGTCTTCACTGGGGTCGCGCATATCTGCTACAACTCATCCAACACAATCTCCAGCATAGACTCGTGGAAGTACGACTTCACCGGCTCGTCGTTCCTGATCTCGTCGGCAAGGAACGAGTTCACGGGCGTCGGCTGCAACACCGTGGCGTTGCTAACAGGCGAGGACATGGAAGACGATGGCCGATACCTGAGCGGCTGCATCACGACGTGCGCGAGCCTGGGTGACGCTGCCGACGATGTCAATTGCACGGGGAACGGGTGCTGCCAGACGGCCACCCCCGAAGGCCTTGACACGGTGACTGTTGGTTGGAACACGCTCGCCACCAACACTGCGTGGAACTACAGCAGCTGCAGCACCGCCTTCTTGGCCGAGAAAGGATGGTACGTTCGCGTCTATCGTACATTATTTCATTCTTAGGCTTGTCACTGAATCAAGCTCGAACGAGTTTCTTATTGGAGCTAATTAAGCTCCAGCTTGCTTAATGATTCTGAGAATTTAGCCTTTGCTATTTTCAACTTGCTTAAAAATTTCAGATTAACAGTTGCCTCAATTTGCGCACCGTTTTTCCAGATTACAGTCGCTGTTCCACTTCCATACACTATAGATATGCAATTTTAGGAAAGATTTTCTACGGTTTTGACCATCACGAAAACGGCAACAATAATGTGACGATGAATTTAGAGTATTGATGATTAAAAAAAGTGAATGATGGGGAGCAAGAGAGCAACAAAAATTCAGCCAATTGATGATTAATTAGTAGACGCCCTCAAACAGTTTTTGCTTCCTGTATATATTTTAGGTACAATTTCAGCCTGAATCATCTGGACGGCACCGGTGAGACGTCTTTTCACAAACAGTTAGGTATAAGGACCGTTCCGTTAGTGCTCGATTGGGCCATGAAGAAGGATGGTGCCTGCTTGAGCGCCAACAGCACACGCGTCCACGTCAGGAATGGCCTCTGGTACCGCTGCAAATGCTCCGATGGGTACGCTGGAAATCCGTACGTCGTTGGGGGATGCGAAAGTAAGTTCCGGTGCTTCCGAGGGTGTATATATATCCTGCACGAAATAATGGCCAACAGAAATATTATATACTCGAGATGGTCGTTAGCCAAATTTTTGCACTCAAAGCATGTGTCAAGGCCACACATGCCTTCATCTCAGATATGGTGTTATATCAGATTGTTATTCTAATGGGTGTGGTTCATCTATTGTACAGATATCGATGAGTGCAAACTTCTGAAGTCTGATCCTGAGACTTATGGAAAGCAATATCATCTTCCAAGTGGTAGCAAATGTGTTGACACAGATGGTAGCTACGAGGTGAAATGCAATTTTGGCCGAATAGGGTCCGAATGCCGCCTCGTATTTTCCGCCACAGTAGCTGCAGTACCAGGTGAGCAAAAGACAAGCAAAAATGTTCTTTTTTTACGCAAACTAGTGTTTTAACTGGAGCCGATATATCCAATTTTGTTTGGCAACATATATGTTATTTCCATTCGCTGATAAGTCTTATGAATCCACATGCCATCTTCAAATCAACCTCAGTAAAGAAAATATACGCTGCAGTGCTTTTCCACTAGTCAACTAGCACGGTTTCTCAAAAAAAAAATCAGCTGAATTGCTGAAGTTAAATGATTTATATTTGTTGCGTCTCGGCTCTCGCGAAGTCAAGGCACAACGAGGTTGAGAGGATGGAAAGGAATGCGTCACTTCATTAAATGTCGAACATGGAGGGGTTTACAACAGACCTCCCTTTTATAGTGAAGGGAGCACATCCTCACATTACATTTTTGGCCTCGCCTAACTACCACATCCTTAGAATATTCTTTACACTTAAGTCATTTTACACTTAGGTCATTTGCAAGTCACACTTTTCCTGCCGCCTGATAACCCCGCAATTCACGCTCTCATAGGGCTCTGTGATTCACGCTCCCATGTCGTTCACGTCATCGTGTTCCTCGGCTTCGCGCCCGAAGCTCAATTATCTTCGGGCACCCAGGTTGCCTCGAACTTGTATGCAGACCCTCTTTAGACTCCAGGTCTTCCCTGGCGCCCTTGACTTCGAAGTAGGAGATTTAATCAGCTTCGGATGTCCTAACGCCCTCGACTGCTCATCCCAGGCTAGACAAGCTTTGGACGCGCTCGCTACCCAAACCTGCATAAAGTGACAACCAGGCAAGGTTACTGGGTCAGGAAACCATCAATAACCTCGTCTTACCTTCGGCCTCGACTTTGGATCCTAGATGTTTGCTTTCCACGTACAGCATGCTCGAAGCCAGAGGTCCCCTCCCGAGGTTAGGTATCTTGCAGGGATTCGAGGTAGAGCAAGGCCTGTTTTCTTCCACTGACTTATTTTTAGCACCCGTCACATCGAATATTTAGACACTAATTAGGAGTATTAAACGTAGACTATTTACAAAACTCATTATATAAGTCGAGGCTAAATGGCGAGACGAATCTATTAAGCCTAATTAGTCCATGATTTGATAATGTGTTGCTACAGTAAACATTTGCTAATGATGGATTAATTAGGCTTAATAGATTCATCTTGCCGTTTAGCCTCCACTTATGTAATGAGTTTTGTAAATAGTCTACGTTTAATACTCCTAATTAGTATCTAAACATTCGATGTGACACGTGCTAAAAATAAGTCACTGGAAGAAAACACCCCCTTAGATTCGAACGACCTTGAGGTGACCATCTTATTGGGCGATCCCCAACAATATTAATTTATGTTGAATTTAGTATTCCAATAAATAGTATATTGACACATTATTTTGATGATCTTATATTGCTGTTGGTGTTGGTGAGGTATATATGGAAATTCTGATTCTGCATGTTTTCATTGTAATCATTCCATACGTGTGTTTAATTTGCAGCAACATTGGTCGCCAGCCTTCTTCTGGTGCTACTACGCAAGGAGCACAAGCGGCGAATGCGGAGTGGCTTCTTTGACAAGAATGGCGGTCAAATAATGAAGAGCATGAACATGAACACCTTCACCGAACTAGAGCTGGAGAATATCACGAACCACTATGACACCCCCATCGGAAAAGGTGCCTTTGGCAAGGTCTATAGGGGAACCACCCATGAGAACCTACGAGTCGCCGTTAAGCGCTCCATCGTAGAAGGCATGAAACCCTCGCATGATCACGATCTGGTGAACGAGATCGCCATTCAGTTTCAGGTCAGCCATGCAAACCTTGTTCGCCTCATCGGCTGCTGCCTCGAGACGGATGTCCCCATGCTTGTCTTCGAGTACGTCTCCAACGGGAGCCTCTACAATGTGCTTCATTGTGGTTCTACACCACGTGCGCTCCCGCTTTCAGCACGCTTGGACATTGCCATAGGCTCTGCAAAAGCTCTTGCCTACATGCACTCCCATGGCGGACGCAGTCTTGTGCACGGGGATGTCAAGACTGGTAACATCCTCCTCGGCGATAACTTGACTCCCAAAGTCTCAGACTTCGGGTCGTCAAAGCTTGAGTCAATCGCAAGGCATGCCAATTGGTGCGTCATGGGGGACATGAGCTACATTGATCCTGTGTACATCAAGACGGGCCGTTTCACACAGAAGAGTGATGTCTACAGCTTTGGTGTGGTGCTCCTCGAGCTCATCACGAGGAAGACGGCCAGGTACGGCAACAATAATAGCCTCCCCGTGGACTTTGTCAAGTCCTGCAAGGAGGACGGCAATGGAAGGATGATGTACGACAGAGATATCATCTCCTCTGATGGCGATGCTCATTCTCCTCGTTATGTGGAGTGCCTTGATCAGATCGGCATGTTGGCAGTCCGATGTCTCAGGGAAGACAAAGATGAAAGACCATCCATGGCAGAGGTAGTAGAGGAGCTTATACAACTGAAGTTTAGAGCTCGCAGTGCCACAAGTTGTAAGACAAATTAAAGTCGCATAGATGAAGCAAGAAGCACCCGTGGTTAGCTTAATTAAGCTCGCTTCTCGCTTCATTATATTAGTACTCATTGTTATCGTATTATTAGAGTTTATAGTACGAATTATGCACTAAACATACATGTATTTTGTTTTAAATGAGCTAGCAGGAGAGCTGCAGCTATATTAATAAAAGGAAAAGCTCGACGGGTCGAATACACTCGTTCTATACAAACTGTACACTCACATCCCCAAAACGGGGAGATCAAAACTCTGCTATGCCAACTAATATTATGTAAAGCTTAGGGATCGGGAGGAAATCCTGCAAGTGTTTAGCTCCCGCTGCGACCCACATCACGGATTAGTTCTTGATGTCGTCGGTTATCCAAGTAAGCGTCATTTCTTTTTGTTGGAAGACCCTCCAGTTCCTCTCTAACCAAATCTCCCGGAGAACAAGAATGGTAAGGGTTGGCAACCCTCTCCCACCAGCCCCCGAGCTAGCCAGCCTAGCTAGCTGACCACCAACTATGTACGGCCTAGCTAGCTGACCACCAACTATGTACGGACTCGTGCATGTCCCAGCGTCTTGGGTCTATGTTGAAACATACATGTATTTTATTTTCTTGTAATGGTAGCACATATGCAAGTAGTGGACTAGCTAGCATACAGCAACCATTTTTCTGCAACAATTCAGTAGCATTTTTCCGCATTCCTGATGAATAATTGCATCAACTTTCCGCATTCCTGATGAAAAATTTACATGTCCATGATTATTTCAAGAGAGAGAAACGTAAGATATGGTTAATCGATGTGCATGCATGTGGAGAAGGCAAAAAATAGTAACTTGGGGAAGAAAGGTACACTACCTAGAGTTCTAATAAAGTGGACCGGCGGGGCCTATTCATTTCACTAAACTAATCACCACGTTGTCTGCTATTCTTGCTCGGTAATTGCTGGTCGTCGACACCCAGTTCTCGGCAAAGTCACGTAAAAGACCTAATCACCTTCGGCCATTAGGCTAAAAAAAGAGGACTTTTACGGTGCCTCGTGCTACTATAGTTGGTGGTATATATAAAGTATAGAGAAGATAACCATCTAATTTTTAATTTAGGGGGTGTTTGGAAGGAGGGGGTTAAATTTTAGCCCCCGTCACATCGAATGTTTGGACACTAATTAGGAGTATTAAACCTAGATTAATTACAAAACTAATTACACAACCCCTAGGCTAAATCGCGAGACGAATCTATTAAACCTAATTAGTCCATAATTTGACAATATGATGCTACAGTAACCATTCACTAATGATGGATTAATTAGGCTCAATAGATTCATCTTGTGATTTAGCCTAGAGGTTCTGCTATTAGTTTTGTAATTAGCTCATATTTAGTCTTTCTAATTAGCATCCGAACGTCCGATGTGACAGGGCTAAAGTTTAGCCCCTGTCTCCCAAACACCCCCTTAGAGTGCGCCATCTGTGCCCACCCCTAACCCATCCAAAATTGCTAAGTACACCCAGTGAGTGTAGACACATCTTTACTTAGAGCCCTTCTCTTATTCCAAAAATTTCACAAAATTCTCCAAAAATACTAGAAAATATTCTAAACCTAGCCATGCCTTCCTTTCCCATAGTTCATTTCATGTGTGCCTTTTTCCAAAATATTTAGCCCTTACATAATAGAAAAGCCCTATTGTATGTACACCAATAATTGCTTTCTTTTTATTTCAATTCCAAAAACTCTAGGAGAATTCCTAAAAATATCTTAGAGCCATCTAAACCTATTCCAAGCCTTACTTCCACATTTGTACCTCCTATGATCCCATGGCTAGCCTGTCATCTCAATCACCTTTCCTGCCGTATATTAGGCATACCCTGCCGGGAAAGCTCTACATAACGACAATAGCCTAGTCAAGACATTATTTTAACCGGGTTACATCCGAGTCGCTATCAATCATCTCTTGCCATAGGCACAAGCCCGGGAGATGAGCTTGAGAAGAGGATGATATAACCTAAGCCCTCCTTGACGTCGATCTTGCCTGGATCCACCTATCAATGTGTGACTACCCCTAGCACCGGATCAGGTCGAAGTGAGTTCAGCATGCAAGCTCTCTGGCTTCCATTCCTATTCCACTTGATCTTGCCCAGCTCCCCCGGGCCTATCGCTGTGTGCTTATCCCCTAGCACCGGGTTATGTCGAAGCGGTGTCCATCGCGCAAGCTCTCAAGCCCTTAAACCTAGCATCAAAGCAACACCAAACCAGCCAAACCCAATCCAAGGAATTTGCTCGAGCTCCACCCATTGAAGGGCTAGGCCTAGGGTCGAAGTGAGTTTTGTCGCGCAAATTTCTTGATCCCACATCTAAACTACCTCGCTAAAGATCCGTCCAAAATCCTAACCCCTTATAAAACCTAGCTGTTATGCTACCCTACCAAAACCTTAGTTGTTGATAAAACCTAGCCGTTATATTGCCTGACCAAAACCCTAGAAATTCCTATAAAATCAATTAGGATGCGTTTGGATGTTGGTATTGGGGACCTTGGCATTGAATTGATTTCAATACCAAATCAGTCATGGCATTGCATTGGGTCACAATTCGAATTCCATTGTTTGGATAACTATGCATTGCCTTTTGGAATCCTTGAAAGCAACCCAATTCAATTCCTATTTTGATGTGCAGAAGGATAAAACTGAATTTTGGTGTTGTCCACTACCCGACCCTTTGCCGAGCCAAGCTCGTCGCGCCGCCCATGGAGATGAGATGTGGGAGATGGAGAGGCCAGGGAGTAGGGTAGGGGAGGGATAGCGTTGTGCTGTGGACAACCTTTGGGGAGGGGCGGCGCACCCCGCCGGCGGAAGTCCCTGTTCATCTCATCAGGCCACTATGTTGTGACGGGTAGGTTGCGGCGGCACTATACGGGGTGTGCACAGAGCGTGACGCGGTACAATTCCTCGTACGGTAGTTGACCTGAGCACTTCCTCTTATCCATTCCACCTGCTCCCTAGGCCCACATCGAGCGGGCGTTCCCAATTGATTGTCCCAGTCGGCCCGACCGCACCGATCGGGGGGAGTGATGTGGTCGGTACTGCGCATCCCCGGTCAGGGGGACTAGGTCGGGGTCAGACTATCGTCCTACCCTCGACTGGACCCTTCTGGTCGGGGCGTCGACCAGGCCTCCTGGTCGGAGGAGCCAGTCGGTGGTCGAATCTTAGCCTCAGCCTGCGTTGTGTTCCTGGGCCAGCCCAGGTATGGCTCGTCGCCGCACCCCTTATTGGGCCAAGTGCTGCGGAAAAGAGGTCCTATTGGGGAACCTAGGTCTATGGACCCATGAAAACTTGTAGAGCTCGACGAGACCTAAAGCTTTGAAGTTGACAAGTTTTCAATTTTACATTGTTTAATACTTCAGAATGTTGTTATTAAGTTCTCTAGTTTTGAAATATAAAAGGTTTGAATTTTCAAATGACTTCGACTATAGAGAAGCTCTATATCAAAATTGTAGCCCTCGTCGAGACCTAAAACTTTTAAGTTGACATATTTTTCATTTGAGATTGTTTAATACTCCAAAATGTTATTATAAGTTCTCTAATTTGAAATATACATTTTTTCAATTTTTCAAATGATTTGGGCTATAGAGATGCTCTCTATATATGAAAGCTATAACGCTCAATGAGCTAGATCTAAATGTATATGAGTATATATAAAAAATGAGTATATGCATGACTATATGTAAATATATAAATATATGTGTGAGTATATGTGGGAGTGTATGATTAAATGTGTATAAGTAATTAAATATATGTGAATGTATGAGTATACGTGAATGTGTGAGTAAATAAATTATATAGTCTATAGATGAATTTGTAACTTTTTCAGATGATTTTAGATGAAGATGAGATTTATATCAAAATTGTAGATACCAATGGGATTTAAAACTTTGTAGTTGACAAATTTCATTTAAATCATTTGGTAGTCAAAAACTCGTCATAAGTTTATGGAAGAAACACACATGCCACACCCGCGATCCCCACCTCCAAAACCAAGTTCTCCCATTGGCTGAACTTTCTCTCACTAGATCCCTCCCCTCTTAACCCTCCCCCCTCCTTCCATTCTTCTCACCTCATCTCTTTCCTACACAGGGGGACATGTACAACGTACTGGCGCAGCGGTCGTCAGGGGCATGGCAGCCGGTGGCGCGGCACCCCACCGCCAGGCACGGCAGCTCTAGTGTGCGGTGGCCCTGTTGGGGCCCGGTGGCTGGCAACATGGCACCTCACTGTGGGGCATGATGGCCTGTGCACAGCAGCAGTGGTGCGGGAGCATGGCGGCTGGCGGGGGTGTAGCTCCCCGCGGTGCAGGAGCTCAGTGGTTGGCGGGGTGTGGTGCCCATTGCCGCCGGGGGGGGGGGGGGGGGGGCTATGGCCTTGATGGGGTCCAGTGGACGGGAACAAGACTCCCCGCAGCGTAGGATATGACGGCCAACAGTGGCGCGACTCCTCGAGGTGGCCAGTGGCTTTTTTTGTCCAATATTTTGTTTATTAATCAGTTACTAGGGCGGGTGAGGGGTGACCCGTCCCTGCAAATTTTATTTTCAAGAGCTGGTGATGCCATCGCCCGCCTGAAACGGCATTTGCAGGGGCAGCTCGACACACGCTCCTACAAACAGCTACTTTTAGCTAAGAAAAGCACACACCCACCCTGGAAGTTCGTTTTTAACCGCCCTTGAAAAGCATGTTTTGGTAGTGCAAGCTACATAATAAGAGCCTGTTTGTATCACGTGAAACTCACCAAAAGTTTGCAAAAGCACAACATTGGAGTGAATAAACAGAACAATTTCTACAACAACCTGTTCCAAGCAGATTTTACTCACTCAAATGACTTCCTTATAAGTTCCTCGCCTATTCCACAGATCATTCCCTCATCCCATACTTTTGTAACTTTATTTCCATTTGCTACTTCAATTCAGTGACCTGCTTGATCCCATCTCTTAGCCTATTATCACAAGAATTCCGATTGTTGCATTGGCACGTTGCATGCGTGCATTAACAAATAATGTACATATGTATACATATACACAAATGTAGGAATGAGAGGTATCAGCAAAAGCTTCCAAAGTTCCAATCTCTAAGGTGGTTGAGCTCCACTGGATTCTTGCTGCATCATTAATTCACATTGTTCCGTTCTAGCAAAACTGTAGTTTTCGTCACCACTTCTTAGTCACTTCTCATACTTCTGCATTATTAATGAACATGTTAATTAATTCACTAATAATGGAGAAGGAAGGTTTCACAACCGGTACCGCGAATTCAGACTAAAGGCCCTTAGTACCAGGTGAACGACCCGGTACTAATAGGGCTTCAACCGGTAAGTTGGTCTTATCACTCGGTACTAAAATTTCTCAAGGCATGTGAAATGTTAAGAATTCCAGTGACATGTTAGTGGAAACAAGCATCGTGTTACTAAAACATGGACTATCACATTGACATGCTGATTAGATTGAGCTCTGCTGATTCAGTTTTGCTTTATATGTGTTGCACATATCCTACTTCCTTTACCCCATCGAATACAATGTATGTGAAGAAAATAGGTGTATCATATCCAACTAAGTATTGCTTCGTTGCAGAGAAATAATCTCTATTCTATATTTTGTTGCGTCGTGGATCATTGCTCCTAAGGCACTGGTACGAGTTATCTACGATGAAATAAATTGTGTTCTCTTTATTTAACATGCGCAATAAGGATTCACGTGGCCTCGACCAACTATCCCATTCAAGTCGTGTGGGCTGCAATGGCCACAAATTACAAATAAAAAGGGATCGCGTAGTCTGGTGCTTCAATAGCTTGTGCCGCTCCGCTCCCATCCGCTTTTGTGACCATATAGTATAGTTGATATATATGCTGCGCCTAGGCTAGTTTACATTGTCGGTTGGCACTGCACCACAAATCCGCAGTCCTGCCTACTACATTTGTAGGAATTAACTAGTTAGGAATGAAAGGTGTCAGCAAGTTCCTGATCACTGGAAGGTGGTATGATACTATCGAAGAAGTTTCAAAGAGGTCAAATATCCACACTCAGGGTTTGCTATCAAAGAAACACTTGTGAGCTACTTGACAGGATAGGACATACGAAACAAGGTGTTTACTTTAACAGTGGACAATGCTAGTAAAAACAACACTGCATGTTGGTAGATACTCACAAGTATGAATTGATGTTTGAGGGTGCACATTTACATCTGAGATGCTGTGAGCATATCCTGAATATTTGAGTTCAAGATGGGATGAAAATTATTCATGAGGGGATAAAGAAGATTCAGAAGTTCTTGAAGCATATTGTCTCTTCGCCTTCAAGAATTCAAACTTTTAATAAAATTGCAGTGGTGAATGGTCTTCCAACAAAACGTGGTATTGCTCTTGACATACCAAACTGTTGGAATTCCACCTTCAAGATGGCTAGAGAAGCAATCAAGTACAAGACTGTCCTGAATAGCTATGCAAATCAACATAAAGAAATTTCTCCAAATGAACAAGAATGGAGCATAGCTGATTCAATATGTAAGTTTCTTAAAACTTTTGAAAAGGCTACAAAAGTGATATCAGCTGATAGGAAACTAACTTTATACATGTTCTCGCCTTTGATTGTTTCAATTCGGGATGCCTTGAATAATCCTTCTTGGCAGACAAGTGTGGCACTACAAGACCTGGCTGCAGCCATGAGGATCAAGTTTGAAAAGCACTGGGGTAGATATTTTGATGAGTCAAACCAGCCTATTGCTTGCAAAAATAAAAAGGATTATGATGTCAACTTTGGAATTGTTATTGCAACAAAAAGGATTATGATGTCAACCTTGGAATTGTTATTGCAACAATGTTAGATCCGAGGGGGAAAGCAGAATATACAGAGTTCTTCTACCAGAAGATTTGTAGCAATACAGATCAGATTCATTCAAGTGTTAATGTTGCTGTAAGTTGAATGAAAAAATACTTCCTGGAGTATGTGTAACGACCGACCCCTAACCTTTCCCAGTTAGGTTTGATCTCAGCCCTTAACCTTAGTCAGCTGTTTTGTCTGACCGCACCTAAGTGCTCAGTCTTCCGCCAGTTCCGACCCCTGAGATCCGACCCCTTCCCGCTTCGTTCCTCTCCCGACCCCGGCGAGCTCCGCCCGCCGGCGGATCCTGCTGATCTTCCTCACCCGTCCGATCTATCCCCCGGTGGACCCGTGAGATCTTTTTCCAGATCCCCCGCGCCAGCCGCACTCGAGTTGCATGGCCGCCTCAGAGTTTTCCTGCCGCGTGGCTCGTCTTCTCCGACGCCATCGCCCAGTTTTATCTCTGGCAAGCAACAGAGTGGGTTCCTGCGCCCCTTTTCCCCAATGGCAGCGGAAGCCCTCTGCACCCCTTTCTGCAGAACCTCGTCTCCCGCGCCCATCATCACGCCACCAGATTCCAGCCCCAGAGCCCGATGTCGCCCGTCTTTTCCGTCCCTTTCAGCAACAGTTGCGCCGCCCGGTCGTCGCTACACGACGATTCCTCCACCGCCAACCCCGACCGCGACCGCGACAGTTCCTTCCCCGCTCTGTCAGAAGCCGCCCGACAATCTGTTGTTCCGCGCTCTCCCCCGCGCCTGCGTCCGCCTGTCTTCTCACCTGTGCACCCTCGATTCTAGCGCCGTTAAACCGGTCGCTTCTATCACCTCTTCCGCACGACGACGCCCGCTCTCCGCCAAATCCCAACCACCGGTCTACCAGCGCCTACGCCGCCCTGACGGTATAGCGCAATGATCGTTGGCGTCACCCCCGGAGTTCTGTAGCACCGCCCTGCTTGCTCAATCGCCGCCACGGCAGAGCACTCCATTGCTTCTCCCCGGCCTTCGCGCCGCTCCCCTTCTCTCTCTCCGCGACGTTTCCGTTCCTCTGCTCCAGCAGCTATAAAAGGAATACCCTCGTCGCCGGAGTTCCCTCCGCCTCTGTTGCCTTCAGCTTCCTCCTACTTCCTACTCCCTGCTCAAGCTCCTAGCGCCACCCACCCAGTTCTTGAGAAGTTCTTCTCCCAGTTCTCTCTCAGTTCCTCCAAGTCACCCAGCAGCTTGCTCCTCCGTGCTGCGTAGAGCTCTCTTGTGATCCGCAAGAAGCAGCGCCGCCGCCGGAGCATCGCCAGTCTTAGCCCTTGCTCGAAGCTTTAGACCTTCCGCCCAAGTTCGCTTCTTCCCGACCCCAAGCTTTCCTTTTAGGAAGAAGGTGAGTTGCCGACCCTAAGTCCGCCTCGCCCGACCCCTCCTATCCGCCCGACCCCAGTTCCGTCTCGTCCAACCCTGTCTGTTCCGCCGACCCTTATCCGCCTCGCCCGAGGGCTTGGCTGTGATCTTTTTCTTCAACTCGAGGGTGTATGTGTAACAAGTGGGAACCCTTCAGCGCTTGCGTCTAAGGACCCCTAGTTCTCACATCCTCTAGTTCAAGGATCAGACCACTCGCTCCTTCCTACCCTTACCTTTTAATCATCATCAGCTCTCTCGAACCACCATAACCTCCTGCTCTTTGTCGCAAGTTTCTGGGCTCAGGCGAGCCAGTGTTGCTGTTGAAATAACCATCTAAGCTAACCCTTGCATTGCATTCGTGTAGAGCTGCACCTCGCCGACGGCTTCTACGAGTTGCACCCGGCGCCCGAAGAAGAAGCTGTAGCTGAGTTCCTGCCCGCGGAAGCCGAAGTCACCCCAGAAGTCGAGCAGCTTCCGTCCTCTTTGCTTGCAGGCAAGCCCCGGTTGCATGAAAGTCCTATGTGTTTTACCAAACTTGCGCATGCCTTCCGTATAGCATGCCTGTGCATTTACGTATAGGAGTTGTGTGAAACCCTAGATGCCCGACTTAGGTAACCATTGATATGAGCACTAGCTGTTGGACCGAGTAGTTGCATTGCTTAAATAGGAGACGGTAAAAGTCGAGTGATCTCCTGTCACTCGCGAGTTGTAGGAGTTGCATGTTTACCCTCCTGTTATAACTATAAGGACGATGGACGGGGCAGGGTTTTGGTAACTTTTTGGTGGTCGGATGGTAGCCCCGTCTGTCTATGAAAACTTGCTAAGGCCCGACAGTGGTGGTGTTCGTGATCAAGTGTTTGAAAGTACTAGCCTCATACTTAGTATGGGATGAGGAAGCCTAGTACCTGATTGAACCTAGACGTGAGCGGTCGCCCCATTGTTCTTGGAACGGAGTTTCCCCTGCTGGTTGTCGCACGTGGTGGCAAGCGTGGTCACAGGACGGCAGAGGCCGGGTCTGTGGAACCTTGCACCAAAGGAAATGGGCCCGACACGGGTTAGGGGATTGATGGGGAAGGCCGACACAGGAAGCGACCTCCGGGTGCGCGGATGTCGTGAGGCTAGGTTCACCATGCATGGTTAAAGAACTCAAATCGATTCGTCTGCCTCTCACAGTCTGAGATTTCTTGATCGCTATGTCACCCTGAGTAAATGAGGAATCTGATGATGGCAATGTTGGTTGTTATATCTATACATCTTGTTTGGCTCTATGATTGCTTAGAATAGGTTGCACAACCTAGACTGGTAAGTGAATCTAGAACCGGAGCTAAAACTTGAAAATAGGGTTACTTAGTGCTTTTGGCAAACAAACCCCTCAGCCAAGAAGCCTTGCATGTCTAGTGGGAAGAGTGGCTGACTCCCCCGGTTAAGTCTTGTTGAGCTTAGTAGCTCAGCCTTGTTGTGGCTCCTGTTTTTCAGGTGAAGTTGCTGCTCCCGACCCCTCCCTTGCTGGCGCTTGGCCGCCCCAGCTCCCGCCAGGCTGGACGGTCGAGTGGGACCCCTCCTCGGACGGTGAGGAGAGGACTCAGTGATGTTCTGGTTGGCCTCACCCAGACATCCGACCCCGACGAAGTCTTCCGCTAGTGTTTTCTCTGGTGTTCTTTTGTTATAAAACCCTGATGTTATTTTTTTATGGCCGAACTAATTGAGTAAGACTTGCTTAACTCAGCGGACTTGTTGTATTCTCTGTAACCGCTCACCTTCGTGTGGGTTTGCTAGACTCGATCCTGTTAAGTGGTTAAATCGGATGAAATCCGACGGCACCCCGTGTTAGCTCGGTTTAAGCAGAAGTGTCGCATGTCAGGCGGCTTAACCCTGCTTAATCAAGCTAATCCGAGGTGGTTCCGCCACAGTATGAACAACGCTTGAGGAGAGTTAGTGCATACTCTATTACATATTCAAGTGAGGGAAGCAGTTCTGTAGGCTCACCGATGCTTGCAAAACGGCATTTGGGATCAGAATTTGCAAACTTCAAGTCAAGTTGGAGAAAGACTCGTGCACCAAAGTCTGAATTTGCCATATACTTTGAAGAAGATTGTGTGAAAGACAATGAAAACTTTGACATTTTGGCTTGGTGGAAGGCACATGCTGAAAAGTTCCCGATCTTATCAGTTATGGGCAATCTGAGTTCAATTATGGGCAACCTGGGTTCCCCTATGCAGTTCTTATTAAGAGAAAGTTACTTAATAGAACTTGTTTGGCTACTTAGTAGCTATCATATGTGTTCTTATTGGGTTGTAACCATACGTGACCAGCAGTTTATATAACTTATGTGTTGGAAAGTTTGGGGTGGTATGGTGTTTAATGGTGGAGGTTTGAATTGGAGTGGGTTATATTTATTTCCTGGTGAGAATGGATTGGTGAGGTTACAATCCAATTAACAGGGCTAGTGGTATCCCCGAAGATTCTGGTTGCATCCTCGGATGAAAGTAGATGAGGAAAGGTTGCTATCATTTATGCCATCTCCCATGACCAAGCTCTCACGTCATTTCACAGTGGATAGGTATGGATTTCGCCGTTCCAAACATGGGTGTCTTACCACAACCCCAGATCACTGACTATGTATGTAGGTTGGGATGGGGTGGAGCACCGGAGGCAGTGGTGCTCGTGGTTAGGTCGAAAGACAGCCACTGATGGCCTGCTCGTTGCCATCGCGGGGTATAGACGTATGGGGTAGTGGACGTGGAGGCGTTTTGGTGGAGCAAAGGCGTAGGAGCGGGTGCACGGCTAGAATTGAGAGGAATTTTGACGGCGTGCGGCGGGTGGAATTTTAGGATTCAGGTGAACATGGGAACCTAGGATCATGACTTCGTGGGTTATGAAATCTTTTCACGCAAATAGGTTTCTTTCCTTGCCAAGGCCCACTGCACTTTTCCGACTGATAGTTCGCCCCCTCGTACTCTTTATACCAACCAACGTTTCAAAGGTAATGCAAATACATTGTACCGACTGATACTCCATCGGTAGTACCGAATGACAGCCCGCGAACCATCTTTAACGACCGACAATTTATAGGTGCTAACAGACTTTTAGCGACTGTCATCCGATGTTTACTTTTGGTGTTGTGGTATAGTGTGTGAGACTTCTAAGAGGAGCCTTTTGGCACGCTCTCTACCTCCAGCTTAATTGGCACCTGGCCACCGTACCTGCTGGTTGTATATATGTGCCCGCTAACCTCTGGCCCTAGTACTGGCATGCCACACCCTGCACTAGCCGTTCGTGTTGCAAGCTCGCCGCGTGTCCATGCGTGGTACTGGGCAATATGGTACACCACTAGAAGTGCCTCGCGCCACAGAAACCACTAGCTGCTCGCATCGCGTGTGAAAGAATTCATAAATTGGGGATCAATTGGAATGAAGGGATAAAGGATTGGTGGTGGGCTGGATTATTGCGAGGTTGTGGGCTGGATTATTGCGAGGTTATAGGGATGCAGTGGTTCAACAAACTTTAACCTAAGTAGTTCTAGTCTTTTTTTTTTCTGCACCAACTTGTACAGATTATACAATCAATTAGAGAAAAAAAGCAACTTCTATTAGACGGGGCAAGTTGTGCGATGACCCAACAATACCTAATATATGTATTAAGGTCCTATTTGGCATGGCTCCAACTCCAAACTCCACGTTAGAGTTGAGTGGAGCCAGCCAAACACCCCAACTTCACCATTTTTTGGAGCAGCCCAACTTCATAGAGTTTTTGGAGCCCCAGCTCATTTTGGCCGTGGCCCCATCCCACGCCGCCGCAGGCCCGACTGCCGTGGCCCCATCCCGTGCATGCTGCCGGCCCGGCCGCAGGGCACTGTCGTACCCCGCCACGTCCCACGCGCCACATTGCATGCCCTAGCTGTGGGGCTCTCTCCCAAGGAAGAAGATGACGTAAAAAAAAGAAAAGCAAACAAAATTGGAGATAGTGAGGATGATAGATGTGGTCATGAGTTGTGGGCAATATAATCTACCTTGAAAATCCTCTTTTTTGGAGCTGGGTACCCTTCTAGCTAAACACACTCATCCATTCAGCTCCAACTCCACGTGGAGCTAACTCCAGCTATAGTTTGGAGTTGGAGCAGAAAATGGTATTAGAACCGTGCCAAATAAGACATAATTAACCTGTTGCAAGATGTAATTAGCTATCCTAGTCAAGGATATATAGTTGGACGACGAGAATTGATTCTGCATGCAAACACAAGCTAGGTAAGAGTCTGTTAATGGATCATGTGAAATTCACAAAAAATTTGCAAGAAAAAAAAGCAAAATTGGTTAGACAAACTGATGGAAAGGTGTATGGGGTTGCTCCCATTCGGGCCCAATTTTTCTTGCGTGTTGTGGAGGCAGGTACATTTCCTAAATTATGACAAAGAATGCTTTAGCATCACATAAAAATAATACTTTAGCATCACATAAATTATTACATGAACACCTAGCTTAATTATGTGCGGAATTTACATGTTATGCTATTATGTTCTTGCTTTGAGGACCCCTGCCTGCTTGATACATATATAATAAAATCATGTAAAGGAACCTGTCAAAGAATGTTTACAAAAAGAACAGTTATGCGCTATTGAATTCTCAAACGGGGACGTATGTGAAAAAAAATAGATCCAACTACTAAGTATTTTTTTTATTGTAGAGAAATCTCTACTCTGTATTTTGCCGCATCCCGGCCCGGAACCTATCATTTTTATAGGCATTCTGGATTGTTGTTCCTAAAAATACTAGTAAGTTACGATAAAAATATATTGTTTCCTGTTTAGGATTCACGTAGCCTCGACCGACCATCACATTCTAGTCTTATTGCAATGCCCACAAATACAAATAAAAGGAGACCGCATAGTATGTTGCTTCAATATAATATGGCACGCCTCTCCCATCCACTCTCTACCTGGATCATAGTAGTTGCTGCAGCTAGGGTAGCTTTGCATTGTCCGAGAATTGCAATGCAGGTCCGCGCAGCCCTGTCGTAGCAGCCCTGCCTATACGTCCTACATATACCGATATACGTAGGAATCAACTAGCTAGAAATGGAAGGTATCAGCAAGTTTCTGATCACCGGCTATCAGGTTCTGGTTACACTCTCTGAAGAAGAGGACTCGCTATCATCTACGCTACCTCCCATCTTCAAGCTCTTCACGTGCTGCTGGGCGTCCAAAGACACACAAATGCTATCCATTGCCTTTATTTTCCTTATAGCGAAGGAAGATTGAGATGCCACCTGTCCTCTGTATCCAGCCCAAAGTCCAAGAAGTGAGCGCCTGTTGACCAGACGGAGAATTCAGATGCCCGATTGTATCGAGATGCTCGTTCCTCGCCGCGAGAAATGCACCGCCACGAACTGAACTGAGGGAGCAGCCATGGCGAATCCGCCATGACGAAGGAACTCTCGATTTCATGTGCAGTAATTCACATGGACATGGGCTGGGTTAATTAGGCAATGGCAGGTTTAGCTAGCCCTGGCGAACCCAAGATTAATTGAATTAATAGCAATTACTTAATTACCATGCTTGGTTCAAGATACATGTTAATATTTTAAAAGGGTCTACCCGAGCAGTTGTAAAGAAAAATTATGCGCTATTCAATTCTCGAACCGGTCGCTGTGTATACCCGAGCAGCTCTAAACAAAAATTATGCGCTATTGAATTCTCAAACCTGCTGTTTACTAAGGAGGTGTTTGGTTCCACCCTGCTAAACTTTAGCTGCTAAAGTTTAGCACCTTTTAGCTGCTAAACTACCAAACACCCTTGCTAAAACTTGCTAAAGTTGAGTTGCTAAAGTTTAGCACTTTAGCAAGTTTTTGGTTGCTAAAACTTGCTAAAAGGTGGGCTGGACAACCTATACCCCTCATTTATTGCTTGTCTCCCCCCCTGCGCACCTTTAATAAGGGTAGATAGGTCTTTTTACAGCTCATTAAATGCCTTTTAGTAAGAGTATCCAAACAGCTTTTGCTAAGGTTTAGCAACTAAAGTTTAGCAACTTTTAGCAACTAAAGTTTAGCAAGAGGAACCAAACAGGCCCTAACTCGCAATTAAATGGAGCCAGTCATCTTCTCACACGTGTTTTGCAGGTTTCATTTGTACAATGTACTGAATCTGTGATTGTCTATCCCACCCACCACTTACATTGCCATCCCGGCATAACCTTTGGCTGGCTATTATTATATTCATTTGCTTTCCAGCCATTATTGTTATTGCCTCTCATGCTCAGATGTTTTGCAAGTATGCATGCCTCTCCCCTCTTCTCTGCAAAACCATCACAATTTCCCAGCTTGATCTCTCTTCGTATGCCATCTCTTCACCTTCGCCACTACTTCAGTCACACACCCAGCTAACTTGAATAATTTCCATGGCTTTGGCATTCACAAATGTTTATAACTCATACCCAAAAGCGATGGGATAGTAAGATGTTGAGGTAGCAATGGATGGAAAGTTTGAATCTAATCTCTTTGTTTTACCATGCCTAATAGCAAGATTTATTCTGCGCCTCTACGGTACTAACCGATTGCCATTCATGGTATGTGCCTCTGTGGCTTGAATCAAATCAATCAAATAAAGACGCCAGCATTGAGCTTCACGTAAATATATGAATTTGTGCATAAAATAAACCGGTCAAATAATTAAAAATGCAGAAATATATAGTTCCAAATAACCGTAGTACATAACATTTTGAATCAATAACACTAGATATTGATCTTTTGTAATGGTGCATAATTTATAATTTAAGTCTTGGGTGGAGTCTACACAAACTACAAGAAACAAAGTAGAGTCTACCTTTTTGTTCTGCCATATATATAGTATTCTAATACTTTATTTACGATTTCATTTATTTTTTTGTAGTTTTTGGGTAGTAAATAATTAATCAGTAGGGATATTGGCGTCCCCTTATTAAAAAGGTATTAGGGGCTTGTTTATTTAAGTTGCAGCTTTTAGGGATTTTTTGAACCGTTGTTGCCAACTTTGTTTCTGAAAAGCCAACACTAGATTTTTAGAAGATGTGTTTAGCTTTCTGAGCTCAGAAAGCTAAAAAGCTCATAAAACTTAGCTTTTCAACTTTATATATAAACTCAGTTTTTCTGGCTTCCAGCTTTTTGGAACCTTTCGAAGAAGTTCATTATTTATTTGAGGTTCTGGCTTTTCATGTTGAAAAGCTATTAGGAAGCTCAAACGAACAGGCTCTACGAACTCAAGGCATAGAATTTGCCATATTAGTCACAAAAAATTATCCCTTGTTGATAAATTACCCACCCACTATCCTTCCACAAATGATTGTGCCAAAATACCTCATATACCTACTTTTTTATAACACACCGCTACCATAATTCAAAACGAAGTCAAGTGCCTGCGAAAAAGGTAAGTCTGAATGAATAAGTTTGTTGCGCCTTAAATGCATTTAGAGTACAAAGTTCCAATTCAAATAATAATTTGATGGAATAAAAAATTAAAATACTAGTTAAATACGAGAGGTGTAAAAGAATATAAATGTATAGGAAAGAGATCGCTCAGTCTGTTTCTATATCGGAAAGAAGCAAGTGTTCACTCAAAAGAAAAAAACAAACGGTGCATTATATTCTCTCTTCCTCATGGGTGACTTGGATGTTCTAGTGGTGCTGAAGTTGTAAACCACCATTTCCAAAATCTACCTACAGCATAGCTCTCATGTGGAATAAGTCTGCATATACATAACACCCCTCTTATGTTTTCATCTTCACTTCATGTACAATATGAGCTAGGGTAGAAGTGGGAGATGACCTAGGGCCACTGTGCAGTCAATGCCATATGAAAGGCGCGCCAGTGAAGCGGTGATGCATATATAAAAAAAAGAGCCTATCAACCAGTATACAACCATTGGCATTGACACAAACAAAGATCGAGGCGGCAGGATCTTGTGCCTCCTATGCCTACAGTCCTAAAACCGAGTCTATGGCATTGTAGCTTTTCCCCAAGACCCAGTATTATATGATTTATCGTATATTCATATTCACAGGGAATGGATTTGGAGTCTAAACAAATTAGAGCACCGAATAAAACTCCTGGGAGAATGTACATAAAGAAGCAAAGTAAACAAGAGCAATAGAATTGAATGTATAGATCACATCACATAAATATGAGGTAACATAACCACGAGACCTATGCATCCATTTGTAGTTCTTAGCTCTGAGTTCGGGCGTTCGGCTAATTTTTGATTGCCGGTCTGTCAAATTTTGCTGAGTGCCGTGGACTACTTTCTCGGGCACGACAGTATGTTTATGTTATCTTTCGCTGGGCCTGCTGTTTTCCATTTGTAGGCTTTGCTAACCTTTTGGCCCAATTGATCTTCTGTTGCTGTCTTTTTGCACACAGGTCCGTTTTGGAGACCCGATTAGGATGCAAGGTGGTGCAGCGTGACCGTGTGAAACTCTGAATTGGATACCTGTTTGAACGTGATTTTTGCCTGAGATGCAACGGCCATTTCAGTCGATGTTCACAAGTGTATGTTGCCAGTTGATTCACCGGCCACAGTTTAGCCTTAACATTACGCTAGAGTGTTACAGGATTCCGTATCACAGATAGTACTGATTCAGCTCCCATTTCTTGAGCCAAACCACCACCACAAAAATGTTTGATCTCACACTAGTCTCCTGCAAAATACCAGACATGGCAGGACTATGCTGGTTTACTCCATTG
Organism: Setaria italica; assembly: GCF_000263155.2. Lineage (NCBI taxonomy): Eukaryota > Viridiplantae > Streptophyta > Magnoliopsida > Poales > Poaceae > Setaria > Setaria italica. Next base: position 11,346,311 of record NC_028451.1, read on the forward strand.
TCGCAAGTGTCGGCCTCAGGATAGCTCAGATATGACCTTCTCGCACTTCTCTTCCAAAATCTTCACGGCTTCTGTGAATAGCACCTCCGGGGGCAGAGCTCCAGTGGACTCAATGGTAACTAGATAGGAAAAAAGAACAGCCAACACCGTGAATTAGAACATTGCAGCGGAAGTACAGGGGCTATCTTACCGGAAAGAACTTCAGCGATACAATTATCCAACTATGAAGGTGCAATGATCATCAACACATTTTTACTTAGGGAAGATGATCAAGTTCTTGACTACTTACATATGAAATGGTCTCTAACACGCCTTAGTTGGATTTTATCTCCAGATGGTCCCATAACACATTCTCTACAGAGCGTGCAAGCCCTTGGCTTTGCAACAACTGCCCTCTTTCTACCTGTGCACACAAAATTTCAAGGGGTTAATGTAAACAGCAGATCGATCATAAAACAGCTTGGATAAATGTAAGATGCATTGCTACCTCAAGTTCGGCCTCTTAAAACAGAAAGGGAAAGAGAAATTACCATCACCCAGGTCTTCAATGTCAAAAACATTAACTGGGCACTTCTTCACTAGCTCCTCAGCATTGACATCTTCAATTTGTTTAAGAATTTCAACCTATTTGATAACATAATATAGCATTAGGAGACAAGATCGATACATTTATTCACCATCTTGTTGGAAATGGCATAGTGAAACAATTTTACCTCAGGGAGCATTCTGTACCAGGCCGTAGCAACTGGAGACCATTTGGCATGAACTTTCCCAACTCCCTTAACAGCATGTGCCTCGAGCTCAATAGCCTATAAAAGAACAGATAAAAACATAAAGTACAATGACCCCACTGGAAATGAGCACAACACTTTAAGACAAAAGTTTAAATCTTAAATGCGCACACTCCATGAATTTCAAATCATCAACACAGTTTATCCTATGATATTAAGGAAAAGATACTGGCTACATACATTCTTACTCTGTAATTTCCAATGGATAAAGTTCCTTTTTACCATGTGGACTCAATCACTCAACAAAGCATATTAATCCAAACACTGAATCAAGAAGGGCAGAAGATGTAGCAGCCATTCAAATCATAATGGTACCAGTGAAACAAGTTACACAGACCTGTCCTGGCCCAAGCCTGGCAATAGTTATATCTTTAAACTTCACACCGAGAGGCTTTTGTAATATATCCTTTTGGCTTTGACTGAAGGAAGTGAAAGTCTTCGGTTTGTCCCCAGACTGCCCAGGAGAAGCCATGCTTAATTGGCTACCTTCTGGCAACCACTCTAGTTCACCAGATTTTACTGCACAAACAACCAAACAGTTAACGCTTACAAAGTTACAAAACCAGAAAATCTCAAACATCTTTCCACAGGAAATCTGGTTTATGCTGACAAGATTAGAGAAACACAAGGAAAAAGATCAAATGTTTCAATTTCCACAGATATATTTTTTTATACTTTTCACAATAATTTCTTTAATGACTAAGTGCATAAGATGACAACTTGAGGTCAGTAAAACACATTAACAAGGTAACTAGTTTAACTTGTCATTTAGTACATTTACAAAAACATATCCGGTTAGATGTCACATAAATACACACGAGCATAACTGCAAATAACAATGAGGTATTCTTCCAATAAGGTACGGTGGGGATTTCATTTTGAAAGATGGCACAAATCTGTACTCAGCAGGAACTGCAGGAAAATAAGCATACCTGTAATTCGTGGAGAACCCTTTTTTGGACATGAAACATGCAGTTTATAAACAATAGTGTTCCTTTCATTTGGGACATCATTTTCTGTGAAACGAGGAAGGAATGATAAGATGGCTTTTACGGTAAATGTATGAAGGTGAAGCCCAAGCAATTGAAGTTACCTACCTGAGATATAATCAAAAAGCCTTGGATCTGCATCAAGTGGAATAAGTCCTAGTCTATGTGAAAGAACTTCATCTGCTATAACTGAGGTGTTGTCAGCCATGAAGATTTTCTCAATTGCCATAGTCGGAACCTATTAATCCAGATGAAGTATAAAATAAGAATTTAATTGTTCCGAAACTCCAATATATGAAGTACTAAAATAGAGAAAACAGTTTTTCGTTATCTCATGGTACACATGAAAACATGCAAATACCTCTGAGATGAGGATTCTCCGGAAAGCATTAGCTATTGATGCATCAACACCAATCATATCAAACTCCATATCATCTTCAGTTAGACGTTTTATATCAATTTTGAAGTTCTTGCAAAATTTCTCCACTGACACACTATTATCAACTCCCATCACAGTAAAAGCACCTGAGTATTGGTAACCTTGAGTCTGTAAAACATATAAGAGAAAACATAAGAACATAATGTATGAGGAAGATGATAGAATCGAATGCAATTAAATAAATAGACCTTTTTGGCATGAAAAATAAAAAAAACAAAACGAAGAAAAAAACTAACATGTAACCAGAGCAGCAAATTGCAACAATTGGACGGTCTTGAATGCAATAATCACTATAAACTAAATGGAATATTTTCATTAATAGCATGACAGGCAAACATTTCAGCCAATTAAATAGCATTTTTTAAAAACAAGTATAAATAGATAAGCAAAATGATTAGCTAATATATTCAAGCCTTTATCAGAAGCACACAAACTTGACGGTCAAAAAGAAAACCACTTCTTTTCCATATCAGTGAAGTACTCGCTTCATTTCAAATTATAGGTTGTTTTGGCTTTTTTCGATTCATAGAAAATCTATGAATCTACAAAAGCCAAAACGACCTATAATTTGGGATAGGGAGTAGCCAATTAGACACATAACATCAAAACATCTGTGCATCTATGTGAAATTAGGTCCCTATGCAAGATAAACCTACCAGAACACTTGATTCATGCGAAAAATCAGTGAATCTATCAAGCAGGCATACAGGTGATCATAAGCAATAAATGCAAGGACATGAAAGGAGGGTAGTATATTAAGTATACATGGATAGGGGCATCTGCATTGCACACCACACGGGTGCGCTGGAGCTCAAGGTGATCCGGAAGCTTATTTTCTTGCTGATCCAGCACATCGTCCACCTGCTTCTTGGATTTGGTCCCCTTCTTTGGCATATTGTCTTGCTCTTGTTTTGCCTCTTTGTTCACTCTTAGACCCCTGCTATGTCCTGTTCCCAATGGAAGAAACAGCAATGGTCAGTTAATATCTATGCAAAGTAGGGATGGCAACAGGGTGGGTCGGGGTCGGGTGGAGCTTCCGCGGAGCCACCCCCCGAAACCCGAGAATAAAACCCGCCCCGAACGCAAACCTCATTTCGGGTGACAACGTGCACCCACCCCCGAAACACGCGGGTGCCCAAAACCAGACGGCCCCCCGAAACCCGAGCAACAGTGAACCACCAAGGGACCTGGGGGGGGGGGGGGGGGCGCGCGGGTGGCCGTCAAGTTACTGTAGCGCGGTTAATAGAGACTGACAGGCGGGCCTCATATTCGAACAGCACCTTCTAGAACGTTCATCTCTATGCTGTGTTCCTATCGCGCTGCCCCAAGTGCGTAAACACAAGCTAACCTATAGTGAAATACAGGCAGCGAGCTCTGAAGGGGGGTGTAGTCAGAACATGACATATGTGAATCATTCAAAA
>NC_028451.1:11350050-11499483 GCF_000263155.2 Setaria italica
GGGGGGGGGGAAAAAATCAACTTAGGGGTCTCGGGGGTACTATGGGGGGGAAATCTAAAACCCTCCCTCGGCCCCTTTCTCTTTTTGGTGGCCAATGACCCGGCAACCCCCGCGGGGAGGAATAATGCCCCCCCCCCCCCGCTGGGGTCAAAACCTGGGGGTTTGTTGACAAACCCCCCCGGTTTCCTCTTAGGAAAAAGAATTACAGTTTTAAAATTTAGAGGAACTTTTCTTTTTTACATTAGCTTTTAAGGAAAACCCAGGGGGTGGTCCCTTCCTCCCCGGGGAAAAAATTAAAACTTTTTTCCTTTTTTTTCCCCCCAATAAAGGGAAAGGATTAAAAAACCCCGAAAAAATTTTCGGCCCCCCCCCCCCCCCCCCCCCCCCCCCAACACACACACACTGTATCATCAGAGCTTACTGCTTACCACAACGAATGGAAACCAATCAAAATAAACAGAAAAAGAAGTAGGGAATTGGATAGCAACGCCAATCATGGCTCTATTCGGCCTCGAAATTTCCAAATTGACCGGCGGTCAAGCTCTGTACACTCCTAATTTTACCCTGGCGCCACCAAGAACCACTCTGACAAACACTACGCTACCATTAGCCATCGACGGTCGTCCCAGAAAGGGGAAGACGAGAAAGAGCGGAGGGGGAGCCAACCTCACCGCGCCGAGCAGAGGGGAGCAGGACAACCGCCCGGGCCGGGGCGCGCGGCCGCTGCCTGCGCGCAGGGGCTCGTTTGCTCGGCCGCCGCGGAATCGAGCCGACGCCGCGCGGAGGGGAGCAGGACAACCGCCCGGGCCCGGGGCGCGCGGCCGCTCCCTGCGCGCAGGGGCTCGTTTGCTCGGCCGCCGTGGAATCGAGCCGACGCGGCGGCGGCAGCAAGGAAGGGGACAAGGACGCGGCGAGCGGGCGGGGTGGGCGCGGCGGGTGGAGGGCTCGAGGCGTGCGGGCGGCGTGTGGGGTTTTGGGAGGGGAGAGGGAGAGACACAGTCATGACCCAGATGTGGACCAAAAGAAGCCCAAGACTGTCAAGCCCATTTACTTTAGTCCAGCCCAATAGCCAAGGTCAATACTACAAAAGAAAAGCAAAGCATATCGTGAAGAGGAGAAGAAAAGAAATTCAGAAATAGAGAGGAAAAAGGAAGTTCATCTTCCTCTTCAAGTTACCCGAGGTCCTTCTATGTTCCTGTGATCTGCTCACGTCCCGGAGTTGATCTCACCGGCGGCTACGGGCTGTTACAGACACCGCCGCCCTTGAACAAGCGCCTGCGCGGTGGTGTGCGCGTGCGTCGTCGGGTGACAGACAGGCAGGGCCACAGGGGCGCTGGGCTTGTTGCGTTGCGTTAGGGGGATTGGGCTAGAGCGCGGTGTGGCGGCCCGTCGTGCGGACCGAAATGTTTTGCTCGCTATTTGTTTTGGGCTTTTAGCCCATCCTGCGCGGGAAAGAAATCAGCCCACTGTTTCGGAGCTAGCCTTACATTCAGTTTATTTAGGTTTGTATCATTCTGAGTTTTTTAATTGCGCACCTGAACATTAGACTACCTAATTTGAATCTGAAGAATGGAGCTGAAGTGAAACAGTTAGAGTTACTAGATGGGAAATTCAGTTTGCGTGGGAGCAGTCCCTATCTTATTAATTGCTGATAAATAAATACAAACTGAGCAAATAACTTCCAATGTCTTTATAATGCAACTCCCAGATTCAAAGCAATGTACTGCTGGTTTCACTGGGGATTCACATTGAGGTAGGTTTTGCCAGAATTATGACATTCTTATTTCTCTCACTGTATATTGTGACTGAATCAGATCATTATTAGTTAGTGATACTTTGCTGATCAGTTCCAATTTTTTGTACTAATTAGTTTTTTTTAACAATTAGATGGCTACCCAAAGGAAACGCTCCACATGGTCTGCACCTGGCCCAACCCCTGCACCATATTGCTAGTGAAATAGATGAAATCAGCCAGATGTGTTTTAGTGTTTGTTATTAAATTTTGCTTTAAATTTGTCTTTTTTTAATTAAAATTATGTGAAATTAAAGTTTTTTTGTTCAATTTTTTTCTCTATTCTAGGGTTATGTTTTCTTTACAAGGATTGCGAAGCTGGTACCGCTGCAGAAACTCATCCTGCTACGGCAATCTTCCTCCACCGACCTCCTGTCCTTATTAATTTCCCGTCCTTAATTATCCGGTTAATTAGTTGCTGGAAGTGAACATGAGGCTACTAAGTGAGTCGTAGCAGAACAAATAGCATCAAGAAATTAAACTCCGAGTTGGACTAGGAGGCATCAGTAACCATGTTCCCATGTAAAAATGCACAGTGACCGTGAAAACCAGGTCATTCGATGTTTCAACCAACCAGCAGAGCGCGAATCATATCCGGAGGACCAGACTAGAATTGGCCTCAAGGGTTAGAGCAATGCAAGTATCTCGCGAATACTTTGACCTAGCTAGCAGGGAAGGAAAGGGATGGAATAATGGCCGGTTGCAACGGGATGAACCAAGTGTTAGCAATAATTTATTCAGATGTGATCGACGCTGCAAGATGGTGAAGCGCAGTTACTTTGGGCACGTGTAGTACAAATGTACAATGGGTGATGCATGATCCATGACTGTGATCACCACCAGGAAACTACATTTTTTTTTAAATGCACCTAGCATCTGTATGTGTTAATATATGCACGGCGGTATCATGTTCTTGGCTCTTGCCATATACTTCCGATCCTCTGTTTCAAATTGTCGGTCGTTTTGGTGTTTCAAATTTTAGGTTATTTTGATTTTTATAGATTCATAGGTATTTGTATGCATCTAGACATACACTATATTATTTGTAACATCCATGAACTCAAAAAGCTAAAATGACCTGCTATTTGGAATGGATGGAATATATGTGCTATAAATTTATTAAATATAGCAAACTGATCCACAAATATATGAAATTTGAACATGTAGTATCACATGTTGTGTGTGGAGAGTGGAAAAAGTTTGGAGGGCAGGGGAGGAAAAAAAATTACTATTTCGCCGAGTGTCTACATAAAACACTCGGCAAAGCTACGGTTCGCCAAGTGCCGCTGGGAGAGACACTTGGCAAAGCTACGGTTCGCCGAGTGCTGCTAACGGGCACTCGGCAAAGTGCAAACGCCAACCACACACAACGTAACGGCGGCTGCGCGTGCTTGTCACGTGATATAGATTTGCCGAGTGCGGAGTTTTGCCGAGTGTAATCGTCGCGATTTGCCGAGTGTTTTTTTTGGCACTCGGCAAACTTGTGCGTTGCCGAGTGTTTTTTTAATGCCGAGTGTTTACGTAGATACACTCGGCAAATATGTATTTTGCCGAGTGCTCGATAGTTTGCACTCGGCAAATGTAAAAACACTCGGCATTATCTCGGTTTCCGGTAGCGTATATCTGTCAAGCAATCCGAGTGCCTTCTTGGTACGTGGCACGATATATTATTACTCAATGTTCTGAATTGGTTAGAGCACGTGAATGCTGAAGTTTGGCATGCTACGAAATGAATACTAAACCAGTAGTTATGTTATTGAGGTTAACTGAGACTGAGCTAAAGCTCCCCTTGATGAGATATGCAACCTTATAAATAAAAAGAGCACTTTGCCAAACACACGAATAACACGGAGTTCGGACAATAAGAAACCAGTTTGCATTGGGAGTTCACCTGAGCCCTGCCCCTGAGGTGCATTGGATCGAAATAGTAGGCATGCATGCATAACGAACCATATTTCCCCTGGTCATTCGAGTGCCATACAATAGAACCAAGTCCCACGAGGCTGTGGAGAAATCTTCAAGCATCAGCCAGCAGATCTGGCTATGGACGTTGTAAGCAGCACCAGTGGAGATGTCTCTAGCTAGTCAGTGTCTCCTGATGTATGTACACGTGGGAACAGGAGGCATCTGGAACCGCGTCCCTGCGATTTCAAGTTATCTAGCTGTTGCAACAAGTGCTCTCTTCGTCATTGAGAAGAATTAGCTCCTAGCATTAGTTCACACTCCCACAGTTTTGCTCGGCGTGGCTGTTATCAATGTTTATTCTGTCTCACTCGTAGGTGTTTGGGGCACGACAATTAGGAGATTTACCACGATATGGGTGCATCATGCATCTGACTGAAGGGTTGGACATAGCCAGGAAGAAATTCCTAGTGAAGTATTATTGAAATTAGTATCTCACTAATAAAACAACTGCTCAATTGGAGAAAAAAAACCTGGTGAATCTCAATTATAGGAAGGCCTGATTGGTGTTAAGGAACTTTTCCTTGAACTTTGGTTCATTCAAGATACAGAGTGGAACCAAAATCAGACTTTGGCATGATAAATAAGTGACTAGCTAGGTCCCGTATGTCAATGTAATTGGCATTGCCTGACCTGCTAGGGTCGTATTCTCTCATATATATATAGGCAGGATACATTGAGGAGATTACATCCGAGTTTAACAACCCCTATGGAAATCACAGAGACACAGCTCCAGGAGAATCAGGACTCCTTCTATGAATAGGAAGAGATGTCTATCGTTAACACCCCCCCTCAATCTGGACGGTGTGACACTAAGTTCAGATTGTGACGTATTTGAGTAAACGCAGTTGAAGGCAACGGCTTTGTCATGATGTCAGCTATCTGATCTTTGGAGCTGATAAAGCGCACTTCAAGTTGACGGGAGGCAACACGTTCGCGAACAAAGTGATAGTCAACTTCCACATGTTTAGTCTGGCGATGGAATATGGGATTAGCCGACAGGTAGGTGGCACCAATATTGTCACACCAGAGACTAGGAGGCCGAGGTTGTGAAATCCCAAGCTCGCGCAACAGTACTTCGACCCATATGAGTTCAGCAGTGGCATTGGCAACAGCTTTATACTCTGCCTCAGTGCTCGAGCGAGAGACAGTCGGTTGTTTGCGAGAGCTCCATGATACGAGATTTGGGCCAAGAAAAATGGCATAACCACCTGTACTGCGCCGGTCATCCAGATTGCCGGCCCAATCAGCATCCGAGAACGCATTTAGTAATGATGAGCCGGATTTAGTGATGCACAATCCAAGGTCAATGGTAGCATGAAGGTAACGTAGAATGCGTTTGACGGCAGCCCAATGAGCAGTTGTGGGTGCAGAAAGAAATTGGCACACACGGTTGACACAAAATGAAATGTCTGGTCGAGTCAATGACAAGTATTGGAGAGCCCCAACAACACTGCGATACCGTGTTGTGTCTTCAGCTGAGAGAGGATCACCAATTTTCAGCAACAATTTATCACTCGGAAGCATCGGTGTTGGAACACCATTCGAGAAGACCATGTTCGTGCGCTTCAGGAGATCTTGTATATATTTACGTTGTGTCAAGATAAGGCCAGGAGAAGTATGATGTACCTCAATGCCAAGAAAATAACCAAGACTGCCAAGATCTTTTACCGCAAAGTCAGCTTGAAGTTGAGTCAATAGGCGATCTGTAGCCGCTGTTGAGGAGCTTACAATGATAATATCATCAACGTAGATGAGAATATACATCTGAATGCCACCTCTGTTGAAGATGAAGAGAGAAACATCAGCCTTTGAAGCATGAAACCCCAATTGCAAAAGGGTGCTACTGAGACGAGAAAACCAGGCACGTGGAGCCTGTTTGAGACCATAGAGAGATTTGTCCAATTTGCAAATATAGTTAGGATGAGTTGAATCCTCAAATCCAGGTGGTTGTTTCATATAGACATCCTCATGAAGGTAGCCATGCAAAAATGCATTTTGGATGTCAATTTGCCTGAGCGACCAGCCATGAGACACTACAAGAGATAGCAACACTCGGATGGTCGTAGGTTTGACCACAGGACTGAAGGTATCATCATAATCAATACCATATTGTTGCTTGAAACCCTTGGCAACCAACCGTGCTTTGTATCGATCAATAGAACCATCCGCTTTACGTTTAAGTTTAAAAATCCACTTGCAGGTGATAACATTGAGGCCGGCATGTGGAGGGACAAGGTGCCACGTCTTGTTCTTGACAAGCGCTTGAAATTCATCATTCATCGCGGATCGCCAAAGGGGATGTTTCATGGCAGTGATGTGAGAAACAGGTTCATCATCGGATGTCCGCACAGCAGAGTATGTGACCGTCCCATCAGTACGAATTTTTGGACGCCGAATATGGTTCTGCAATCGGGTTCCATACTGATGGGCAGGAACATGTGGTGCGCCTTGTGGAGTTGTCGTCTCAGGTTGCCCAGGCGAGGCTGGTAGAGGCACTGCTGTCGAGGGAGAAGGCAGTGCAGGAGATAGCGACGACGCAGCCGTTGGTGACAACGCACCATGTGTGCTGGCAGATGGAGACCCTGCTGCAGCCACTGTCTGTGCAGGAGCATCAAGAACAGGAGCCGATCCTGGTGAAGATTCAGGTGCCAGGGGCGAAGGATCTGCTACTGCTGCAACCATAGAATTACCAGGAAGCAAAGTGTACATTGGGTTAATGTTCAAATTAACACTGCCACTAGCCGGATTAACAGATGAGGTTTGGTGGGAGGGCGCAACGTTGGAGAAAGGAAAAATTGATTCATCAAATATAACATCGCGAGAAATGTAGACGCGACCAGAGTCCATGTCAAGGCATTTATATCCCTTATGAAGAGCACTATAGCCTAGAAAGACACAAGGTTTGGATCGAAAGGATAGTTTATGGTTGTTGTAGGGTCTAAGATGCGGCCAGCAAGCACACCCAAAAATGCGAAGCATGGTGTAATTGGGTGGAGCTTTTAGAAGGCGTTCTAGAGGGCACAAATTATCAATGACTCGAGTAGGGAGCCTATTAATGAGATAAGTAGCTGTGAGGAAGGCTTCGTCCCAAAATTTGAGTGGCATAGATGCATGAGCTAAGAGTGCAAGCCCAGTTTCAACTATATGGCGATGCTTTCGTTCGGCCGAGCCGTTTTGTTGATGGGTGTGAGGGCAAGAAACATGATGAGCAATCCCAAGAGTACGAAAAAATTGAGTATGAAGTTTCTGGTACTCCCCACCCCAATCAGATTGAACAAACTTAATCTTTGTGTCAAGGAGGCGTTCAGCATGAGTCTGAAATTGCAAGAAAATGCGTTGTACCTCAGTTCGATCGTGCATTAAATATATCCAAGTAAACTTGCTAAAGTCATCAATAAAGCTGATGTAATATTTGTAACCACCAACAGATGTTGGAGCAGGGCCCCAAACATCGGAAAAGACAAGTTCGAGAGGTGAAGTAGAGCGATGAATGGCATTATTATAAGGGAGTTGGTGACTCTTGGCCAATTGACAAGCATTACAAATTGAGGAAGAAGACTCCTTAACATACGGCAAACTATGAAGACTCAAAATCGACCTGACAACTTGGATAGAAGGATGGCCAAACCGAGCATGCCACTGATTTGGGGACGCCTTGACACTGACTAGGGCCTGTTTGAAGGACTCAACATCGGAGGGCTTAATGGGATAAAGACCTGACTCACATCTTCCTTCCAGGAGGAGTTGTTTCGTTGCTCGATCCTTGATAAGAAAATAGGAAGGATGAAATTCAAAGAATATGTTATTGTCACGAGAAAGTTTATGAACTGACAAAAGGTGTTTTGATATTTCAGGTACATGAAGAACATTATTTAGAGCAAGAGGGCGAGTAGCAGTATTAATAGAACAAGAACCGAAATGCATAATGTGCAAACCTGCTCCGTTGCCTACTTGGACTGTTTCCCCACCATGATATTGTTCACGAAGTGCAAGACGATCTAAATCACTAGTGATGTGATCCGTAGCTCCTGTATCAGTGTACCAATTTGGATCAACTTTGTAGGAGGCAGTGGCGACGGCAGCATATGGTTGTTCCTCCTGATATGATTCATCCATGCGATGCCAACACTTGACGGCCGTATGACCCTTACGACCACAGATTTGGCACGAAGGGCGAGCAGAGCGATTACCAGCAGGCGGTTGAGTAGGACTTCGCAGACGGCCGGGATGGGCACCACCACGGCCAGGACTCCTGCCTGGATGCGGACCGCCACGACCACGGTACGAGGACGGGCCACCGCGTCCAGCAAAATTTGCCGAGGAGCCAACATTGAGACGCATCTCAGCCTGATGATGGAGTTGACGCGCCTCATACGCCAAGAGATAGGAGTAAACATCATCAATAGTAAGTGGCTCAGATTTGGTGGTCATAGACGTAACAAACGGATCATAATCCGGACCAAGACCAGCTAGGAGATATGCAATAATTTCGTCAGGGCGCAGGGGGGCACCAGCTGCAGCTAACTCAGAGGCAAGGCCCTTGATTTTGCGGAAGTAGTCAGCAGCAGAAAGATCTCGTTTCTTGGCGGTGGCGAGATCGACCCGGATCTGAACTGAGCGAGCTCGCGTGGTGGAGGAGAACATGCGTTGTAGAATGTCCCATGCCTCCTTTGCAGACAGGGCGGAAGCCACATCTTCGAGAACTTCTTCAGTCATCGACGAGAGGAGGCCGCTGAGGACCTGTTGGTCTAGATCGTACCACCGGTCATACGCCGGATTTGGTACTAGCTCGGTGCCCGCAGAAGTCGACGATGGGATAAGCTGTGGCGGCGCGGCGAGCGTTCCATCGATAAGGCCCATGAGCTTTGTACTCCGTAGATACGAAAGAAGCTGGGCACGCCATAGGGAATAATTGGTTTTGGTTAGGCGGATAGTGACCGCATGGTGGAGAGGAATAGGAGCAAAGGTTGTAGATGAGAAGGAGCTGGATATGGTGCCGGAGGTGGTGGAGGAGGAAGAAGATGAAGTAAACGACATCTTCAGAAAAAATTTCGTGGCTCTGTTACCATGTCAATGTAATTGGCATTGCCTGACCTGCTAGGGTCGTATTCTCTCATATATATATAGGCAGGATACATTGAGGAGATTACATCCGAGTTTAACAACCCCTATGGAAATCACAGAGACACAGCTCCAGGAGAATCAGGACTCCTTCTATGAATAGGAAGAGATGTCTATCGTTAACACCGTACTCCCATCCCTATAAAAGAGGGATATCATATTATGTACAACATTGCCCGTAGAAAACAAACTAACGTGGCGGAGGTCATCTCTTACGACCCTCCCAACATAGGCTTTCGGCGTTTGTTGATAGGAGATAAATTGGTGGAAAGGGAAAATCTTTCTTCTCAAATGCGACCAATTCATCTAAATGATGAAAATGATCCCTTTTGCATGGGCTTTGCTTGATATTTCATATTAACTAATCCATCAACCTGTGCTCCCGCACGGGCTAATATTTTTAGAAGCTATTGTATTTGAAAATTATTTAGGAATTAAACTCCTAGCTAATAATCAAAATTGTTTACCTACTACTCTCTTATTCTTCAATACTTCAACATAATATTTATATAGATATGTATCTATCTTTATCCAGTTGTGATTGATTTTTAATTAATAATTACTCGATGCACGTTTTCAGCCATATTCGTACTTTTTCCATTTTGTATCACACCTCCAATCCTCCATACATTATGTTTAGCATACAAATCAATATTTTTCATCGATTCCTCAAATACATGTATAAATGGTCTAAATGGTGGCACTCATCATCTGTATATACTTTAACTTAGTATTTTTTATATTAAAAATAACATAAATAGGTAATTTAGAATCATATATTAGTTTAATTTTTGATATTTCTTTATGATGCATATGAAGATAATTAGATTAATATTTAGGTTATTTTTAATAATGGCACACGTGGCTAACATAGATAAAATTTTAGAATGACATTTTAAGTTATGCTTTATAATGATGTGTATTAGTAAATTGGATGAAGATTATGGGGTTACTTTAGATTAATTTTTATAATAGCTATGCTCGGTAATTTAGATATAGGTTTATAGCTCATTTTTGAATATTTTCACAATGACAATGGTGGGTAACCTTTTAGAAAATATAATAGATCAATGACTATGATTATTAGATTTTACTCGATTGGTGCTTGATATTTTTAATTTTTATGAGCATTTATCTCTTTTTTCTAGCTTGTCTCATGGGAACTAATGCGGAGTCTCCAATGAGAAAAAATGAGACTACATTGCTACAAAACTATTACCATAAGCTACCTCTCTTTTGTTAAATATTTGAACACAATACTTATGTAGATATATACTTAATATCTTCATCCAATTGTGTTAGATTTTAGTTAGTAATTACTCTATAATATTTTCATCCACATTTGTAATCTTTAACTTTTCACTTTGCATCGCAGGTATGCGCTTGAATTTGTTTAATGAACCTTAAGTTTGAGATACAATTTTAGCATAGAAATATATGTTCTCATCACTTTATATCCTTATAAATAGTGACACACATCATGCGTATGGACCTTAATTATTATATCGTATACCAATAGTGAAAGATATAGATGATTTAGAATCATATATTGTTGTTTATTTTTAATTAAGGTTATTTGATTCAAACGTAGGGTTACCTCATGTTATTTTTAATAATGGCATGTGTGGGTAATATAGATGCAAATCTAAAGGGTTACTTTAAGTTTTTTAAGTAATAGTGGTAGGCAATTCAGTTGCAAATTAGGGGGTTATTTTAAATATTGTTTATAATGGTATAAGTGGGTAATTTGATGAAGATTAGGGGATTACTTTAGTTTATTTTATATAATGGCATAGGTGGGTAATTTATATATAGATTTAGGGGGTTACTTAGGCCATTTTAATGGCATAGGTGGGTAATTTTTTAGAAAATATAATAGATTCAATGACTATGATGATTTGAATCTATCGATTGATGGTTAGATGTTTTGTTTTTTTTGAGAATTTCTAGGATTTCTCTCTTTTTCTAGAGTGTCCACCTAGGAATCCTAGGTGGCTTCACCTGGAGGCTTTAAAAGAAGCCTCTAATGAGTAATAGTAAGATTCCATGGATACGGCTGCTTTTAATTCTATACATACGCATACATGTTAATAACTTAATATGGAAATTAAAACATCCGCTGAAGATTAGATCTTTACTAGTTGATGATCAGTTGATGTATACATAGGTTCAAAGATGTCACGCCCGGTTTGAAAGTGCTACCCTATATGTATGTTAGGATCAAGTTTCATACATATAGTAATATCATCAGTGAATAACAGTAACAATACCACGTAAAGGAATATAAATTATGATTTCCGAGTCTATCAGAGATATGCAGCTTAATCCTGAAAATGGAGGCTCCAAACTTCACAGGCAATCGACTAGGGGCTGCGTACGCTTAAAACTCAGCATCTTCAGAAAACTTCACACACCTTCCTTTTCTGAGCAGCAGTTAGTAAGGGTGAGTACACTTATGGTTGGTACTCAGCAAGGCCACAAGAAATAACCGAAATAACGATTTAAGTCCATCTTCAAGTTCAATTAATCATGTGAGGGTTCAAGCCACTTTTGACCATGAGCACGGTTGATATATCAGTTTTACAATCTGTAGAGGTTGTACATCTTTACCCACAAGTTGCGTAAAAGTTCAAAAGAACTTTAGACCCAACCATGTTATGCGGGCTAGGTACAATACCACACTTCCAAGGTGTGATTGTATAGAGACGCTACGAGACTTTTACAAAGATTCCCTAATAAGAAGTAGCCCGCTAAGGTTTCCGGATCAGCAGCCGAGCATAAACCTCTCTCAAAACTGCGAAGCTACCATAGAGCAGATCAGTCTGAGAGCTAGGTTATACCTCATCTACGTCGTCCCTCTTGCCCTTTCGGTAAGACCGCTTCAAACCAGAGTTTCTAATTAATTAGCCAATACCAAAGCCATATAGTCCTTGTGGTTGCACATTTTTCCTAGGTGGTTCTTCATGATCCAATTAACATTATCATGGTATTATAAATAAGCATAGATAGAAGGGTGGTTAGAGACACTTGCCTTTCTCCAACGAAAAATTGCTCTAACTGTGCTCTCTTGAAAATCTTAATCTTCAAAACTTTCGAATAGCAATCCTTCTACTCGAAGCAATCACCGGCACAAACATACAAGCAAACAAACAAGTACAATTAAGAACAATACACCAAAATAAAATAAAAGATTTAAAAGAACGTATGAAAGGATAAGGCTCGAATCTAAGTCACACGAATGCAAGGAACGCTGGGAACGAAACTATGGTTGAAAAGATAAAGCTATCGAGAGATAAATTATAAAAGAAAGAGAAAAGCCTACGTGCTTCATATATTTTAACAAAGAAAATAATGTAAAGATATTTTAGAGAAACATCCTTAGCAAGTTATATTTATATATGAAAAGATGATGTAGAATTTGGTCAAATTTTATTTATAAATATTCAAGTACAATTTATACAAATTAAATATTTAATTTGAAAATAATGTATATGTAAACGTATAAGCACATAGCTTTCTGATTCCTGCTAAACTAACCAAATTTAATTTAAAAACACATTTATATTCATATTAGTCGAATTAATATTTAACAAAGAAAAATCAAGATATAACCTACACTACTAGAGAACTGACCTTCTATCCAACGTTTTTAGTCCTGGATGATTTTGGACCCGGAACTACAGGTTCACCAACCAGGATCAAAACCAACCACTAGCAGGAGGCTCACCAACCGGGACTAAAGAGCCCGTTTAGTCCTGATTGTAAAGGCTAGTGGTCTGGAGGGACCTTTAGTCCCCGTTGGTGTTTCCAACCGGGATAAAAGGGTCCCTGCCCTCATTCCACGCACCCTCTCCACCTCCTCTCTCTCTCACGCCTTGTCTCCTTCTCACGGGCTCCTGCGCCTCCACCTCCTCTCTTGGCTCATCCTTATCTTCTCCCTTTCCTTCTCTCCCTTCCTCTCCTCCTCTCCCTCCTCTCTCTCTCCCTCCTCTCTGCCTCCACCTCTTCTCCTTGCGCCGCCGCCGCCCCATCCCTCTGCTGCTCCTCCCCTTCCCCCTCTGCTCGCCCCTCACTAGGAGTGAGGAGCGGCAATGACGCGAGGGTAGGGCTAGCGCGGGCGCGGGTGGCGGAGCTGAGGCGGGTTGCGGTGGGCGGAGCTGAAGCAGCGGCGGGCGGAGCGGGCGGAGGCGTGCAGTGGCGCGAAGGTGGCCGGGCAGCGCGGGGGTCGTGCGGCGGGGCGGAGCTGAGGGCAACGGCCGGCCGGCAGGCACGGGAACGTGCATTTTTTTATTTTTTCCGAAATTTTTTAGTCCCGGTGGATGACCCTGGACTAAAGGGGGCCTTTAGTCCTAGGTGGATGACCCTGGACTAAAGGTCCTCCTTTTTGTCTTGAAAAACTTATCCCGGATGGCATTTAGCGAGATTTGAGACCTACCAACTGGGACTAAAGGTTCGTTTTTCAGTAGTACTATATAGCTTTTATTTAGATATGGAGTCTACGAACTGATACTAATATCGAGTTCTCCATAGTGAGCAACACTCGCAAACGGCACGCAGAGCTGGCAGCGCGCACGGCAGGTGGCGTGTGGGACCGTCTGCGAGCGGCGGGGCAGCAGCACCGGCGTGCCGCCCCGCCACTAGGGGCGCGTGCGCCGGGTCGGTGGCAAGCTGCGGAGGCGACGGGGAAAGCTGTACATCGCATGGTTTCAGGAAGGCCGTGCGAGGAGAATCAACTGGCCCAATAAAGGTAAACCAATCAAGTGCAAGCGGAACCCTTGAATGTCTGAATCCTCACGCGTTAGGTAAGTTTGCACATGCGTTCTTTTTTTTTTCTCTTGTTATTTTCCTTTCATATTCATTTTCTTCCTGGTTTCGTACGTTGTTTCCTTTTTCTTGTCTCTTGTTTTATTTTCCTATCTCTATTCTTTATTTTATTTATTTATTTATTTATTTTTATCCTTTATCTTTTTTTTCTTGTTTTCTATTCCTTTCTTTTTTTCTTCTCTCTTCTTCTTTTCTTTTCTTTATCATTTTCTGATTACACCCTTTTTCTCATTGCTTTTTCTTTCTTTTCTCTCTTTTTAGTTCATTATCCTTTTTATTAGTTTAATTCCTGTTTTGTTGTTCTATTTTAATTTAGATTCTCTTCGAATTGGTGCGAAATCTGGTCGACAAGTAAATATTTATAGTTTTGCCGTGCGTTAGATCGGATATGGTATAACACACAATGACACAAGATGTATACTGGTTCAGGCAATGCTCCCTACGTCCAGTCAGGGTCGGTCGGTCGACTTTATTCCTGAGTTCAGGTGCTCAAAGTTTGCAGTGGGGGTATAAATGAGAGGAAGATGAGAGGGGGGTGCGTGAGTCCTGGCCTTGTTCTCATCTCAATGGAAGAGAGTAGCAGGAGCTCAGTCGTGCACTAAGTGTGTGAGTACGAAAGCGTAAGAGTGCGTATGTGGGTGTCCCTGAGTTTTTCTCTGAGAGTGGGGGTCCGTCCCCTTTTATAGTACAAGGGAACGGCCTTTTAGGTCGGAGAAGATAAGAGAGTGAGTGTACAGGCACTGCCTAGTCCTATCGAAGCCCACGTCGTCTGGTGCGGTATGGCCTCCGTCCTCGGTCCCTATTCTCCTCGTCAGGCCACTTCGTCGTAGTGTGTAGGTTTACAGCGACACTATGCAGGGCGTGCGTAGGGCGTGGCGTGGTTTGGTTCTGCGTACGGCCGGCTGACCCGGGCGCTTCCTCGTTATCCGTCTCACCTGCTCCTTGGGCCTATACCGAGCAGGCGTCCCCGGTCGGTTGTCCTAGTCGGCCCCGACCGAGTCGGTCGGAGGGAGCAGTACGGGCGGTACGGTGCATCCCCAACCAGGAGGACTTAGTCGGGAGGACCCAATCGGGAGAACTTAGTCGGGTCGGACTGTGGCCCCACCCTCGACTAGCTCCTTCTGGTCGGGGTGCCGACTAGGCTTCCTGGTTGGAGGAATCGGCCGGTGGCCGGATTTGGACCTCGGCCTGGCTACACGTAGCTGGGCCAGCCCAGGTGTACGTTGTTGCTGTGCCCTTCGTTGGGCCAAGTGTCATGGGAAGGCAATCCCATTGGGCACCCCGGGTCTATGAACCCGCTAGGAGCCCTCGAGCCCCTTTGGGGCTTTGTTGAAGTCGAGAATGGGCTTTCGGTCGGAATGTTCCGTCAGGGGGGAACACATGGGGGTGTTGTCTATTTTTGTCTGGTTTGCGAAGTGGGCAAGCCAAGTAGGTTTAGGCGTTCTAGCCCCCAAGTGGGTACAGGCGCCCAGCTCTCGAGGGGACGATTGGCAGAGGCCACAGGGGTGCATCAGATAGATGCTAACGCTCAGCTCCCAAGGAGATGACTGGCGTGGGCTGCAGGGGCGCGCCGAGTTGCAGAGGGTGCCCAGCTCCCGAGGAGGGGACTTGCTTGTTGTTCGCCTTCCGCTAGGTTCGCGCAAGCGGACCCGATGGGTCTAGCCCCTTGTTGGGATACGAAGTAGGCTACACTAGCGCAAATCAAAATTTCTACCGCGTAAAACCAGGAAGAACTGCCGTATAAGGATCACGGGATTACCACTCGATGCACTACTGGTGCGGAAGATGTAGATTTGCGTCGATGCAGTGAAGACAATCAACGTAGTCGTACATAGTCGATCAACATAGTCATACGTAGTTGATCACGTCAACGTCCAGCAGCTCCTCAGCAGCTCATCCACGTGCAGCAAGATCGCCCTCGTGCCGCGGCTCGTCGTCGGCTCGTCGTGGCTCGTCGGTGGCTCGTCGTAGCTCGTCGGCGGCTCGTCTGAGTGCTGCAGGCACAACACCTCCAAGGTATCCACACATGCAGGGAGGAAGCGTCGCAAGCCGGACTGCTAGATCCGCGAGTTGCAACAGGCGAGGCAGATGTGTCTTGCCAAAAGGTGTAAACCCTAGGGCGCCCCCACCCCTCTATTTATAGAGGTTCCTGATGGGCCTCTGGGTCCGAGGCCCATTAGTACTTCTAAACCTAATCCAACTCAGATCAGATCCGAATTGGACTTCCAGCCCCTTAAGTGTGTGACCCTATGGGTTCGGATACGTATAGACATGGCCCGAGTACTCCTACTCGGCCCAATAGTCGGTAGCGGCCTCTAGCAAGACGTGCCAACTCCTATACGCACACGAAGATCATATCAGACAAACCATCACAACATAATATACATGCTATTCCCTTTGCCTCACGATATTTGGTCTAGCTTCAAGCCGACCGCTCTTTCTCGATCCTGTGATTCGGAATCCCTTTGTAGGTTAACTCTTAACCGTACGTAGCATGGCCATGCATTTTCGGATCCGATCACTCGAGGGGCCCAGAGATATCACTCTCAATCAGAGAGGGGCAAATCCCATCTTGATTGACCATGTCTCATAGCATGCTTCTTGACAAACCCGAAAGCTACCTTTATAACTACCCTGTTATGGCGTAGCGTTTGATAGCCCCTAAGTAGGTCGATCCACATCTTGAATACATGCGACAATCTCAGGTCTAAGGACAAAGCGTATATGTTGTTTAAAGAGAGAACTACTTCTCATGTTGGGTCAGTCCTAGCACATGTCTCCACATGTGTCCACATTATTAGTTCAACATCTCCATGTCCATGACTTGTGAAACATAGTCATCAACTAATACATGTGCTAGTCTAATATTCATGTGTGTCCTCACATGAACTCCGACTAGGGACAACTTTAGAATAACCATACAAGTAAAGAGTTTCACATACAATTCACATAATTGCAAATCAATTCAAGTAGCCTTTAATGGATATTCAATGAACACAATATACAAATCATGGATACAAATGGAATATCATCATCTCTATGATTGCCTCTAGGGCATACCTCCAACACTCCTGAGCTTGCGGCCGACTGAAGAGTAGGTCAGAGATTGAGCACTTGGGTACCCCTTTGACCAGAAGCCAGTCAAGTGGACACCGGCGCCCTTCTACCAAGGAGGGGATACATTGTTAGTCCAGCTTCCACCGGGTGCGTGCGAGAGCATCTGGTGGGTGTAGCCCGTGAGCCTGCAGCCGATTGGAGAGTCGGTTGGAGGCTGAGCACTTAGATACTCTTTTCTGGCGCTGCGAACTTTGGCGTCCCCATCGGTTGGGATTAGGTGGTCCTTCTTGCGAGTCAGGGTGCTTGCCCATGTTTGTTCCGACCGCGACTTGTGTCGTCGGTTGTATTCCCGAGTCAGGATATGGTGGCCCGAGCCCCCGAGTCGCGTTGGCTCGATCAGTGTTGGTTGAGTTTCATGCGTCACCCTGTCTGCGGTCTCCACGACCGGAGGGGCTGAGCTAACATCACTTGCCTCGATGGCTCGAGTGACGCGCTCGGTGAGCTCACTAACGGGCATGTCCGAGATGAATTCAGGTCCATCGTTCGTAATGGGGTCGGCATAGCCCTCATGTGGCATTCCACTGCTCCTTAACCTGCCTCCCGGCAAATGCCCGAGCCATTCCGGAGACCGACTTAGGTGGCCCGCTAGCCTCCCCTTGATGGAGATTCTGTGGACATGGCTCAAGGTTAGGATCGAATGAGAAGGTCGAGATGATCCCTTACGCTTCTAAGCGGGTCAGGTGAAGGCCATTGGGGCTTCATCTGCATTTTCACCCTTGGCTCTGTTTGACGCGAGGCGGCCTTGATCCCTTCGCGGGCCGGCCTTCGAACCCCTATTGGTCACAGCTCATATCGAATGAACCGTTATTGCTTCATGACGCGATGCAAAGCAATTGAAATGCAATGATTGTATGTATGGTATGAATGTATGAATGTATGAATGTATGAATGAATGCATGCATGCATGAGATGAATGAATGAATGAGTGGTTGTTTGTAGGGAAAGTAAACGGGGGGCTGGTAATGTTACCTCGATCGGACTCTCGGGCATCACCCCATCTGTGGTTTTTGCAACCAGAGGGGCTAAGCTAGCATCGCTTACCTTGACAGTTCGAGTGACAGGCTCAAGGCACCCTTAGCAAGTATGGCCGAGTGGAATCCGTATCCGTCGTTCGTGACGGGGTCGGTCATGTCCTGCATGTTAGTTTGTTCGAGTGACGGGCTCAGGGCACCCTTAGCAGGAACTTTCGAGTGCAATTCATAACCGTTGTTCGCGACGAGTTTGGTCATGCCCTGCATGTTAGTTTGTTCGAGTGACAGGCTTGAGGCACCCTTAGCAGGTACGCCCGAGTGGAATTCGTATGCATCATTCACGACGGGTTCGGTCATGCCCTAGATGTTAGTTTTCCACTATTTTTACCTATCTCCCGTCGGATGCCCGAACCATCCGACCGACCCGAGTGACCTACTGGCCTTGGTTCGATGGAGGCTCTGATGGTGGATCCCTTCGCTCCGTCCGACCGACCCGAGCATCGATCTAACTGCGATAGGGGAGCCCTCATCCTTGTCAGCTGCGCCGCCAACTGACCTGGCTGAGGGGAGTAGTAGAATAGGGGTAGTTAGTTTCTTTGTGTGTGAAAGAAATTTGTGGCGGACTATGAGCCCCTGAGTGAACAATTTTAAGTTCGTTCGTGATTGTGATGGGGAGCTTGTCCCACCCGTCCTCATTTTCGCCCTTAAGTGGTTTCTGCTTTTCACCCTTTTCCTTTTAGACCTGCCCGTTCACCATAGGCTGCAACCTTAAGAACCCGGGCATGGCCCGCGAGGCTCAACTTCTCATAACCATTGTCGTGGTGAGGTCCGATCGGTCCACAAGCTAGAGCATAAGTTTCTTTTAGGGTGAATTGGAGGACGGGATGCCCTTTAGTTCGGGCGCGCCCTTTCATTCGGGCGAGGTGTGTGGTTATGCTAAAAGTGAAGAGAGGGTTGGTGCCGCAACCTCGTGGAGCCCCCGAGCGACCCGGGCCGAGAGCGCTCAGGCCGAGATGCTGTAGGAGCAAGTGTTGAATGGAAAAGGACTGGTAATGAATTG
Organism: Setaria italica; assembly: GCF_000263155.2. Lineage (NCBI taxonomy): Eukaryota > Viridiplantae > Streptophyta > Magnoliopsida > Poales > Poaceae > Setaria > Setaria italica. The sequence goes on from NC_028451.1 coordinate 11,368,901, forward strand.
AGTTAAGGAAAGAAACGACATAACTATTCAATGTTCCACGTGTTGGTGAGGATGTTGCCGTCGTCATCCTTCAGTCGGTAGGCGCCTGGTCAGATCATGTCGGCTACTGTGTACGGTCTTTCTTGTTGTTCTTGCCCTGCCGTGCGTAGGGGCCCTTATCCCGACCGCCTCCTCGCCGGAGGCGTGGTTTGTGGCGATGTCGAGCAGGTCGCGGGTGGTCTGGGGCTTCACACAGCCGAGCTTGTGGACCAGGGACTTGCAGGTCATCTCGGAGAGGAACGCACTGACGATGTCTGCATCAACGACGTTAGGGAGGGAGTTGCATTGCCTCGAGAACCTGCGAATGTAATCCCGCAGGAACTTGTTGGGCTCCTGTTTGCAGCTCTTGAGGTCCCAGGGGTTCCCGGGGCGGACGTGGGTCCACTGGAAGTTCCCGACGAAGACCTTCTTGAGGCCCACCCAGTCATGGATGTTGTTAAGCGGTAGAAATTTGAGCCATGCCCGAACAAACTCCCCTACGCAAATAGGGAGATACTGGATGATGATGTAGTCATCATCGACTCCACCAGCTCGGCAGGCAAGCCGGAAGTCTTTGAGCCATAGATCAAGATTTGTCTCCCCAGTGTACTTGATGATGTTGGTAGGCGGTCGGAAGCGCTATGGGAAAGGCGCTTTTTGGATACGGTGACCAAAGGCTTGTCATCCCAGTCCATCCGGGCTAGGGCTCCAGTCGTCATTTCGGTCACTTGGTCGGCCGCCTTGCCTAGGGTGCACTTCTTCGCGCTCCTCGTTGGACCGGTCGTAGGCCGCATCGGCCACCCTCATCGCCATCTATTCGACGTCGGTGTTGTGTCGTGCCAGGCGTCACGTGCGGATGACACTGTGCGCGTCACGATTCGGCCCGATCTGCTCGCGCACGGGCTAACGCCACGGCGCTGGTGCCGGGTCGGGCTGCGGAGGCACCACAGCGCTCTGCCCTGCCAGACATGCCTCCGAGGCGAGCGGGCAAAGCGGTTCGGCTGGCGCAGCCCCAGCACTCCGGTTGGGCAAGAGGCTGCCTGTCATTGTCGTGACGCAGAGCTCTCCGCCTGCTGTATGGCGGTGGTTCCCACCAGCGCCCGGAGGTTCCGGTGGATTGCCTGCTCCTGGGGGTTACCTTGCTCAGGGAGGCTGCGCAGAAGCATCGCTGCGGTGGTGATGTTCTGTTCGGCCTGGGCGAACTGCGGGAGGTCATCCCCTCCTGCCAGGATGTTACACTGAACCTGGCGGGCGTGGCCTCGAGCGCCGCTTGTCATGTTGCGCGCGTGCGGTGCGGAGGGATGCGCTAGGCGCACCGACGGAGGCGGCTGCTGGTCCTGCTGCTGCTATCGCTGCTCGTCACTGTGTGCATGTGCTTGCAACAGAACCTCCACGCAGTGGTTCGGTGGGGTGTGAGTCTTAATAGACTCCACCACCTCTGAAAACTGTTCTGGGGCGTCCGCCATGGCGCACTCCCAAGACAGAGGATAATCAAGTGCTATCATGTCGCCAATACTGGAGTTGTCGTTCTCGGGCTCCTTGTCACAGAGGTCGTGTAAGGAGGCGGGAGCGTAGTCCACCATTCCCACAAACTTGCACAGGGGGAGAGACGACGTCATGACCCTCTAGAGCCCCCGTGTGTACGCATCCACGGGGGACGCAAGAACAAAGCGGAGCCAGTCGCGTGGCGAACATGGTGGGGACAATGGAGCTCCTCTGGAGAGCTGGTTGAAAGTGTTAGCTAGTGAATACATGATAGTATCCACATCATTCATCGTGGGGTTTGTGCCCAGCACAGACTTGATGTAGAGCGCGAGTGCCTCCACGTCGAGGTTGTCGAGCGGCTCGCAAATGATGATGCGAGCCACCTTTACCGGGGATGCCGGGGGAGTCGTCTCCTTGTGGAGGCGGAGTATGCCGAGCTGATCAGCGACGAAGTCCAGAGTTCCGAAGCGGAAGGCCAGAGACGGCGCGAAGACGGGTGGAACCCATGTCCCACAGAGGGTGGGCATAGGAAACTCCTACGAGTCGAAGCGAATCGTGTCGCTCGAGCCCCCCATGCCGAAGGTGGCGATGAGGTGCTGTCGGTGCGAAATCTTCTCCATGGATGGCACCAACTGTCGGTGCGAAATCTGACCGATAAGTAAATATTTGTAGTTTTGTCGTGCGTTAGATCAGATATGGCCTAGCACATAATGACTTAGTCGTGTGCTAAGTGTGTGAGAGTGCGAAAGCGTAAGAGTGCGTATGTGGGCGTGTCCCCGAGTTTTTCTTCGAGAGTGGGGGGTCCATCCCCTTTTATAGTACAAGGGAACGGCCTTACAGGTCGGAGAGGATAAGAGAGTGAGTGTACAGGCGTTGCCTAGTCTTGTCAAAGCCCACGTCGTCTTGTGTGGTATGGCCTCCATCCTCGGTCCCTGTTCTCCTCGTCAAGCCACTCCGTCGTAGCGAGTAGGTTTACGGCGACACTGTGCAGGGCGTGCGAGGGCGTGGCGCGGTTCGGTTCTGCGTACGGCTAGCTAACCCAAGCGCTTCCTCGTTATCCGTCCCACCTACTTCCTGGGCCCATACCAAGCGGGTGTCCCCGGTCGGTTGTCCCAGTCGGCCCCGACCGAGTCGCTCGAGGGGAACCGACCTAGTCTATCGGGGGGAGCTGTAGGGGCGGTACAGTGCATCCTCAGTCGGGAGGACTCGATCGGGAGGACCCGGTCGAGAGAACTCAGTCGGGGTCGATTGTGGCCCCACCTCCAACTGGCTCCTTCTGGTCGGGGTGCCGACTTGGCTTCCTAGTCGAAGGAATCAGCCGGTGGCCAGATGGGGGCCTCGGCCTGGCTACACGTAGCCGGGCCGGCACAGGTGTACGTTGTTGCTGTGCCCTTCTTTGGGCCAAGTGTCACGGGAAGGCAATCCCGTTGGGGAACCTAGGTCTATGGACCCGTCACTTTCATATATTCCTTTGTGGTACGTAATTTATCTTTCTCTTTTCCTCATTTATTTTATTTTCCTTCATCCATTCTTTTATATATTTTTACTCATTCTCTTTCGTATTTTTTGACCCTATAATTCAGCGGCACATTCAAAATTATATTCTAAAGTAATTTACTAGATAATTTTTGTTATTATTTAGTATATATTTAGTTGTTCTATATGGACTTATTAGTTCACAGTGTAAAATTAGGTGTTCAATTTATAGACTCGTTCCTTCACATTGCTGACTCATTCATTCGCCTTTTATAGATTGAACTGGACAAGGATATAGACTCATTTAATTGTTGAATACTAACTTTTCTTTTTCTTGTTCTTTCTATAATAACTTGTAGGCAATGTATAAATATTTTTTGTCAACCATGTAGATTTGTGTGTTAAATTATTTGTTCGCTTTATAGAATGAACTGGTCAATCATATTGTTATATGTTCATAATGCATTTATTTTAAGTGCACAATTTTTCATTATGTGAGATTATATAATTTGTCCAATGTGTGTGTATATACTTGTTCTGTGAGTTCCTACAATTTGTTTGCGGTTAGATCTTTGTTTCGTTAGTTCATATAATTTATTTAATATGTACTACTGTTTTGATCCCTTAGTTCATATAATTTGTTCCAGATCTATTTATTTTTATTCTGTGAGTTCATTTAATTTGTTCTATGAGTACAATCTTTTTCCTTAAGTTTGTATAATTTGTTTCAGATATATGTATATGAAAAAATCTTCCAACTTGATGCTTATTTCTAATATTTTATCGTATAATATCAAATTTTCAATCTTTTATGGGAAAATTGAATCCATAGCATCAAAAGAACCAACATTTATATACATACCATCAAAAGATTTAACTGTAGATATTTACCATCAAAAGGTAGCCACGTTATAGCAATCTACCATTCCGTTTGACTCGTCAGTTTTCCCGTCATTCACTTCCTCGACGAGCTCGCTTCGCTCTGTTCGCGCAGTGGCCGGCGACGGGCGAGGGGGTGACGATGATGCAGCGCAACTGCGCAAGCGCCGACGCGTCGTGGTTTGCGACAACCTGCAGCGAGCGCCCCTGGCGGAGATAAACTCGGAGCTGACTACGTCCCCGATGACGAGGTGGTTCGTCTCTAAATCTGAATAGTGAAGCTTGAACTCAAGAAAAGCCGATCCTGACATCTTGCCCTCCGGCTTCTTCCTAATAGCATTCCTACGAAATTGACACCGATTCACAAGCTAAAAAGATTTTTATAAAAAATGGTTACTCACATCCCCAAAATGGTGGCGGAGGCGGAGGTGTGTGTGGGTGTGATTGGTGGCTGCTCCAGCGGTCCAGCCTCCGCCGACGGCGGGCGCGCTGACCTGCTTTGCCGGGGACGGGGCGTGGAGCGGCTAGGCCAGCGGCGGGGAGAGGGAGGTGGCAGCCTCCACGACGCTGTCCTTCGTCCTCACAGCCCTGCAGAGACTCCTGCCCGGCCACGTGGGTCACCATGCTCGTCGCTATGGCCCTCGGGTACGCGACCCCGCTTATGGTCAACCTCGACGCCCTGCTCATGAACAGGAGGGAGCGGTCCGTGGTGCTGTATTGCCACTGCTGGGAATTCACCTTAGTACCGATCAGCAGTACCCGGTACATGATTGGTACCGCTTGTTCGGTATTAAATATCACCCCATTCAGTACTGATCCATATCCGGTACTAAACGGCTTTGTGATAAAAAATAAGGAAAAAATTTGACAAACAGCAGAGAAGTCACAAAGTCACGCGAATTGCACGCGTAATATATGCGTGCGCGGTCCGTGGGATTCGAACCCACGACCTCAAGCAAATTTTCTTACCATCTCACTTACATAGCACATGTGATTGAGTTAGATATGATTTGCTTTTGAAGTAACCCGTGAAGAGGTCTTTAGCACCGGTTGGTGTTATAGACCGGTACTTAAATGGTACTCCACGGGGTATTGGTGTTATTGCTGGTACTAAATGGTCGGTGTTATTGCCCGGTACTAAAGGCCTCCAAGGACCAAAAATTTCTAACCAGTACTAATTTCACGTGTTAGTACCGGATGAAAAACTGTCCGGTACTAACATTAAGGATGAATGCTCATATTTCTAGTAGTGTGCAACAGCATCCTCGAGCTGACACTAGGGGCGCTTGCTGTGATCAACAGCTGGAAAAACATAGCCGCTGAGGGGGCGCCGCAATCAACATTCAGCATGGTCTCTTTTGATGGTAAATATCTTCGATTGAACCTTTTGATGGTATATACCTAAAGATGGGTTCTTTTGATGCTATGGATCCAATTTCGTCATCTTCTATTGGAGTATATTATTATTTGTACCTCTCTTTTATTTGCGTAATATAATCTTCCTAATGTACGATCTTTTATTTGATGTTTTAATCATTTGTTTATCATGCTATATTTTTTGCATTAGAAAATTATTTGTTCATGGTAATCAAAATTAATATTTTATATTAAAAATGGTTTTCAATATTTTTATCAAACATAGTCAAGTGTGATCTTGTTTGAAGATGTTGTCAAAAGAAAAGCAGTGGTGCAATCGGAATCTAATTTGGATGCTTAGTTATGATGTATGACTTTTTTAATTTTAAAATTGTATGCACGTGGGTGATGTCATCAAACGTGTCTCGCTTGCATGCCTCAGTAGACACTGTTTCCTCCTGGTAAGCTAGGTCTCGTAGGTCAAATAAGAGTAGATAGGTGCAAAGTAGCTAGGTAGGCCTTGTGGGTCAAATAAGAGTAGATATGTGCAAAGTAGATAGGTGGATGCGCTGCTCCATGAGTTTGTATAATTTATTTCAAGAGCATAATTTGTTTAGAGCCCTTAGGGATCAGAGCAACCTGCATAATTTATTTCAAGCATACGTATATTTATTCTGTGAATTTGTAGAACTTGTTCCACTCGTACGTGTCTAGAAAAAATATGTAACCTTGATTAAAAAATATAAATAAAAAATTTATCCAAATATAGTCAAGGAGGATCTTGTTGCGAAGGTTTTATTGTAAGAAAGCTAATGGTGTAATCGGAATTTAATTTTGATGCTCGAGGTAAGATTTATAGTTTTATTTTTAAGTTCCAAATGATTTTGCACGTGGGATAACATGATCAGTTTTATATTGCTTTGCATGCAGGCACCATCTTTTTGACTTTTCAGCGACAACTACCAGAGAAACAGTCTTTATGGGATCGGACGTGTTTTTCTTCAGGCGACAAGCGCAAATCTGTCACCTTCAACCATGGATTGACGCACCGAGCGGCGGGGACGTGTACAGGAGCGGTGGCTAAGGATGAAGGGGAAGAAGAATCCAACATATGAGAATTGTGTGCATGGATTTCAAATAGTGGAAGCCTCCTAACAAAAATTACTATCGGAATTCGGTTGCTATATAGGTATCCCATTCGTGGGCTACACCGCCATGAATTTTGATGGATTTCATCATGCGCATGCTAAGTTGCTTTGGTGAACAATTATATGGCCCGGCCTAGTACTTAGAGATTTTGTTCATCCTCAAGATGACGTCATAGCCACCAGAAGGGGAGGGCGTTGATCGTGGACGAGCACCGAGAGCGGGAATTCGACAGGACCCTCCTTTTGAGATTCATCCTAGGGTTAGTACATGCAAAGCGTTAGGTATGTTAGGTGTGGTTTTAGAAGAGGTTTGGCTTGGTTTTAGGATAGGTTCAGGCCGCACATATGCATAATATCCTACATTCTGTGTGTTCTTGTTATCGATTTCTCAGGATTTGCTTCCTTATCCATGATGCATGCCTCCCCCTATATACCCCTTCCAGTGGAGGGGATGGAGCCTTTGTTTACCATTTTCTCTTTACGGCTTACTCCCTCTGTCCCAATATAAAGGACGTTTTAGTCTCTTGGGGAGTACCAAGGCCACCACCAAATGGCATGCATACCCTTACAATTGCAATCATTACATGTGCAGACATCACGGTGCATTCACTTACTTTGCATTCACTTGCTTGTACAATTTTTATTAAACAAATGAACATTTCACCAAAACATAATTTTACAGCCGGCGGGAACCAAACTTAGCACCAAAAATTAAGAGAAGCAACACAAACAAATTTAAATAGCCATTCAGGCGTCATATTTAACTTCTGGGCTACTAAAGCCACTGCCTCACTACCCACAACTCCTCCAAACCATTCACTCGCCATGGCCCTTGACTTGAATGCAACTCCAGATGAGGAAGGAAATGAGGGGGCTGATCTCAACGAGCCACCTGCAAATGAACAAGATAGGAGTATCCATGATCCCTTGGAAGCAGTTGGTGCAAGCGAAATAAAAAGAGGTGATTCTTTACTTGCCCTCCTCCTTCAACATGCAGTTTAGTATGATGACTCTTGTTCTTTTTCTCTCTCTTCCCTGTCTCCTAAAACGAGTTTGCTTGGATTCTGTTTGTCTTTTCTCTATCTCCAAAACTGATTTTGTGAAGGTAATTTGATGCCTTACTCCTATTGGATTTCAATTTGGTGTAGCCTAAGGTTATTTCCTGGATTCAATAGAAGTGCAAAAAATTTTAATCTACTAAGAGTTGCATCTAACCTCACCATATGTTTTGTTGCTCTTACAAAAAATTTGGTATACCAAATGGTTTTTTAGCATCTTGTCCAAAATAAACAGTGCTGACAGGGAGTACATTTTATAGGGGTGGATAACTCACAAGTGCAATTGACAGCTGCCCGCCCATTTTCTTTAAATGAACAAGAAGGAAGCGTACATGCAGGTGAATATTTTCAGGAGTTCAAGATATTTAATGAACATCAATTCTCTACAATTAAAGGGCTATCTTAGAATGCTCATTTCAGTAGCACAAATAAAGTGGTGTGTTTATGTTTGTCACCTGAAATTATTTTTTGTAGCATGTGAGAATGCCTTTAGTGGTGGAGCAGATGCCTTACCTGGCCTCTTTGATGATGCACCAGTTCATAGTGTTTGCCATCCCTTTGACTTGAATCTTCCTCAACAGGGCAGTGAACAAGACAACCTACTAACAGGTGATTATTTCCAATTAGTGACTTGAGCATACACATATGTTTGCTAAAAAGAATCATATTTAATGCATTTGTGCACATCCTAGGCAAAATTATTAATTGTGTGCATATCTGCAGCTGTGCAGCATGTGATCCAAATAAAAAGGTCCTACAACACATTTATTAGCTCCAAGTCCAAAACGATTTGTATTGATCAGTTCTATTTTTATCCAGGTCAACAAGATGCCTTGGATGACCTCATAGAGGTGTTTGGCGTGTACGCTGAAACTGTAGACATCGCCTTTGATGAAGAGGAGTTGTCGGACTCAGATGGTGAAGAGAATCTGCAAACACATGATGACGAAGACAATGCCCAAGCACATGATGCTGAAGAGGATGAGCAAGCACATGATGGTGTAGATGATGACCAAGCAAATCATGATCAGGCCCCACATAGATTGAGGAATTTGACAGAAAGATAAAGACAAGACATATTTGAAGATTTACTTTGGAGAAATAAAAATGGAAAATTAAAAAGAAACACTACAACTATTATTGCTGAAAAGTACAATGTTCGTGTACGTACCATACAACGTGTATGGAAGAGAGCAAAAAATTGTTGGGCACAGGGCATACCAGTTGATGTTCAGAGTTTGAAACCTAAGAACTGCGGCCGTAAAAAAGTTCAAGTGGATGTCTCTAGAGTTCCAGATATTCCCCTAAGCAGAAGGGGTACTATAAGGTCACTTGCAAATGCTCTAGGTGTCCATAAAAGCAGTCTGCATAGGGCATTCAGGCAAGGATTGCTACGACGACACTCCAACTCACTGAAGCCATATTTGAAGGAAGCAAATAAAAAGGCTAGGCTGCAGTGGTGTCTATCTATGCTAGAACCAAGTATGCTGCCAACTAATCCCATGTTCAGACACATGAAAAATACAATCCACACAGATGAGAAGTGGTTCAATGGGACAAGAAAGAATAAGAAGATGTACATGGCTCCAGACGAAGAAGACCCCCACAGGACAGTGCAAAACAAGAATAACATTGATAAAGTCATGTTTTATTCTGGAATTACACAGCCTAGGTTTGATGCTGAAGGTAGATGTTATTTTGATGGAAAGTTAGGCTATTGGCCTTTTGTCTGTGAGGTAGCATTCTCGGCCATGTTTTATTCTTGTTTCGATACATAAGAATCAGTACAACTATATTCTCATAAGAATCATTCTACTTTCAGGAACCAGCACAAAGAAGAAGTGACAATAGGCCTAGGGGCACACCTATCATGAAGACAATGAAGGTTGATAGACAAACAATGAGATCTTATATGATCACAAAACTTCTTGAAGCTATACGCATTCGTTGGCCTCGAGAAGATGCCAACGAGATATTTTGGATACAGCAGGACAATGCTCCCTCACATATCCACGCCGATGATCCTGATTTTAAAATAGCAGTTGCTCATACCGGCCTGGATATACGCATAATGAATCAACCTGCTAATTCTCCTGATATGAATTGCCTAGATCTTGGTTTCTTTGCATCTCTTCAATCGATGACGGATAGAACGACATCTAGAAACATGGATGACATCATCGCAAATGTGATCAATGAATATGAACACTACAACCCTGTTATTCTAAATAGGGTATTCCTGACACTACAAGGATGCATGATTGAAGTTATGAAAGATAATGGAGGGAATAGGTACAAGATCCCCCACATGAATAAGCCGAGGCTGGAGGCATCAGGCATGCTTCCCAAATCTCTTAGTTGCGACAGGGAGATAGTTCAGAAGGCAATTGAGTCGTTGAACAACTAATCGAATTGTTTGTTAAGCTTTTGAGGTGTGCAGCAACAATGGGATATGGATGTCTAGCTTTTGAAATGTGCAGCACCAATGCAATATGGATGTCTAGCTTTTGCTTAATGTACTGCTATTGTGATGTGTGTACTTGTAAATATGTTTAGTATCTTGTAATCCTAGTGGAGGCGAAGGAAAGCCTTTTGTTGCATGTATAAAAACTAGTTTGGTTTGTCTGAATTCCTACTTACTTATTAATCATGTTCATGCATTTTCTGCCGCTAAAAACACCATCTGTTCGTGCATATATTTACTTCACTGCAAAAACAACAGTATGCTGCGTTGTTCTGGTGACATTGAGCTAATGAAATATAGTTCTTAATGTTCAGATAGCGGAATCAAATAGCGGAAATATAGTTCTAAATTGCACGTACCTTCATACCCAAAAGCGAAAACACACAAAAGCATTTGTACAGATAATATGCAGGCATCAGAACTAGTTATGGGTGTAGATAGAAGTGAGGAGAACCTTGATCCAGGGGATAAAGACTTCCCTGTTGGCCTCTTCGATGCCAGTAAGGCATTGTTCCATGTACTGCACCATCTCTTCGGTCATTTCGCCGCCGGCATCAGCGGTAGCTTTGGTTGTGCCTGCCTCCAATGCCACCTCTGTCGGGCATACACCCCAGGTCCACGAGTAGGCCTTGGACGGCCCACCAAGGGACGTGCTCGGACAAGATCAGAACAAGGATGGGCATATCCTACTCGGACTAGTCAAGTATGTTTATGGAAAACTGCTCGGGCTATTACCGAGTAGAACTCTGTAATAGTACCCGACTAGGAATCAGACTTGTAACCCTGCCCTCCCGTGTATATAAGGGCGGGCAGGGACCCTCCTCAAGAGGACAAGAACAACTCCAGTTCATCAAATACAAACCAACACACAGGATGTAGGGTATTACGCGATCTAGCGGCCCGAACCTGTCTAAATCGTGTTCCTTGCGTCACCATTGATTTCTTGATTCTCAACGACCCTTACCGTATAAAAGACCACCTAGGGTACCCCCTAGGCGGGTTGCCGGTCTAAAACACCGACAGCTGGCGTGCCAGGTAGGGGCAGTCGTCGAGTTTCTCAGCACGAACCCAATGGCAAAGATCATCATCAGGCCCGTTTTCTTCATCGAAGCCGACGCCACCTTCATTTTCGGATCTTGGTTTTGCCTCGCCGATGGCTCGGGTTCGTTCCAGCGCTAGATCGTCGACGTTCAAAAGAAGAAACTAGAAAATCCGATCGGAAAAAACCAAGATTTCAAAGTCGACGAGTTCGAATACGACTACGCGTCGAATTCGACTTCGCCTCGGACTACTCCAACCCTCTGCTCAGGGATCGGGCGCACCCGACTCCAGAACTCAGGGTCGGGCGAGGTGGAGTTTCACCCCTCGGATTTGGGCGAAGCAGATTCACTCCCCCAAAGGGTCGGACTCAGCCGACCCCAGAACTCAGGGTCGGACTCGCTTTGGACTACTCGGTCCCAGCCAGTGTCCAAATCGGTTTCGATTTCAAGGCAGTTCCCGTACGGACTCCGCAACGCAACCAAAGACCACCAAGGTTTTTTTGCTCGAACCCGATTCGACCTCGGGCATGACAAAGACGTCGACTACGACTCGTCCTATTTGCTAGAGATACCATTATCTGGTCCATCCCAAGGATTAGTAATAACTTCAACATCACAAGGCAAATTCGTCCATTGGCCGGGATTGCGACTGCCTCTTCTTGACCGTGACTACGACTCGCACCTCGTCGCCCATATAGACAACCTACCATATCAAGAAGGCGTTCCGCTCACTTCCAACCACAAGGAAAGTTCCACGGAAATTCCAACATCAAGCTCCGGAAGCTACTACCCAGACAGGGAGATACTCGTTATTACTCAGAATAACAACCCGGGTACTAGCCAGAATAGAACCCCCAGGCGATTAGCACAAATCGACAACATCTCCGAAGATGAGTCTACAGCTGACGCCCCTCACGATGAAACCTCCGAGCAGCGCAACCAAAGAAGGGCGCGCAATGCTACTCGATCCGAGCGATGACAGTTGATGGCTACAAATATTCCCATTACAAATCTTGAAAGGGCTTTCAACACAGTTCAGGCTCAGGAGCACAATACTCCACTCGCGGCTATCACCTCAATCAAACTTTTAACAACATTGATGCCTCAGGATAAGGATAACGCAACCACAGCTCAACTCGTGTAGCGCGGCAACGGACTGATCGCACAACTCGCGGAGCAAGCTTACAAGCTACTCGACAAAGAATCACCAATCCCGTCTGTTCCTCGTATCACATCTCATCAAGAAGGTAGCAGGGGAGCTGCAGACAATAACACCGCCCCATGAAACAATAACGTAGTCAACCAACCTCGGCAACACAGCCAAGGTCCAAGCAAGCATAAGGCCCCTGCTCGACATAAGGATGTTGGTAAGGTCAGCTGCACCAACTCGGTTAAAAACATCCGCCCTACTCGGAAGAACCACGTGTTGATGCCGGATTTCATCACTAGTAAAATTGGCGCCAAGAAGAGAGGGAATTGGAAAAACACAGTTGGGAATCGGCCGAATGGTGCTACAGTACGAGATCGGCCGATGACTTCTGCCTCGCTTTGGGTCGAGCGTGCCGGGTTCCCAATCGGTTGCCTCTTGCCGATAAGGAATTGGCCGATTAGGAGGTTGGGTTAATTGGGCCTGTATGGGCTTGGAAAGGAATAGAAGGATAAGGGGGAGATCAGCCCATGAAGCGTATAATAACCAACCTAGCACGAATCGTGCTTGTAAATATTCGTTTTCTATTTGAATTAGGGATAGAATTCTAGTCAGTTAAGGAGTCATCTGTACGGGGCTATAAATAGCTACCTTTGTAAATCTGTAATCATCAACAAATCAATACAACCAACTACTTTTTCCTCGTACTTACTTTCAAGCAGGCGACTTCGCCAAATACTTTCTCTTTTCACGAGTTCGTGCGAGTTGGCAAGGCTGCATCAACTTGATCTCCGGCCAATCTTGTAAGTTCCGTTTACCGAATACATTCTAAGCTTTAACTTCGGGCGTATCGCTGTTGTTTCGTTTAGATTTATTCACTAGTTATCGATATTTACTAGAATCATAGGTTTTACCTGTCTTTCTAGTTTTATCACCAGTTATCCAGCTAGGAATCGGCGGTTTCGGCTCTCTTTACATTCTGTTATTAAATTCATCTATTTTATATTGCCGATTAGATCTATTCCTAGTGTCGTTATCATAGCTCTGCGTCGATTACTCCAGTAGTTTTCTGTCTACAAGGCTACAGTGATCGGCTGTCTTATAGCCGATTTCTTTATTACGGCAAATCGGCCGATTCGCTGATAAGCTCTCTCGAGATCGGAAATTTAGCCGATCGTGATTTCTGGACCTGACACGTATTCTTCCTTGCCAATCAACAGGTCAGATTGGCTGGCACACCGCGCGAACCGCACCAGGGCAATCACCCGAACAGGAGTTAAGCAGATTCTCCCGGGTCGTGTGTCAGACGCTGTGATTCGGTTGACCGATTTCTAGCGCCAACACACTTTTGGCACGCCCAGTGGGACAAGTACAACCGCCACCATGTCGAAAGCTGTTGAAGTCTCCGAAGATAACATCATCGAGGTGACGGAAGCAGATCTAAAGGATGACTAGAAGGAAGAACTGGATAAGCATACGGCACAGTTCCGGAAAGCTTGCCTACAGTCTTTCAGTCACTCCAGAAGCGGGGAGACTATCAAGAAGACTCCGTTTCCAACTCCCTGCCAGATCACAATTTCTGAGGACTCGGACAAGATGGCCCACATGGTCCAACAGTCCGTTTATCACGCCTTCATTGATCAGTCCCAGGTACTTTCAAATACGGTGTACAACGCCGTTGTCAACTCCTTTGCTGGTGGGATACCTCAAGGATACAGGGGACCGGCATATACTCAGCCGATTCCACCAAACCAGAGTTATTTGAATTCGGTTTCTCAGCCGATCCAATTTTCTGTCGGGGGTTCAGGTGCTTCCTCATCATCTACTCCTATGGGGTATAACTCCATCCAACTGTCCTCTGCACCATTCCCTCCAGTTAGCCCATCACCTTGGGGGGGCACCATCAGCCACGGCCGGTCAGAATCAATCGGCCAGTCAAGGAAGCCCTCCATTCCAGGCATCTTTCTAAGCGGCCATTCGGCCGACCGTGCTACCATACCAGCCTGTCGCACCAGAGATAAATAAAACAGCAGAGCTCATGCTGTATGATGAAACAAGTGGCTCATTCAAACAGCCAATTTTCAATACACAGCCGGCTTTCACTCAGATGCCACCTGCTTTCACTCAACACCAGGCTATTCCACCTCCGGTATACCAGCACGTGCCAATGCCTCAGCCAACGGTTCACCAGCAACAACCAAATTGGTCGGCACGTATTGCGGAGGTGATTCAGGAACAATTCGGCTTAAAGCCGAAGGTACAAACTTACACCTATAGGACACCATACCCGTCTACATATGACCTACTGCCGTTTCCCCATCGGTATAAAGTTCCTGACTTCACCAAGTTCTCGGGGATGGATGATACTTCAACCGTGGAGCACGTAAATTGATTCATCATCCAATGCGGAGAGGCAGCTACGCAGGATGCTCTACGGGTGCGATTGTTCTCATCATCTTTATCTGGTTCGGCCTTTCAGTGGTTCACGACATTGCCGCCAAACTCGATTATCACGTGGGCCGATTTAGAAAGACAGTTCCACAAATACTTCTACGCTGGGGTGCATGAGATGAAGCTGTCCGATTTGACCAGCCTCTGGCAGAGAAGTGACGAGCCGATATCCTCATATGTACAGAGGTTTCAGGAAATTAGGAACAAGTGCTATTCCCTGGCTCTAAACGACGCGCAGTTGGCCGATATAGCCTTTCAAGGCCTCCTGCCACACATCAAAGAAAAGTACGCCTCACAGGAGTTCGAGAGTTTAAGCCAGATCGTCCACCGATTGTCTGGACAGGAGGTACGTTCTTTCGATCCACGGAGGAATTTCCAGAAGAAAGTGGCATTCCTGGAAGAAATGGAGGACGAGGAAGACGTCGAGGTCGGGCTTGCGGAATGGGTCAAGGGAAAGAAGCCAATATCATGCCCGTTCGGTAAAAAGAAGCTAGAGGCATTCGGTTTTGACACGACAAAGGCCGATAAAATCTTTGACCTTCTCCTCCAGGAAGGGCAGATCAAGCTCTCGCCATATCATACAATACCTTCTGCCGAACAACTAAAAAAGATGAAATATTGCAAGTGGCACAACGCCACATCCCATGATACTAATGAGTGCAAAATCTTCAGGCAGCAGATACAGTCAGCCATTGAACAAGGCAGACTTAAATTTGAAGTGCCGACAAAATCGGCCAAACCAATGAAGATCGACCAGCACCCCTTTCCTACCAACATGGTTGATACGGGGAAGAATTCACTCCAAACAAAGGTGCTGACGTCCGAATCGGCTAAAAAGAGTGGCGCCGTCGACCCCAGAAATCAAGCTACACCTGAAGATGTCAAGGGGAAGTGGCGGATGGAGGACGACGATGGCGAATTGGAAGAGCCACGCATTACTTCCCAGTTCCTGCTCCAGAAATACCAGCGCCAGCATGAACGCTCAAGATCCCGGGAAGAAGCGATGCGACGGCACGAAGATCACTGGAGGTGCCCGTTCTTCATCCACTGTTGGGAAAACAACCTCAGGCTACCATCGGCCGATAATTGCCCAGAATGCAACGGTCCGTATCGTGGCAATCGGCCGTTCAACAGGTCTCGCTCCAGAGACGGAAGGCCAGAACCGATCAGCAGGAATTGGCGCAACCAAGATGACCAGCGCCCTCCCGTGCGTGATCGGCTGGGGGGCAGAAGTGACCAATATGATCGGTCGGAAAATAGACGCCATGACAGGTAGGGGGGCAGGACTGGTCGATATGACCGGTCAGAAAACAAGGCCAACGTTCACAGTCGGCTTGAAGAGATGGCCGACGCTCGGGTGACAGACGAGAACCCTTTAGGGCATGAACCGGAGTGGGAACGCGCCAAGTCAGGGGGCAAACCAATAAACCCCAGATGGTGTCCCGACGGGTTGACCAAATCTCAAAAATGAAGGATCCAACGTCTCCGCCAATGGGAATAGCAGGAAGAAGAACAACAGAGCACAACGGACAGGAAGGAAGGGAGGCCTCGGGTATGGCACCCCAAAAGAAACGATAAAGGGGACGACGAATCGGTAGGTGATGAATCGGCAGCCGATATTGGTATGGTTTTCATTCTGCCGATGGAATTCATGACTCCAGCCGATCGACAGGATATATCGGCGGTAGAAGAGCAGATGGCACAGTTGGCTTTGGAGCCAATGATGGCCACGTTCGAGAAGCCCGAGGATGACAAACGACAACACCTGAAAGCTTTATTCCTCAAAGGGCATGTCAACGGTCGCCCCCTCACCAGATTAATGATAGATGGAGGAGCTGCGGTCAATATCATGCCATATGCCGTGCTCCGGAAGCTTGGGAAGAGCGATGATGACCTGACCAAGATAGACATGATGCTCAAAGACTTCGAAGGCGACGTGTCAAACGCTCGCGGCGCTCTCTGCGTCGACCTCACCATCGGCAGTAAGACCCTTCCCACCACCTTCTTTATTATTAATGGCAAGGGATCCTACAACATGCTACCGGCCGGGACTGGATACACGCAAATTGCTGCATCCCATCAACAATGCATCAATGTCTTGTACAATGGGTCAGCGACAACATCGAGGTAGTCAACGCCGATTCCGCATACAGCATCGCGGCAGCCGACGCGCAGCAGTGGAGCTGTGAAACCGTCAGGTGCATATCCGGCAGAGTGTGGGAGACCGATTTCCTAAAGGTCACCGATTTTGGCCTGCAGCCGATCCGAGCAGTCGGCTCCGAAGACCCAGAATAGATGGATCAGTCCGCCCGAGAAGATGGGAAGCTAGGGCACGGGTTCACGTCGGCCGATTCACTAGAGATGATAGACTTAGGCGATGGCACCAAACCAAGGCCGACTTATATTAGTGCAAATTTAGACCCAAAATACAAATGTAAATTGACAAATTTGTTAAGAGAATTTAAGGATTGTTTTGCTTGGGAGTATCATGAGATGCCCGGTTTAGATCGATCTATTGTTGAACATCGGCTGCTCATAAAATCAGGGTATCGGCCGTACCAACAGCCTGCACGGCGCTGCAATCCTAAGATTCTACCAGATATAAAAGTCGAAATAACTCGGCTAATCGAAGCAAAATTTATTCGGCAATGCCGTTATGCTGAGTGGATCTCCAACATTGTACCGGTGTACAAAAAGAACGGAAAGCTACGCGTTTGCATTGATTTCAGGAATCTTAATCAGGCCACACCGATGGATGGTTACCCCATGCCAACGGCCGATGTGCTGATCGACGCTGCCGTGGGACACAAGATTATCAGCTTCATGGACGGAAACGCTGGTTACAATTAGATACTTATGGCCGAAGAGGATATATCCAAAATGGCCTTCAGATGCCCGGGCCACCTTGGTCTATTCGAGTGGGTGGTGATGACTTTTGGCTTGAAGAACGCCGGCGCCACGTATTAGAGAGCCATGAACTACATATTTCACAAACTTATCAGCATTCTGGTAGAGATCTACATCGATGACGTCGTAGTCAAGTCCAAAGGACATGAAGAGCATCTTGCCGATTTGCGAAGAGTGCTAGAGTGCACCAAGAAACACGGGCTTAAGATGAACCCCAATAAATGTGCTTTCGGCATATCCACCGGACAGTTCTTAGGATTCATGGTGCACGAACGAGGGATTGAAATCAATCGAAAGACCATAGCGGCCATCAACAAAGTCGTGGCCCCGCAGAACAAAACCGAATTGCAGTCTTTAATCGGCAAGGTGAATTTCATCAGAAGATTCATATCTAATCTATCTGGGCGGATTCAGGCGTTCACACCACTGTTGAAGTTGAAGCCTGACCAGGAATTTATATGGGGGGAGGAGCAGCGCAAAGCATTGGAAGATATCAAGCAATACTTGGTCTCACCACCGGTATTGGTTCCTCCTCAAACTGGTAAACCGTTTAAGTTATACTTATCAGCCGATGAAAAGGCTATTGGGTCGGCTCTGGTCCAGGAGTTCGAAGGCAAGGAACGGGTAATTTATTATGTTAGTAGAAGACTTCTAGACGCTGAAACAAGATATCCTCCAGTGGAGCGGTTGTGCCTATGTCTTTACTTCTCATGCACCAAACTCAGGCACTATTTGCTGTCGGCAGAATGTGTGGTCGTATGCAAAGATGACGTAGTAAAATACATGCTATCACTGCCGATCTTGAAAGGACAAATCGGCAAATGGATCTTAGCTTTGTCAGAGTTTGACCTGCGGTATGAATTGGCAAAAGCCGTCAAGGGTCAGGTCATGGCCGATTTCGTCGCCCAACACTGCGGACCGGAGATTACCCTCGTAGAGCCGGCACCTTGGACTTTATATTTTGATGGGTTGTCATGTGGGGTTGGATCAGGAATCGGCATCGTTCTCATATCGCCTCAGGGGGCAAGCTATGATTTTTCTCTGCCGATAGAAGCCACCGCTACTAACAATCAAGCGGAGTACCGAGCTGTATTGAAGGGCCTACAACTATTGAGAGAAGTCAAGGCCGATTCTATTGAAGTCTTCAGGGATTCCATGCTTATTGTGGATCAATTAACTGGAAGGTCCGAATGCAAGGATGACGTATTAAGAATTTATTACGAACATTGCTTACAGCTCTTAAAAGAATTTAGATCGGCAGTAATCGAGCACATCCCAAGGGACCACAACGAGGGTGCCAACAAGCTCGCCCAGCACGCATCTGGATATCAGCCAATTCCAGGCGCTATGGCTCTAGAACTCACGACCGATGACTGGCGGAAAGAAATTGCCGACTACCTGAAAGACCCGTCTAAAAAGGTGGAACGACAAGTACGTTTTCATGCTACTAAATACGTATTGCTCGAAGACGACCTGTTCTACCGAACGATCGACGGTGTCCTACTCAAATGCCTGGGAACAGAGGAGGTCAAGACTCTAATGGGAGAAATCCATGAAGGGGTATGTGGAGCACACCAATCAGCCCATAAGATGAAATGGATGATCAGGAACAATGGGTATTACTGGCCAACGATCCTCGAAGACTGTTTCAAGTATTATAAGGGATGCCAGGATTGTCAGAAATTCGGGAATGTCCAGCGTGCAGCCGCATCGGCCATGAATCCCATTATCAAGCCATGGCCGTTCAGGGGGTGGGGAATAGACCTTATCGGCCAGATTTACCCTCCATCAAGCAGAGGGCACAAATTTATTTTGGTGGCTACTGATTTATTTACCAAATGGGTGGAAGCAATTCCGTTAAGAGCCGTGACATCGGCTATCATGGCCGACTTCGTAAGGGATCATATCGTCTACCGATTCGGCATCCCCCAGACTATAACGACCGATCAGGGAACAATGTTCACATCGGGTGAATTCGAAGAATTTACAACCGATATGGGGATCAAATTGTTGAATTCTTCTCCGTATTATGCCCAAGCTAATGGTCAGGCCCAATCCTCCAACAAAGGGATAATTAAGTTAATCAATAGGAAAATCGAAGAGCAGCCGAAGAAGTGGCATCTATGTTTGACTGAGGCCTTATGGGCGTACAGGATGGCTTGTCATGGGGCCACTAAGTTATCTCCTTATCAGTTGTTGTACGGTCACGATGCAGTACTACCATGGGAATCAAGGGCGGGATCGAGGCGCATTTCGCTCCAAGACCAGTTAACAGCTGATGAATACTCATCGCTCATGAAGGGGGAACTCGATGACTTGGCTGGCCAGCGATTGAGAGCTTTGATAAGCATTGAGGAAAACAAAAAGAAAGTAGCCAGGTGGTACGATAAGAAGGTCAGAGTTAAACAATTTTCCCCTGGGGACTTGGTTTGGAAGCTAGTATTGCCGATTGGGTCGAAAGATCCTAAGTTCGGAAAGTGGTCTCCTACATGGGAAGGGCCATATAAAATCGGCAGATGTGCTCCAGGAAATGCTTATATTTTGGAAACAATCGAGGGAGAAGAATTTACTAGGGCTCTGAACGGAAGGTACTTAAAAAGATACTACCCTAGTATATGGGTCGGAGCATAAGGGATTAACCGTAATACAATCACACACAGCCGATACAAAACGGTTCAAACACATAATCGTCCAAATTGGCCGATGTATTCATTCGGTATGGATGATGGATTACACGGTCGACAAAATACAAGTCGCCCTTAGAACAAAAATATACAATAACTAATTATTCTTCTTTTTGCGCTCCCTCTCAGCCCGGCCTAACTCTATCATAAGACAAAGGTACTCTTCTTCTATTTCCTTCATGGAAGCCTCCGCTTCGACTTGATGGGGGAGAGGGTGGCTTCGGTCCACCGCCGGATGTGACATCCCTGCCGCCATGTCTTCAAGGGCAACTCGCGGGGGAAGCGGATGACTCCTGTCAGTTGGAGGTCGCCGACGACCGTTGCTCTCCAGGAAGTCCAATACCACATGGGCCTCCGCAGTGACGTGTTCTTGAAGTTCATCACGATGAGCCCTGATTAGGTCCTTATCCTCTGACGACAATGGGTCATCAGAGTGTATGAGCTCAATGGCACGTTCAAGCTCAGGGCTAAGACGCCGAGGCTGAAACAAAGAAAGATTAAAAAAGGGCATCCTCTTCCCGAAAAGCTAAAAAGAGAAAGAGGAATCAAGGCCAAGGTTTCACCTGGTTGACAGAGGAGGAGGAAGCCGACGAAGACATGACAGAAGGTCGCGCCGACGAGAAGGGTGAGAGAATAAAACCGAAGCCAAGCTGGTACTCTCGGAAGGAAGTGCCTAGGCCGGTACTTATAAGAAAAAGAGGCGTGGAAATTTGGTAAGGATGCGTCCCGTCGGAAATAGGAAAGGCAATAAGTAAAGGAGGCGTCACGAGGGACGGTCAAAGCAGTTATTAAAAGTTCGTACAAATAGTCAGTGCCTTTACAGATTACCCAGAAGGGTATCGATAGCCGCGATCGTCCTACGCCGGATCTGATCGGCAGAATCCAGGACCCGTTGGTCTTCATCCGCCGATCCAGGGACTTCTGATGCGCTGCGGTGGAGTTTTAGGGCCTCATGGGCCAAGTGCTGCCTCTCCTATTTCAAATCGGCAATGACAGAAGGGAGTTCTTGGAGCCTTTTCTCTTCGGCACTGATTGCCTTGTTCACTTGCTCCATTTCCTTGGCAAGCTCTGCCCTCCGGCGTTTGAGGCGGTCTATCTCACCGACGATCCCTGGGCGGGAGTTCTCCAGAAAATGGATACGCTGGTGCACCTCTTGAGCTTGACGTTTGAATGCGTCCTCCTCTTCACGAGTCTTGGCCAGCTTGGTGCGATCGGCCATGTGACGAAGGGCTCGGAAGACTGGGATCCTCATGGACTCGATAAAAGCGGCCGGTGCCAATGCTTCCTCCGCCTCTCCTGGTACTCATCCGCTGACGTCACCGAAAAGTTGCCGAATCGGTGAGGCATCTTCTACTAATCGGCCGATGTCCCCTTGAAGAAGGGATCGGATACTAGTAAGTTTGGCTCGAACGTCGTCAGGGATGGAACTCAAGGCGACTTGGCGGGAAGCGACCTCCTCGTCGTCAGAAAGGGCAACCGCGAAAGAGAAAAGGCTGTTGTCAGGAGTGTCCTGTTCCTGGAGATAATGAAGAAGGAAAAGTAAATCGGCTGACGGTGGTAGCGAATCGGCTAGATAAAGCTGGGAGATATCTTACCACTTTGAAGCGAATCTCTTCATGTTGCATTTGGGAAGCCGTCGTGCCCTGCTCAGGGGCTTGTACCATGGGTTCATCGGAAGAGGAAGACTCCACGATGATCGGCGCGGTGCTTGGACCAGCTCCCTGAGAGAGGACCAGTGGTTGAGGAGCGCTTGGCGTACCGATGACCTGTGTCAGAAGGTTGAATAAGTATATTATGCAAATACTAGGGGAATCGGTGAAATAGTGTTGTACCTCAACAGTTGGAAGCGGGGGCGCGTCAATGGCCGTTTGGGTTGCTGCCGATTGTTGTGTAGCCATGGGAGTACTCTGTGAAGTCTAAGATAAGAAGGATTAATATCAAAACAACAATCGGGAGGAATAAAACATGAGTTTACCTGAACGGCCTCTAACAACAATGACGCGGCGGCTGCCCTGGCTTGTGCGACGACTTAGGTGTCAATGTCCCTGATGGCCTGAGGGGGTGGCGCGGCCGGAGTCTCTGCCGATACGAGCATGGGAGGATCTGCCGATTCTATGCGGGCTCGGACTCGGCGGCTGGTCTTCTTGGTGACCCTCTTCTGAGTTTGTTTTGATCGGCCAGCAATCACGTTTACGGACAGAGCGTCATAGCCGATGAGAGGGTAGGAGGTGTATGGATGGTGACCCTCTATTAGGCGACCGCTCCGGCTATGCGTAGGGGGAGTACGATTCTCAGCCTGGAGAAATAGTAAAACATTAGTGTGTGGTCGCGTTGAAAAAGGAGTAAAAATCGGCTAAGGAAGATACCTCGGCGTTCGGGTCGATGTTGGCTGGATCCAGGAGGTTGCAGTATGCCGATGCCGAATTGCAGAAGAGGAACTGTTTCCATTCGGCCCACCAAAGTTTGAATGGCTGAACAGCGAAGGGGGCTACTATCCAGTCATTCAGATCAATAGTGTTGGAGTCCGGGATCTGGTCTCGCACCCGATTGTAGTCCAAGCCTGATGTGAGGTCATCTCTAAACTTGACTCGGCCAGCAAAATACACTTGAATCGGCAGCTGACCCATGCCGAACTGACGTGCTGCAACAGAAGGGTTGTAGAACTCGTACGAGGGGGCATCTTTCCCCGAGAAGAAATTGGCTGGCAGAATTCCTGGCTTGATTAACTCATCGGTGAGTTCTTCGTCGAATCGGCCAGTGGTTGAGTCAAAGCAGGTTGGGAGTTCGAAGATCGGGTCATCCTGCTGATAAGGAAACCAGACAGTTGCGTCTTCATTGAAGCCGTTGTAGAAGCATCGGAAGTACTCGGCCACTTTTGTAGCAGAATACAGGCAACCTGGAAAGGCCGACGCCGCTTTGCCAAAAGACATACATCGGCGACGAGCAGTGGGATCTTCTGCCGATTCAATGTTAGGGAACATCATGTGACCCACATTCTGCTTAGTGATCTGGTTCATATAAAGATTCAGCCATAAGTTGATGAACCACCAGGGGCCACCTGGGTTTCCAATCGGCTCTCCCTTGGATAGTTTGATGCCGATTTGATGGAGCATGTGGTACGTCGCCCCTAGCAAGTGTTTCCCAAGGGGAACAGCGGTCCCTCCGGATAGTGCTTCGGCTAAAGCCTGGGTGTTGGTTGATGGGCCGGCGGCTCTTCCACAAAAGAAGTGTTTTTCTAACCACATCATTAAGAAGGCCGTATGCTCCCTATTCTCAACAGATCCATTTATTTTATTGCATCTGATGAATCCTTTCCACCCGCCGATTCCTCTTGTGTCCAGCCGATGTGACGTTGCAGCTAAGAGGCGCAAAGGTGTGTCTGGGGAGGAAATGTCAAGGCCGGTCAACAGAACCACATCGGCCAGTGTGGGGGTCATAGGTCCATGCCCAAATAAGAAAGCATTGAGGGCATCGGACCAAAAGTAAGAAGCTGCTATTACCAACGGTTCATTTCTCTCCATCTGAGATAAAGACAGATTGATACACTGGCCGATTTTGAGCTTGTCCCATGAGACCCTCTTCGACTCGGCTATTCGTTGATACCACTCCCTCCAACCTGGGGTTTCACTCGGCCAAGACCTAAAGGTGCCCAGCCAGTGATCCAGGTCCATGGTGGATTGCTTGAAGGGGATTCTGTGGGTTTCTAGATTGATGAGCTCTATTGGATCTGGGTTCCCCATGGGACCGAGGCAAATAAGGCCGGATTTCCCGTAAGATGGATAGTAATGCGATGCCTAACCGCCTAAAAAAGGAAAGGGGGGGTGTAAAAAGGTAAGAAGCAGATCTAAAGTAAATGCATTGCCGATAGAAGAAGGATTCGGTAATAACCTCTGGGATGAAGTTCCGTGTGGTCGGCGTGGTCGCCGGTGCAGCTGCGGAGGATGAGGCCGCGATGGGGATCGCCATTGGGATCTCCGATGAAGCTTCTTCTTCTGTCGATGGAGCAACTGCTGTCGCCACTACCGCCGGAGGTGCTACTTCTGAAGCATCGCGTGCTGGAGAGCTGCCAGAAGGAGCCGCCATTGGAGGAGAAGAGAAAAAGCAACAGGAGGATGGCGCTAGGAAGCTTCGGCGACAAGGGAAAGGTGCTAAGGAAAGAAGAGGGCGCGCGCGCTGAGGAAGAAAGACGTGAGCTTGAAGATGAAGTGCGGGGTGAACCGCTATTTAAAGGGCGCCTGAAGAGGGGTAAAAATGGAATTTTTACCGCGCCGGCGTTCGAGTTTTTCGGGAGTAGTGGTTGTCGTGGGCGCCCGTTTCGAAAAAATTGCAATCATCAGCTAGAAGACCGCGAAACAGAAGGATATTTTCATTGCGGTCGTTTCGGAGGAGAGGTTGTAAAGAATTTTGAAGTAAAAGACTATGTTTTACTCCGAAACTAGGGGGCATGTGTTGACGCCGGATTTCGTCACTAGTAAAATCGGCGCCAAGAAGAGAGGGAATTGGAAAAACACAGTTGGGAATCGGCCGAATGGTGCTACAGTACGAGATCGGCCGATGACTTCTGCCTCGCTTCGGGTCGAGCGTGCCGGGTTCCCAATCGGCTGCCTCTTGCCGATAAGGAATCGGCCGATTAGGAGGTTGGGTTAATTGGGCCTGTATGGGCTTGGAAAGAAATAGAAGGATAAGGGGGAGATCAGCCCATGAAGCGTATAATAACCAACCTAGCACGAATCGTGCTTGTAAATATTCGTTTTCTATTTGAATTAGGGATAGAATTCTAGTCAGTTAAGGAGTCATCTGTATGGGGCTATAAATAGCTACCTTTGTAAATATGTAATCATCAACAAATCAATACAACCAACTACTTTTTCCTCGTACTTACTTTCAAGCAGGCGACTTCGCCAAATACTTTCTCTTTTCACGAGTTCGTGCGAGTTGGCAAGGCTGCATCAACTTGATCTCCGGCCAATCTTGTAAGTTCCGTTTACCGAATACATTCTAAGCTTTAACTTCGGGCGTATCGCTGTTGTTTCGTTTAGATTTATTCACTAGTTATCGATATTTACTAGAATCATAGGTTTTACCTGTCTTTCTAGTTTTATCACCAGTTATCCAGCTAGGAATCGGCGGTTTCGGCTCTCTTTACATTCTGTTATTAAATTCATCTATTTTATATTGCCGATTAGATCTATTCCTAGTGTCGTTATCATAGCTCTGCGTCGATTACTCCAGTAGTTTTCTGTCTACAAGGCTACAGTGATCGGCTGTCTTATAGCCGATTTCTTTATTACGGCAAATCGGCCGATTCGCTGGTAAGCTCTCTCGAGATCGGAAATTTAGCCGATCGTGATTTCTGGACCTGACACGTATTCTTCCTTGCCAATCAACAGGTCAGATTGGCTGGCACGCCGCGCGAACCGCACCAGGGCAATCACCCGAACAGGAGTTAAGCAGATTCTCCCGGGTCGTGTGTCAGACGCTGGGATTCGGTTGACCGATTTCTAGCGCCAACACCACGAAATATCCAACTTCAGTGATTTGCGAGAATTCTCAACAGTCGGCGCGAACGGGAAGTCGACAGCTACAACCATTTTCCTGCTTTCACAAACCGGGTAATGAAAACAAAATTACCCGATAAGTTCAAGCCAACCGGAATCACTAAGTATGATGGCAAGCAAGACCCAATTCAATGGCTATGATGTTACTCGCTAGCCGTCCAAGGAGCCGGGGGCAATAACGACACCAAAGTTATCCATTTCCCCATATGCATGGAACCCGCACCACTGACCTGGCTTGAGTCACTCAAACCCAAGTCCATTAACTCTTGGGCAGACTTAACAAAGGCTTTCACCAACAACTTCGCCGGCTCCATGGCTAGACCAGGCAACAAGATCGACTTAAGTCAAATTAAGCAAAAAAAAGGCGAGACCCTACGCGACTATCTGCGACGGTTCTTCGAAAAGAAGGCTACCATTGTTGACATCTCCAAAATAGACGTCATTGAGTGCTTCCAGAATGGACTCTATGATTGATGAACATACCAAGACTTCAGTTGCCGACGACCAGCTGATGTCAAAGAACTCAAAGTCATGGTGCAACAGTGGGCGGATGAAGAAGACAAAGAGCGAGAAAGGTTCGGCTCCCACCGTAACCGCGGATGCGACAACAACCACAACAATGACCCAGATAGAACTCAGCATAACGATGCTCGGAACACCTATTCGAGTAACCACAATCGCAAAAGGAAGCCCGACAACACTGTTGCTGACATGACCAACTCCGGGAAAAAGGGACACCGCAGAAACGATGAAGGGCCAACCTTCACTGAGCTACTCAAAAAGCAGTGCCCATGGCATCCGACTAGCAAGCACTCGGCGATAGACTGCTACAGCATGCGCCGAGTCATGCAAGACTTACACGCACCACCACCCCTGAAGAGTACACCAAGAATAGAGATAAGGGTAAGAATAAAGCCCGCAACGACGAAGATGAAGAAGGCGACTTCCAGACAGCTTAAAAAACCATCAACGTCATTTTTGGCGGTATCCCAGGCACTGCATCCAAGCGAGCCAACAAACTTGTACTCAGGGAGATCATGGCCATCGAACCAATGGACCCTACACTGTTAAAATGGTCAGAAGTTCCAATTTCTTTCAGCAGAAAAGATCAACGGACAAAATTTTTAGAACCAGACCATTTCCCACTAGTCCTGGATCCAGTTGTGGTAGGATCAAAGTTAACCAAAGTACTCATCGACGGCGGAAGCGGCCTCAACGTTATCTTTGCCAAGACATTAAGGAAGATGTGCCTCGATGCTACTGAAATGCTTACCGCAACGGATTCACCTTTCTACGGCATCGTGCTTGGAAACACGGCTATACCACTAGGACAAGTTGTCCTTCTAGTCACCTTTGGCACTAAAGAACATTACCGTACCAAGTACATCAGATTCGAAGTCGCAGATTTCGAGACATCTTACCATGCTATACTCGGACGGCCAGCACTCGCCAAGTTCATGGTCATACCACATTATGTCTACCTGGTACTCAAAATGCCAGGCCCCAAGGGGGAGCTCATGCTACGAGGAGATCTACGGCGATCCTACGAATGTGACACTGAAGCCATGGAAATTGCTGCGACTACTCAAGCACCCAGTCCCATACAACAAGTCTTCACAGCTTCAAAGAAGCTCAATCCAACTGAACTAGATATCTCGGAAAACAAGTCGGGGTCCACAAAGGTGAAACCCGCCAGTGAGCAAGACTTCAAATCAGTTGACCTCCAGATAGGTGATCCTTCCAAGACAGCCCTGATTGGAACAGGGCTAGATCCTAAATAGGAATTCGCGCTCATCAGCTTCCTTCGGGCTAACCATGATATCTTCGCTTGGAAACTGGCTGACATGCCAGGTGTGCCCAAGGAACTGATTGAGCATTCTCTCAATGTCAATCCCAAAGCTACTCCAAAATGGCAACGACTACGCCGGTTCGCTCAGGACAGACGAGAAGCAATCAAAAAAGAGTTAGCCAAGCTACTCGCGGCAGGGTTCATCAAAGAAGTCTTTCATCCTGACTGGCTCGCCAATCTTGTGCTTGTTCGTAAGAAAAACAACGAATGGAGAATGTGTGTTGACTACACCGACCTCAACAAACACTATCCAAAAGACCCTTTCGGGCTACCCAGGATCGATCAAGTGGTTGACTCCACCGCTAGGTGCACTTTGCTATGCTTTCTCGACTGCTACTCCGGCTATCACCAGATAAGCCTCAAAGAAGAAGATCAAGCCAAAACAGCATTCATCACGCCCTTCGGAGCTTTCTGCTACTAAACGATGTCCTTCGGACTAAAAAATGCAGAAGCAACTTATCAAAGGGCCATACAGAAGTGCTTCGAAAGGCAACTTCACCGCAATGTCGAAGCTTATGTCGGCGACATCGTCGTCAAAACAAGAAACCGGGAGGAACTCATTGCTGACTTGGAGGAAACTTTCTCTAGTCTCCGCGCTTTCCGATGGAAACTCAATCCTACTAAGTGCGTCTTTGGAGTACCTTCCGGTAAGCTACTCGGGTTCATCATTAGCCATCACGGCTTTGAGGCCAACCCAGAAAAAATATCTACCATCACAAACATGCAGCCATCAGCCAGCATTAAGGATGTGCAGAAACTCACAGGCTGCATGACCGCTCTCAACCGGTTCATCTCGAGACTTGGAGAACGGGGACTACCCTTCTTCAAGCTTCTCAAACGCCAGGACAAGTTCAAATGGACGGAAGAGGCAGATGAGGCACTAACACAACTCAAAGACTTTTTGTCAAAGCCTGTTGTACTCACCGCTCCTTCTCCGAACGAAGACTTGCTCCTATACATCTCAGCTACTACTTATGTCGTCAGCACGGCAATAGTAGTCGAACGGTTTGAACCGAGCCACGCTTACAAGGTCCAACGACCTGTCTACTTCGTCAGCGAAGTACTCTTGGACTCCAAAACTCGGTATTCACCGATACAAAAGCTCTTATACGCTATTTTGCTCACCTCCCGGAAGCTGCGCCATTACTTCCAAGAGCATAACATCACAGTCATCTCCGACTTCCCGCTCGGCGAAATTCTCCACAACAGAGATGCCACGGGTAGAATCTCCAAATGGGCAGTTGAACTCGGAGCTCTCACGTTGAACTTCAAGCCAAGGACAGGCATCAAGTCCCAGGCTTTGGTCGACTTCATAGCTGAATGGACTGAAAATCAAGTTCCGACACCAGTTGAATGACCAGAACATTGGGTAATGTACTTCGACGGATCCCTCAAACTTGAAGGAGCCGGCGCAGGCGTATTACTCATCTCCCCCAGGGGAGACCAGCTCAAGTACGTGCTGCAAATATTCTGGGAAGCATCTAATAACGAAGCTGAGTACGAAGCACTGCTACACGGCCTTCGCCTCACAATCTCCCTCGGCATCAAACGACTACTGGTGTACGGCTACTCTCTAGTTGTTATAAACCAGGTCAATGACGAGTGGGACAGGAACAAGGACAACATGGACGCTTATTGCAAAGAAGTCCGCAAACTGGAAACCAAGTTCTCTGGCTTGGAATTTCATCACATCATCCGCGACAACAACGTTGCCGCCGACGTCTTATCCAAAATGGGCTCCACTCGCGCAGAGGTTCCAGCAGGAATCTTTATACATGAACTGCGCAAGTCGTCCATATCCGACCAAGTCACACCGCTAGCAATCCCAACTGCTGATGTCTCTCGTGAAATCATGATGATAGAAGTCAACTGGAGGACACCCTTCATCGACTACATCAAAGATCCCCAGCTACCATCCGACAAAAATAAAGCTAAGCAAACCTCCCGGTGAGTAAAAAATTACATTCTAGTTGGAGACAAGCTCTACAGGAAAGGTGCATCGTCTGGAGTACTCATGAAGTGCGTCACCAGAGAAGATGGCCAAGAAATCCTAGAAGAGATTCACAGAGGAATCTGTGGCAACCACGCCTCTTCGAGGACACTAGTTGGCAAGGCTTTCAGAGTAGGCTTCTACTGGCCAATGGCTCTGGCTGACGCCAAACAACTAGTTCAGAAATGCAAATGTTGTTAATTCTTCACAGAACAACAACATGTACCGGCCTACAAGCTAGTCACAATACCTCCAACATGGCCGTTTGCCTGTTGGGGGCTCGACATGATAGGTCCATTACCAACTGCGCCAGGAGGATTCAACAGAGTACTCATGGCAATCGACAAATTCACCAAATGGATCAAGGTCAAACCGATCACTTGCCCCAAGGCAGACCAGGTCCTCGACTTGTTGGATGAAATCGTACACCGCTACGGTTCTCCCAACAGGATTATCACAGACCTAGGGTCAAACTTCAATAATCATGACTTTTGGGAATATTGCGAGAACAACGGCATCGACGTCCGCTATGTCTCGGTCGCTCACCCGCGAGCCAACGGACAAGTCAAGCGTGCTAATGGCATGATACTCGACGCCCTGAAGAAAAGACTACATGACGTTGGCAACACCAGAGGTGGCAAATGGCTCAAAGAGTTACCAAATGCTTTGTGGGGCCTCCGTACCCAACTGTGCAAGACTACGGGGCTATGACCCTATTTCCTGGTATATGGCTCGGAAGCCATACTACCCGCTGACATCATTTGGCAATCACCATCCGTTGAACAATACGACGAAGAACTGGCAACAGAAACACGGCGAACAGATATAGACAGTCTAGAAGAAACAAGATGCACGGCACTAGTGCAATCTGCCAGATACCTTGATGGTTTAAGGCGTTACCACGACCACAACATCAAGGAAAGATCTTTCAACTCGGGCGATATGGTCCTTAAGCGTATCCAAGACACGTCAGGATTGCATAAACTCAATTCATCGTGGGAAGGTCCTTACATTGTATCAAAGGTTACGGGACCCGGATCTTACAAACTCCAAGAGCTTTCAGGAGAACACATACCGAACTCTTGGAATATAGAGCATCTTTGTCGCTATTACCCATAGCAGTATTCGAGTAACTGTTTCAAGGCAATAGCTCATGATGACTACTTGGGCCAACTGCCCGACTACCGACTTCAAGATATCTCAGCTTCGACAAGAGTTTTTAGCTCAACAAGGATCATTGCCCTGGTATAAAATATCCGTATCAATATTTCTTTATTGAAACAAGGATACATCAGGTTACATACGAGTACAAGTACTCAAAATACACGAAGACTACAAGCAACTGCCTACTGGCGGGCTGCATTTAAGCCTCAAGCTTTTACTATATCATAAGGCCACTCAGGTCTGCCGACCACAAGGGGAAGCGCCCACACGCAAGGAAGCTGCGCAAAACGCAGCCATACCCAGGTACTCTACCCAAGGCAACGCCAGGAACTCCAGCATTGCCATTACCATGATAGCGGTAACAATGAATCCGACACGACGTGCCTAGAGGGAACCAAGGCTGCTCTTTTGCTAGCCTTGCGGAGCCAATCCAATCTACGGCCACACCTCCACCTCTCAGAGAGCGGGATAAAGACCGCGGCACTCATCACCCATCACTCGCGAGTTCCAGCGCGTACCCCACTGGATCACGAGCTGCAAGATAAGGCATGCGACGAAACCTCCTACGAGGATTCTTCTAGCATCGCGGCTATCCCTAGGAGCGCAGGAGTCTGTGGACGGAAGGTGCCCTCAATCTACGAGGAATCTTCTAGCACCGGTGCACTTTCTGACGGCTCTCTACACTCAAACAGAAGCAACCGAAGGCAGTCCATCGCTGATCAGGAACTTGAGTTGGTTCGCTCACCAGATGGCTCTATTTATAGTCGAATGCCGCAACTATCACCTGCCCAAGAGTTACTATGCACCCGTGATCAATGAGTCTGGCAACTCCTGACTTCGTCCACGTGACGGTACTTACGCCACAAAGGACAAAAGAGTACAGTACACCCGTGCATCCACAAAGGACAAAGTACAGTACACCCGTGTCCCTCGAAAGACGAGTACTCGACAAGAATTACGACTACTCGACACTCAGGACTACTACAAGCCAAGCGTGGCCTACGTTCACACCATTATCTCGGGGGCTCGGACTACTCTGACCCTCCGCTCAAGGGTCGGGCGCATCCGACCCCAGGATTCATGGTCGGGTGAAGCGGAGTTTTTTACCCTCACAAGGGTCAGGCTTAGCCGACCCCAGGACTCAAGGTCAGGCGAGGCGGAGCTCCTCCCCTAGAGGGTCAGGCTCAGCCGACCCCGGGGCTTCGGATCGGACAAGCTAGAGTAAAACTACCCTTTGCAAGACAGCAAACTTCAAGCAACAAGTCCAATATCCATTTATCAAAAAGTATCGTTCAAAATACTCGACACACGTAGAAGAGTGCATACAAAGCTCAAGGCTCTTCTAAAGAGTCAAACTCCGACATCTTCGATGCAATAGGCTCTGCCTCCTCGAGGTACTGCGCATATGCCTCTTCTGTGCAGTTGCGGGCCACACCATCACCAGCTGCCACCAAGTCTGCCCTCAGGTATTAGGACTTCACAACTGCAAGGACCTGTTTGCAAACAGTCTTGCAAAGTCCCGCCATTCTACCCGGGGCAGCCTTCAATCGCTCGACTAGTGATTGCGGCCCTGCGCCTTCTTCCACGGGGGCTATGGCATTCACCAAGCCTTCAGCTGCTACAGATAGCTCTTGGAGTTCGCCCCGAAGTCTTCCCATGGTCTGGGCATGATCTCTGCATGCCACCATGGCCATGGAAAGCATCACACCATTTTGCATCTTTCGGTCCAGCTGATGTTCACAAGCAGCCTGTGCTTCTGTCAGCGCGTGATCCGTGCGTTCCACGGCAAAAGACTTCACCCCAACTTCATGAACCTTCAGAGCTTCTGTCAGTTGGGCACATTCCTACTCCAGTTGATGACTTCGCTCATGAAAAAGTCCGAGTATGGAGTGGTGAGTTTCAAGCCTCACAACTACTCGGGTCATGCAACAACTCAACAAGGAAATTTACCTGGAAGCTCCGGAAAACATCGATGGCCTTCTGGAACTCCAAGTTGGATGGCAGGGCGACCACCAGTGCTTGAGTACTTTCCGCAAGATGAGGAGTTGTACCCAAAATGACACCTACATCATTTATCGTCAGTCAACCGCCTGCTACGACTACAATAACAAGACTACAGAAACATACCTGAAGTAGTTGCTTCTTTGGTTTTTTCAACATTCACTACGGCCAGTGATCCGGCAGTAGATGTGGATAAGGCAGCACTTCCGGAACCCGATGCAGCGGCGGGAACTTCCGCCGAACGGATGACATCTTGAAGCATTGACATGGTAGCTCCAAGACGACCGACGTCAACCCTGGGCACCTCCTCAACGATTAAATCCTCAAAAGGAGCAGATAGTATAGTTGGGGGATCCGACCCTACCCCTGCCTCCACAGGGATAGTTTCTTCCGCATACCTGCACCAAGACAAGTCATTAGACGACTTCAAAACGACCTAAAGATATACACCGGGTAAAGTAAGCTTACCGAGTCGAGCGTGGCGGAAGTCGCACATGTTTCTTCTCGACAACAGGTGGCCGGGTAATTGGCGCCGTAGGAACAGCCGCCGGCATCGTCTTCTTGCCAAGACCTGTAAAGCAAAGGTCAAGACTACAAATCCACACGGATCAACGAATCCAGCCGGGGCAGAACACTTACCACTGGTGATCACACTGGACAGCAAAGAACCAGTAGCGAGTATTGGCGACACTTCCTTTACAACACCCGCTGATTCAGCAGGCAACCCCAGGACCGCCTGGTCAGCAATGGGCGGCATGGCAGCCGATGGAGTCGGCGCGGATAGCTCAGGGGCTACTCCAGTTTCTGTTGATGGCACCTTCTCCGGCACCATGTCAACAGATACATTACCGACTTCTGGGTCGGTCACGACCATTTCTTCAGAAACAGCCTCATCATCACCAAGCGTCGTATCTACAGCCTTTACGAACAAGACAAAATTTGTCGCATCAATAGCAAGTTCAAATTCATCAGCTACAGATACGTTCACGACTACATACCTTGGTACCTCGAGACTTCTCAAGGGTTGAAGCAGACTTAGCCGCAGACATCTTGTGGACTACTCTGCATCTCTTGACAGGAGGAGAAGGCTCATCCTCCGACTCCTCAGCAACAGCTTCTGACTCTTCTTCCGACTGCGCCAAGTAGCCGGCAAGAACTCGAGACTACAAACAACAAGTTGGTATCAACAACAAATATCACATAAGTCAAAAGAGAATAAGTCAGGTGCAAAAGACATACCACTTCTGGCTCATACCAGGCATCATAGTGACGCAGAGCCGCAGGGATTACTGGTACTCCCTGGTAGTTCCTAAAAAACTTGGCCAGCAGCGCCTCTACATCATCATCGGACATACACGATGGATCTTTAAGACCTGTGTACTCACTTCCCGAGTGAGCACGTTTTTGAAATGGCTGAACTCTTCTCTTCAGAAAGCTGGCCGCCACGTTAATCCCAGTTAGCCCGAGTGCCTTCAACTCGGTGATTTGCTGCATCAGGTGATCCAGCTCGGGAGTATCTTCAGGTTCGCTCACCCAGTATTCTGCATGCTTGGGCGCGTGACCAGTCACCACAGGCAAGCGAGGTTCATGGTTCCTGATGTAGAACCACCTTTTTTTCCACTCCCCATGGGAGTCAGTTAGATTATACTAATATATGCGCCGAGTTCCTAAGTTGGAACCCGGCGCCTCCAAAGACTTCTGTCCTATGGACACTAGGCTGCGGCTTACAGCGAAACAGTTTCCTAAACAACTTGATACTCAGAGGAACTCCCAAGTACACTTCGAAGAGGTGTACGAAAATCGACATATGCAGTACACCATTGGGGTTCAAATGGACAAGTTGGAGTTTGTAGAACTCGAGGATACCTCTGAAGAAGTCGGAGGTGGGCACTGCCAACCCCCTCTCCACAAAGTGCGCGAGCATCACTGTCTTGCCTGGATGCTCCTCAAATTGCCATGCATTGGGAAATGCGGGGCGTCACTCCAGAATTTCTTTCGGCTGAAGAAGCTTTGCATTGACTAGTGCTTGAATGGCCTCCTCCTTCATCACTGAATGTTGCCAGGTTGCCCCAGGCGGCGGCGGTGCAGTCTGGTTCGTCGGCCCCACCTTCGGCGCCGGCAGCACCAGCTCCTTCACCTTCTTAGATTTTGCCTTGCCCATCGCCGGAGCCTGCCCCTGGATCTTCTCGGGTTTCTTGCCCATCTTCTTAGTGCGCATCCGACGGACTCAACTTCAAGCTAAAATGACACTCTCCCTCAGATCTCCCTCAAGGGACGACAATGGCGGCGGCGGCACTTACGGCGGCGCAAATGTGGAGCAGAAGAACAGGGGAGGTAGAAAAACAGATCTGATTACCGTACGGCATAAAACCAATCGAAAGGGTACCTTCCACTTTTATCTCCGCCAGCTCCGGTTTCCATACGTCAGTTGCGCAACGGACAGATTAATTGTAGATTAATCGCCTTTAACACTCAACGGCTACTCTTTTCAATGGACTACTGCCACTTCAACGACAGAGATCGCCCAAGTGCTCGGGGGCTGCGGGTACCGTACCCGTTGGTCAGTTTTTTCTTTTTTCCCAAGATCTCCAAGGGTAAAATGGACAAAAGCTGGTTTGACCCTAAGCCTGACTCTTCGACTCAACCTAAGGCTCGGGGACTACTCCATATGGAGTGCGATTGACATCGCACTACCATATAAAATTACTCGGGATCGAAACAACTCGAAGGAGCAAAAAGAGTACCTTTCAGCCACGCGATAGTACTCAAGAACTTCAGTCTGCAACCTCTACGACTAGCTACTCGAATAGTGCTTGCAGTTCCCAAGACTGTGGCGCACGACTACAAAGTACTCGGGGGCTTGTCGGGCATACACCCCAAGTCCACGAGTAGGCCTTGGACGGCCCACCAAGGGACGTACTCGGACAAGATCAGAACAAGGATGGGCGTATCCTACTCGGACTAGTCAAGTATGTTTATGGAAAACTGCTCGGGCCATTATCGAGTAGAACTCTGTAATAGTACCCGACTAGGACTCAGACTTGTAACCCTGCCCTCCCGTGTATATAAGGGCGGGCAGGGACCCCCCCCCTCAAGAGGACAAGAACAACTCCAGTTCATCAAATACAAACCAACACACATGACGTAGGGTATTACGCGATCTAGCGGCCCGAACCTGTTTAAATCGTGTTCCTTGTGTCACAATTGATTCCTTGATTCTCGACGACCCTTACCGTATAAAAGACCACCTAGGGTACCCCCTAGGTGGGTTGCCGATCTAAAACACCGACAACCTCACCGGTTGTAGCAAGTCGACGGCCAAAGGTCCCTTGACCTCGACGGAGCACTGGACGGTAGCTCTCCTCCAGCTCACTATCTTCAGCTTCTGAGTCGAGAACGTACAACTATCCCT
The DNA here is from genome assembly GCF_000263155.2 of Setaria italica. Classification (NCBI taxonomy): domain Eukaryota; kingdom Viridiplantae; phylum Streptophyta; class Magnoliopsida; order Poales; family Poaceae; genus Setaria; species Setaria italica. Next base: position 11,404,988 of record NC_028451.1, read on the forward strand.
CTGCGTCCAAACGCAAACGACCACATCCGACGTGCTTCGGGCTCCCACAGCAGTCGCAGCTCCCCATGTGGCGAGGGCAGGTGCCTTCACAGCCGCCCTCCTCCGCCATAAGGTGCTTTCGGATCAGATTGCAGCTGCAGCACCCCAAAATGGGAGAGTAGCAGACATCATCATCGCCGCCGCCCCCCACCTCCATGATGTGCTTCGGGCTACCATCCCAGCCACAGGTGCCCGTGTTGGGACCGTAGCTGCCGCCGTCGCCTCCGTCTTCCACCTTCAGGGCAACCTTGGGGGCCACATCGCCGCCGTCCCCCACCTTTAGGGTGAGCTTGGAGGCTGCATCACCATCGCGGCCAACCTTCAGGCCGACCTTGGACGCCGCATCACCGCCGCCCCCAACATTCAGGGTGACCTTGGAGGCTCCATTGCCGCTGCCCCCCACCTTCAGCGCGACCTTGGAGGCCGCATCATTGTCGCTTTCGCTGCTGCTGCTTCTCAGCTTTGCGCCGTGCTGCTTCGACCCGGTACGGCGGCGGATCTAGGCTAGGTGGTCAGGGAAACGGTGACGGCACAATGCAGCGCCAGCCATGCCTAATGCGCTGTAGTTGACGGGGTGGCAGGGGAAGATCGAAGACTGGGAGATGTGGTGGCGGTGGAGATGGAAGGAGATGGAAAGGTGGAGGAGATGGGGATGAGGAGAGGAGACGGGGAGGGAGGGGCATCGGGGCGTAGTCGCCGGCTCGCCGACGGTACACCAGGGCACCGCGACGCCAACGGACAACGACACCGCGCAGATCGGCGGAGGCCATCGCTGCCTTCCACACTGGAGAACGAGGGAGGAGGATTCACAGAGGAGGGAGTCCGGTGTGAGTGCGGCCTCGCGCAGCTCGCGGAGGCGGAGATGGATGCTGTGCGTGCCCACTGTGAGAGGAGATAAGGTTTCAAGATTTTTTTATGTTCCCATCGCTTGGTTTGTCTTTTTTTTTGATGCAGCTTGCTTTCTCTTTATTCATGTAGTGGATGACATTGAAAGGTGCTGACTCCCCTACTACATACAGGCTGCTAGGGCTAAAACATCTTTTATTTTGAAAAAAACTTTCAACCCTCAAACGTCCTTTATATTAAGACAGAGGGAGTAGCTGTGAATGCGGCGGCTTGGTTGCCACCACCCTCCTCTTGTCCTGTCGCCCCGAGCTCCCCGAGCATGCGATGTTCGGGTCCTAGTTCTGATACCCTAGGGAGCCAGTCGCATGCGACGCATGAGATCCCTCTCACCAGCTCTGCTCTTTGCGGTGGGTCCAGCTTGGTCTTGGTCGTCGCGTTGGCTGTGTGAACGCAACCTCTGAGGCTGGTTGTTCCTATGCCATTTGACGAGATAGGAGAGGCAGCCGCTTCCTAGCCGCTCATTCCTGCAGACGGCACCGTCATGTCTTCCCCCATAATCAATGATGTATTACAGGGAAGGCACGGTTGGGATAAGCCCTGCCCCGCCTACCATATTTGCAGGTGTGGTAGAGTCATTTAATGCCCCCCTTCGGCTCTTCCTTCTCCTCGAAGGGATCGATGCCCCGAGGCCTCTCCCTTGGGAGTCCCAGGACATTGACCATCCCGTCGACTGCAACCTCCTGGGGTCCCTTTGCAGCCCCTGGCCTATCACATAAGGGGGCCCACGTGTTTTCGAGGGTCCATGGGCCATCCTCTTCCTTGGGTCTTACTATGTTAAGGCATTAAGGTCCATTCTCCGTCACCTTTTCTCTGGGGATCCCGGTTCACTCGATGCTGACAGGTTTTGCTATTGAATGCAATTATTCTGAGACATAAAACCTAGGTAGTTACTAGCAATTCATGGCAAAGAATTAACCTGCGACCGTTACTAGTAACTGACGCTCATCAAAGCCATTAGAGCGCGTCCAGGTTCGTTGAACCTGAGCACCTCCGTGCCTATATAAGGGGCGCCTTCCCTCCACCTCAACCTACACAAACACACTATGGTACTCCTATTCAGGAGACCTCTCCCTTCTTCCTCTATTTTTCTGCTGCTATCTTCGCATCCCCATCGCTAGTGCTGCACGCACAACTCTAGCAAGAGCAAGCCTCCAAAACCCTGTACACTGAAGGTCCTGCACGGGATAGCGGGCAATCAGTTTTTTGGGGAGCGTCTCCACGCGACTGCTCGCTTGCTCCCTAAACGACTACTTCGTCTACATCCCAGTGGACCGTACGACTACTTCATCTACTTCCTGGTGCCGTTCGAGGGACTGCATTGTGTACTCTTCCCGCATTGGCTTGTACGACTACATCGACTGAGGTCACCCCACAATTAGTATGACTAATCCGAGTGATAACGGCGCATCTGGTTCCTCTGGAATCGGCCTCACCCAAGGGTACAAACCGAAACCTATGTGTGTTATTCTGTTCATGCTTATGTTAGTATTAAACATGAACACGTGCACCTATTCTATTTCACTCACTTTAGTCATGATAATATTAATGTTTAACATGTTTAATTTTGAAATTAAAATATACTGAATTGTGCCTAAATATCTAACAATCCAAAATTCTGAATATGTTGATAGGCTTTCGATAGCTAGTTTTGCTGCATCATCAAACCGGGTGTGTTCGGTGGTTGAAACTAGAAGCGTTGGCATGAGAAGGTTACATTGTGGTTGACAGCGATGAACATTATGTATGTCGTACAAGGGAAGCCCGAATATGTCTCGCAAGAGGCGTTCGACTCGGCTGATAACCTGTTTTGAGGTGCCATCATAAGTATTCGTCCTGAAAACTTTGTGGACACGTACCTCTCACTGTCAAGTGGCAAAGAATTGTGGGAAACTCTAGATGCTAAATTTGAGGTTGCTGATGCCGGTAATGAGCTATATGTCATGGAACAGTTCTATGACTATAGGATGGTTGAAGACTGTTCTGTAGTAGAAAAGGCCCATGAGATTCATGCGCTAGCAAAAGACCTTGAGAACTATAGCAAAGAGGTTCCATGTGTGTTTCTTGACAAGTTTGTGGCTAGAGGTATTATCTCAAAGTTGCCACCTTCTTGGAAGTAATTTGCTACTTCTCTAAAACACAAACACAGGAGTTCAACGTAGCTGGTCTCATTGGAACTCTTGATGTTGAAGAGAAGGCAAGAGCAAAGGACACATGTGGAAAAAGAATTGTTGGATCGTCTAGTGCCAACTTGGTGCAGAAGAACAATTTCTCCCACAAGAAGAAGAAGTTCAAGCCGCCTTAGAACCCAACAAAGACTAATCAATAAAACCACTTTCAAGAAGAAGAAGAAGAGAGTTCGCTATGTGTGCGAGAGTCCGGATCACTTTACTGCTAAGTGTCCGAATCGCAAAGGTGGCAAGAAATCTGCCAACATGGTCATTAGCGAGGTTGGAGGAATATCGGGGTGCGGTAATTTATTACCTACAATTCTTTCAATTTGTCAATCACCTGAATGGTGAGTTGATACAGGGGCTAATATTAATGTATGTGCTGATGTTTTCTTATTTTCTTCTTATCAGGTCGGAGGGACTTGCTCCTTGTTGATGGGGAATGGCTCACATGCACGTGTTCTTGGTGTTGGTACGGTCGATCTGAAGCTTACTTCAGGAAAGATCATGCAGTTGAAGAACATGCAGCATGTGCCTACCTCTCTATTGTGTAGAGATGGTTTTAAGTTAGTCTTTGAGTCCAATAAATGTCTAATGTCCAAGTTTGGTACTTTTATTGGAAAAGGTTATGATTGTGGAGGTTTATTCCATTTGCCTTTGTCGGATGAATATAATAATGTAGTGAACAATGTGGTTAATGTTGATTAATCAAATGTTTGATGCAGCTTGCTGGTTTGAGTTTAATTCCAAAATTTACCTTAGTCAAAAATTCTAAGTGCCGTGTATGTGTTGAATCAAAATAAATGCGCAAGCCTCACGGGGCTGTAGAGGCGAGGAACTTGGCACCATTAGAATTAATTCATTCCGATTCGTGTGAAATGAATGGTGTATTGATAAAAGGTGGTAAAAAAATATTTCATGACTTTAATCAATGATTGCACTAAATTTTGTTACATCTATTTGTTGAAGTCAAAATACAAAGCCTTGCATTACTTTAAAATCTATAAATCTGAAGTAGAAAATCAACTTGAGAGAAAGATCAAACGTGTTAGATTGGATCATGGTGGCGAGTACTTCTCAAAAGTTTTCAATTCATTATGCGACAAGCATGGTATAATACATGAGAGGACACATCCCTATTCACCTCAATCAAATGGGGTTGCCGAAAGAAAGAACCGCACTCTAACTGATTTGGTTAATGCCATGTTAGATACAGCTGGTCTTTCTAAGGAATGGTGGGGTGAGGCAATATTGACTACATGTCATGTCCTAAACTGTGTTCCTACAAAGAATAAAGAGGTAACACTATTTGACGAATGGGAGAAAAAGAGGCTTACCCTTTCTTACTTACGGACTTGGGGTTGTTTAGCAAATGTTAGTGTGCCAATAACCAAGAAATGTAAGCTTGGGCCTAAAACAGTGGATTGTGTCTTTCTAGGTTATGCTATTCACAGTGTTGGTTATAGATTTTTGGTAATAAAATCTGGAGTGCCGGATATGCATGTTGGTACAATTATGGAGTCCATAGATGCTACATTCTTTGAAAATATTTTTCCAATGAGAGATGAAACAAGTTCATCTAGGCAAGAGATTATCGAGGATAATAACTCTACCATGCTGATAGAACACAATGAACCTACACTTGTGGAAAATCTTTGGAGGATAACAATGAACTGTTGAAAGAGCAAGAGACGAAGGACTGCAAAGTCTTTTGGAGATGAGTTCATTGTATACCTTGTGGATGACACACCTAAAACCATCGAAGAGGCATATTCATCTCCTGATGCTGACTATTGGAAGGAAGCAGTGAGGAGTGAGATGGATTCAATTATGTCTAAAGGTACTTGGGACGTTGTTGATCGTCCTTATGGGCGTAAACCTGTAAGGTGCAAGTGGGTGTTTAAGAAGAAGCTTAGGCATGATGGTACTATTGAAAAGTATAAGGCAAGGCTTGAGGCGAAGCGCTATACCCAGAAAGAAGGAGAAGATTTCTTTGACATTTATTCACTAGCTGCTTGATTGACCACTATTCGAGTGTTACCTTCCTTGGCAGTCTCTCATGGTCTTCTCATTCATCAAATGGATGTTAAGACCGCTTTCCTTAATGGAGAGTTGGAAGAGAAGATCTATATGGATCAGCTAGTTGGGTTTGTAGCAGAGGGTCAAGAAGGAATGGTGTGTAAGTTACTGAAATCTCTATATGGCCTCAAGCAAGCACCTAAGAAATGGCATGAAAAGCTTGATAGAACTCTCATGTCTGCTGGTTTTGTTGTGAATGAAGCTGACAAATGTGTATACTATCGCTATGGTAGGGGCAAAGGAGTGATTCTATGCTTGTATGTTGATGACATACTGATTTTTGAGACATGCCTTAAGGTGATTAAGGAAGTCAAAGATTTCTTATCTCAAAATTTTGAGATGAAGGATTTGGGAGAAGCTGATGTTATCCTGAATATTAAACTAGTAAGAGAAGTTGATGGTGGGGTTATGCTTTTGCAATCCCACTATGTGATAAATATCATGAGTCATTTTGGTTATAGCGACTGCAAGCCTGCTCCTACACCTTATGATGCTAGTAAAGTATTAAGGAAGAACAAAATAATAATGAGAGATCAGCTGAGATACTTTAGATCATTGGTTCACTTATGTACTTAGCTAGCACTACTAGACCTGATATCTCGTTTGCTGTGAGCAAACTAAGCCAGTTTGTTTCAAATCCGGGAGATGATCATTTGAATGCTCTTGAAAGAGTAATGCACTATCTAAAAGGCACTATGGACTATGGGATTCATTATACCGGGTACCCAAGGGTACTATAAGGTTATAGTGATTCAAATTGGATTTCTGATGCTAATAAGATAAAAGCCACAAGTGGATATGCACTTGAAGGTGGTGCTGTTTCATGGAAGTCTCACAAGCAGACCATCTTAATAAGATCAACAATGGAAGCCGAACTCACAGCATTGGATACTGCCACTGTTGAGGCCGAGTGGCTTCATGATCTCCTTATGGATTTGCCGATAGTTGAAAAACCGATATCGGCTATCCTAATGAATTGTGATAATCAAATTGCGATTATCAAGGTGAACAGTTCAAAGGATAACATGAAGTCATCTAGGCATGTAAGTAGGCACTTAAAGTCTATCAGGAAATTAAGAAACTCCGGAGTGATAGCCTTGATTATATCCAAACGGCTAAGAACCTGGCAGATCAATTCACAAAGGGTCTGCGGAATGTGATAGACAATGCATCTATGGAATTGGGCTTGAGACCCACATGAGTCTTTCTATAGTGGTAATCTGCTCTATGTGATCGGAGATCCCGTGAAGTAGAGTAGTGAAAGGCTCATTCTGACTGAGAGAAGAGATCCTTTGTAAAAGGCTCATTCTAGTGAAGGCGCATATCTCTTCTAATTCTGTATGGTAGGTTAGTTTATACCTTAATGTGTTCCAAGTGCCTTCTTAGAAACAAGGGTGTTGTTTACTTTGAAGTAAAGATGTTGTCCTACAAAATATCTTTTGAGGAATATACCTATATGGGTCTGACTACTGGTCATAGTCTATGAGATTGGGTGATGTCTAGAAACCCATGAAAGGCATGGAGTATGACTTATAAGCTCCAAACCGTGGGGATGCTTTCACAGCCTAGTACCAGTGAAAGGGCATTGGCCAAGTTGTTTGCACAAGACTGACAATTCAAGGCATAGTTTATTATTTAGTTGTGAATAAGTGTAATCTTAGTTCTAGATGGATGTTCAACTTAACAGTCTCCATTGAAATATTTGTGTATCAAAGATTATAGTGAATTTGAGAGCATTTCTAGTGTGGCTTGAAATTCTTGGTGGGGATTGTTGGAGTATACGGGCTTAGCCCAATTATTCAATAATTCAAATTAAAGAATTCAAACCCACTAATGCACTAATAAATGCTAGAGAGTTATGTGGTTAGTCACACATGGGTAATTGAGGAGTATCTTAAACAACTTAAATGGTGGATTGTTTGTACACCGTCTGTGAAGTTGGTAAAGGAGATTGGCGTGCCACACACGCGCGCGCTCGCTCACCTCGCTGAGCCGGGCCGTGGCCGTGTCGTATCGAGTCGAATCAAATTGAGATGGATGGTGCGGTCAGATGTGATGAAAAGGTTTTGATGTTGAATGCAATTCATGGCATAAAATTATCCTACAACCGTTACTAGTAACTGACGCTCATCAAAGCCATTAGAGCGCATCCAGGTTCATTTAACCTGTTCCCTCCTCCTCAATCAAGCAACCTCTCCCTTCTCCCTCTGTTTTTCTGCTTCTATCTTCGCATCCCAGCTCTGGCAAGAGCAAGCTTCCGAAACCCTGCACGCTGAAGGTCCTGCACGGGATAGCGGGCAATCAGGTTTTTGGGGAGCATCTCCACACGACTGCTCGCTTGCTCCCTGAATGACTACTTCGCCTACATCCCAGTGGCCCGTATGACTACTTCATCTACTTCCTAGTGCTGTTCGAGGGACTGCACTGTGTACCTCTTCCTTCATTGGCTTGTACGACTACATCGACTGAAGTCACCCCACAATTATTATGACTAACCCATGTGATAACGGCGCATCCGGTTCCTCCGGAACCGGCCCCGTCCAAGGGTACAAACCGAAACCTATATGCATTATTCTATTCATGCTTATGTTAGTGTGAAACATGAACACGTGCACCTATTCTGTTTCACTTACTTTAGTCATGATAATATTAATGTTTTATATGTTTAATTTTGGAATTAAAATATATCAAATTATGCCTAAATATAAATACGGCTACGTAAAAGAATGGTTGGAGGGATACATTGGTTTTAGCACCTGCACTGTACGTAGACTCCTCCCTCCTGATTCCTGATTCCATTATTCTACAAGTGAGCCAATAGGTGGCAGGAGGCGAAGGCCGCGGCCGCCTCGGCCTCCAGCTCAGCGTGGATGCGGGCATTCCGCCGCTTGATGCGCTCCAGGTCTGCGATGATCTTAGAGTAGGGCGTGTACGTGCCCAGCAAGGGGAGGCCGCCCCACAACGGTTCCAGCTTCTGCTTCTCCAGGCAATACCGCCAGCAGCGCTTGCCGTGCTCGTCCATCTGCTGTAGGCTAATCTTCCGCTCAGCTCAGTGCTGCCACACGTCGCCACCGCTAGTCGGCGTTGCGATCCTCTCCCGCGGAATATCCATCCTCTTAAGAGTAATTTGGGAGAACAAATCCCCGTCGGGATCCCTGCAATTTCCCCGAGCAGGAGTACCTCCATGAAATCTAGGCATGGACCAAATTTCCCCACCGTTTGGAGGCCCACACCACGGGGGAGGACGACCTAACCCACACGTTTTCCCTAAGTACCTCTTCCCTACCTCGGGGGTCCGGACGTGGCTTCCCCATCCACCTTCGCGAAGCGACGCGAGCACCGCGCCACCGCCGCCGCACCGCCTCTCCGTCCAGGTGCCTCCTCTCCATTCCCCATCCAAGTGCCGTCGCTCCCCCTCCCCGTCCAAGTGTACCTCTCCGCTCCACGTTCAAGCGCCACCCCTCCGCGTCCCCGTCCAACGCGTCCCCTCTCCGGCACCGGTGGCACGCCCCTCGAACATCTGTATCTGCACCGACGCCTCCACCTTGGCCGCCAGTCTGCCACCTCATCTTCCTGCTCGGCATCCGTGGGTTCTTCCCCTCCCCTTCTCCTATTGCCTAGGGTTTATAATCCTCTTTCCTTAATTCCTAGTTCTTGTAGATCTTGGTGGCTTCAAGACTGTCAGATCCAAGATACACTCCTTGTTCATCTCTTCATGGGACATTGTATGCCTAGGTAAGCATCCCATTCTATTGGTTGCCAAGGATAAATTGCTTGTTACGATTTATACTATGCTTACTGTAAAAATGGATTGTTAAGAAGGAAAAAATACAGCAATATTATTACTGTAAAGAATGATATTATGCACATGATCATTACAATAGTCGGCACATGGATGCAGCTGGTACTAACTGCTAACCTCGTCTCATTGCATATATCTGTGGTGCCACCCATGATTGCCTTGCCTGGTCATCCATACTAGTATCATCAGAATCATCATGTGGTTTCAAACCGGAAACAAAGGGTTATTTAATCATTTCAATTTGTTTGATTGTTCATGCACTATCTCTTTGAAAACAACAACTGAATGAATGATTGTTGATTTCATAACTGCTGGTAGCTTGTAGCTGTGCTGATTTTGCTTATACATTCAGATACGATATGATATGCGATAGGTGCTTTACGAAAGTGTGGACAGGTGTAACTGATTTGTAGTGTTTTCATGCACTCGACTAAATTGGAGTGCCATCCATATGCCAACGAACAGGGACACCTGCAAATAATAGTCCCTCATGTCTATATATGACCAGAGCACACCTCATCTCTAACCAGTGCAAAAAAAGGTCAATTAAATCTTAGAAGGTCATGAGATTTGGTGCAAAAAAAAATTAGTTCAGTTATATTCTGCTTGCTGGAATGCTTATTGCTAGTCCACTTGTTGTTTTTCTGATTAGAGATGATTCACCCTGGTTACACTTTAATTAGAATTATTTGGTGTAAATATGTTTGCAGCTATATATTTGATTATTGGAAAAAAAATTTGTGCGTGCTTTAATTCCATAGACCTCCTAGTGTCTGTACTGCTAATGCTATAGGTTGTCTGTAGACCTGGTGTTTCATTTTTGCCTAATATTACATTGCGCACAGTTGTCATGAGCTTTGATTACTGATCTAATTGCAAATGTCTTAGGCATCACACCAACCAGCATGGAGCTTCTTGAGGGATTGACTGACTTGTCAAGTCAGGTACTGTTAAGTTTAATTTGCTTTCCATGCTCTTTTTCTTGTTAAGTTTAAACCGTTTGAAGTGGAGCTGCGATTAACTTCCGTTCTAGAGATTTATCAGTTCTTACATCATAATCTTGTAGACATCAAGTATGATGGTTGTTAATTGTCCTCATGTTTGTTTAATACGAAACGTACTAATCTTGCTGCTATATGAAGGCAATGAACTAATCTTTGAATAAATCAATTTGACTTGTGAGTGTTATTGTTGCTATTATATTATGTGATCAACACTGATCTTAATTTTCTTTTTATTGTTTGTGAATTAGTGAGTTTTGAGGAGAACCAAGAGGCAAAGGAGAAAATGATTGGGGAAGGTCCTAAAGTAGTTTTGTGGCTAATTAGATCCTTCAATTACAGAGAACACATGTCCCTTTTTGTCTCTTGAATTAGCTAGATGCAATATGTTGTTCCACCATTTGTATCGTCTAAAGCATGGTATTATTTTCACATCGATAGTGTTCATGTATGTCTTCACGAATGAACTGCAAAATGCACGGTGGTTGCTACATGAGAAAAGGATGCTGTTAACTTAGGATTACTTTGTATGCTATGTATTCTTGGTTGGTAGTTTTTCTTTTAAAAGAAGATGTATGGTGGCACAGGTAGCTGGATAGGGTCATCGTGATTCCTACTGCGCCCCTCCGTCCAAACTACTCCGTACTTCCAAACAGCGACGCGGCAGCGACGGGGAAGGGGCAGCGCTGCCCTGCGGCCAGAGCTAATCAGCCCGATGCTTCCAAATTAGCCCTTATTTCGTCGCGGAATCGTCGCCTTCTGCGAAATCTGCTTGTTCTTGGTTCGCGAGTCGACCGAGTTCTTCTGTAGCGGTGGGCAGACGAGACGACCATGGGTATATGAAGCGAACGGTGCGGCGCCGTGACCGAGCACAATTGCGTTCCGTGGAATCCTACTCGGATTGGGCTGAACAGACTGTTTTTTTGGGCCACATTAGCACGAATTCAGCCTAGTTGCGTGTGCGTTCGTGGGCGGCGACGGGATTGGGCTGAGAGGAAACCGAATTTTTTTATATTTTTTATTTGTAGTATTTTAAAAAATATATAGTTAAATAAAAAATTATAAATCTATACGAGCCGGTTGAAACTACCGCCAGTTTAACCGGCGGTAACTCCCTCCTCTAAGTACTACACTTTCAAAATATCATAACTAATTCATATAAACTTGGATGGAGATAAATTTTATATAAAAATTGTAGATCTCGACGAGATCTACAACTTTGTAGTTTAAACTTTTTTAATTTGATATCATCTTGGTACTCAAATAATCAACACAATTTTCAGATCTAAAATTTTAATTTTAGATCTGAAAATTGTGTTGATTATTTGAGCATAAAGATGGCACCAAATGAAAATAGTTTGAACTAAAAAGTTATAAATCTCATCAAGATCTACAATTTTTATACAAAATTTATCTCTATCCGAGTTCATATGAATTAGTTATGATTTTTTGAATGTATGCTACCCAGTTTTAGATCTAAAATTTGAATTTTAGATCTGAAACTTATGTCAATTATTTGAGCACCAATATGATATCAAATGAAAAAAGTTTGAACTATAAAGTTGTAGATCTAGTCGAGATCTACCATTTTTATATAAAGTTTATCTCCATACGAGTTCATATGAATTAGTTATGATTTTTTGAAAATGTACTTATAAGAGAAGGGAAGTCACCGCCAATTCAACTTACGGTAGCTTGCATAAGTATAGATTTGCAATTTTTTTGGCGCAAAATACTAAAATAAAAAATATAGAAATAAAAAAAATCGAGGAAACCGGTTGGCTCTCGGCAGGCAAATATATGCCCCGTCCCAATAACACTTGCGCCTTTGAGTTTGAGTCGGTCACACCTAGCAAATTCGCATGTCCTCTTAAAAAAAAGCACTGCTAAAAGAAAATGCAAATTAACTTATCCTCAGTCTCTGTTAAGCAAAAGAAAAAAAATTACCATCTGTAATGGTAAGGTTGCCATAGTGTGTGTTCCTGCGAGATGCTTTTCTTATGTATTTTCTTTTTGCGTTAATGTGCTAGCATAGAAAAGAAACACAGCACGAAATCTTTAGGGTTACCTATTGCTTACAGCTTGCGTTAAACTATGAAGATGACGTTGCGCACGTGCACTAGCATCTTCCTATTTAGCGCAAGCTCTGAGCAGTGAGCAGCCATTTTGCTAGTGCACGGGTTCACAGTTCGCCTTTCCAAACATGCAGCCATGCAGGGGATCATGTAACAATGCATTAGATGAAGTTGCAAAACTAAAATTGCTTCTCTTTGTTTTACCAAACGCGAGAGTAACAAACATGAGAATTTCATAGCGTGCTTTTTTGGCAGAAAAGGTTGAGAGAAATTCGCAAGTGAAGTCCAACATGGGTAAAGTATGTGCGTTCAGCCAGCGTTCGGAAAAAAAAAAGTTCCAACGCCGTGCACTTCCCTTCTGAACAGGAAAAGGTCGTGCTAGGGATGGCAACGGGACCGGTCGAGGTCGGGTGGAGCTTCCGCGGACCTGTTCCCGAAATCCGAGAATAATACCCACTCCGAATCCGAATCTCGTTTCGGGTGACAATGTGCACTTGCTCCCGAAACCCATGGGTGCCTGAAACCCGAGCAAGACAACAATTTATAGGCGAGGTGCAGGCGGCCGGCAGCACGCGCAGGCGAGGGGCGCGGCGCGAGGGTCAAAGGATGGAGTGGGTGGAAGAGGATAAGTTGGGACAGTTATATATCTAGGATTTCAATTGCTTGTTGGTTGGGCTATATCTAATATTTAGGCTGGAATGTAATTCGGGTCCCATGGGGATTAGAAACCCATCCCCGTCCCGCCCAGTTTTGGGTCTCTGAATCCGCAAACCCGTGGGAAAAAATAGACCCATCCCGTTTCCATCAGGTTTAAAACCCACGGATTTCGAGTTCAAACCCGCCTGACTGCTATCGGAGCAGGAAAATTGAGGGCCTGTTTGGTTTCAATTGCTTATTATAAGCAACTTAAAGTTGCTTATTGTAGTTGCTTATTTTTAGCTCTAGGTGTTTGGTTTTGGTTGCTTATCTGATTGCTATTGACATATTTGCCCCTGTCATCCCATTTCCCTCTACCCCTAATAATTACCCAGCTCCTAGCCCTTGGCGCCAGAAGAAGCGGGCCGCGGCGGGGCGCGAGCGGAGGCCGGCGGCGGCGGCGGGCCGGGAGCGGTGGGCGGAGACTGGCAGCGGTGGTGGGGTGGGAGTGCCGGGCAACAGAACGAGAGAGAGACCGGATCTAGGGAGAGAGTGCGGACGGGGGGAGAGAGAAAGGGGAGTAAATGAGGGTAGGGGGTAAAGAGCACCTCATAAGCAAAATAAACAGGTCTTGTGTTGCTTATTTGCTTATAAGAAGCAACCCATAAGCAATTCTATAAGCAAACTGATTGGTTCATAAGCAACTTATTTGATTATTTTTAAGGGTCTGTTTGGCAACCATGTGTTAAAGTTTAACACCTGTCACATCGGATGTTTGGATGCTAATTAGGAGTATTAAACATAGGCTAATTACAAAACTAATTGCACAGATGGAGTGTAATTCACGAGACGAATCTATTAAGCCTAATTAGTCCATGATTTGACAATGTGGTGCTACAGTAACCAATTGCTAATGATGGATTAATTAGGCTTAATAGATTCGTCTCACGAATTAGCACAGGGTTCTGCAATTAGTTTTATAATTAGCTCATATTTAGTTCTCCTAATTAGCATCCGAACATCCGATGTGACACTGTTAAAGTTTAACACCTCGTATCCAAACACTCTTTGTTTGCGCAACAGCCCCTGAAACTGTCGCATCTCTCGCCTTTCGAGCTCCCGCGTCACCCCGCACCTGTCCGCCTATGACGTGTGGCTCCGCGGAAACCCACCCGCCCCGGCCCTGCCAGAACCAGCGTCAGCTGCGAACCCGTAGCGTCCCACACCTGGCGCCAATCGCATCCACCCAAGCCGTCTCGGTCTCGCACCCCCCACTCCACTCCACTCCACTCCGCCCTGTGCCCCTGTCCCTCTCTCTCTATAGCAGAGTCCACCAACCTCTGGCCCCTCGCATTAAACAAACCCGAATCCACGCAAGCAAGGCCCTTCTACAAGAGGGAGATGGTCGCCACGCCCACCCGCAGCCCCGCGTCACTCCGCCTCGTCGTCCCCCACTGCTCGCGCTTCCGCTTCCGCTTCCACCTCCACCACCAGCGAGAGCCGCGAGGCGGCGGCGGCGGGCCACGGCGATCCGGTCTCAGGTGCCCCGCCCCCGACCCACCCGATCCGCGAGCGCGTCTGACCGATCGGGCTCGCTCATTGAGTCATTGCTTGGCTTCACCTGCTGCAGGTGCTGCGGCGGGACCCCGCCTGCTGCTGCTTCGGCGGAGGGGAGGATGGCCGCGGCGGCAGCGGCGGCGGGGGAGATGGTGTGGATGCGGGTGCTTGAGGAGGGTGTGTTCCGGTTCGACGCGTCGGAGGCCGCGCGCGCCGCGGCGGGGCCCAGCCTCTCGTTCGCGGACCCGCGGTGGCGGGAGGCGGCGCGGGAGGGGGCGGACGCGCCCGCGGTGGTCCCGGCGTGCGAGGCCGCGCCGGGGGGCGCCCAGAAGGTCGTGCTCAAGGTACGCGGATCGGCGACGCACGCGTGTAGCGTGCTGGCCGTTGGTTTTGGGTGGGGGTTGTGATTGTGATGCGCGTTCGGCGCTCGGCTCCTCTCGTTTGTTTAGATCGCTTTGCCTCGGCTCGTGCTGCTGGTGGGATGGGCGATCGTTTGGATGGGTCCTTGTTGGCTGATGAGGAGAGCGCGTGAAATGCTGCTGATACGGTGATCCCCGTGTCTCATGTCTGTTGCTTGTTTTGGCATTGTCTGAGGGCTTAGCACTGTGGCGATCGGCCTTCTAGGACATGAGTACTCCCTCAGTCCCAACCCTCCGTCCAAAAAAAAAGAATGCAACTGCTTCTCGAGAAGGCAACCAATTTTAAATTTGACCAAATTTATACAAAATAGTACTTTATGGTACAAAATAAAAATAAATATCAATAGATTAATCATGTAATATATTTTCATACTAAATCTATATGGAGACGTTGGAGACATGAATGTTAGTGCTTGTTTGTATAAATTTGGTCAAACTTAAAACTATTTGACTCCTCGAGAAGCGAGAGTTGCATTCTTTTTGGGACGGAGGGAGTATGTATCACTGGTAGAAAACTAAGTATTAGTCCCGGTTGGAAAGGTGCAAATCTCTCGAAAAACCATCCGGGATAAAGCAATCGAGACAAAAGGGGGGTGTCTTTTATCCCGGGTCCCTCAACCGGGACTAAAGACACCCTTTAGTCCAACCGGGACTAAATGGGCTGCCGTATATGCTTCCTTTTGTCCTGGTTAGTAATACCAACTGGGATAAATGATTTTGCAAAAAATAAATTCCCGGGGGGTCCCAGAGAGGCCTCCCCACGCGATTTTCACGCGAAATATGCGCGTGCGCGGTTCGTGGGATTCGAACCCACGACCTCAAGCCTTGCGCGTAGCTTCCTTGTCATCCCACCTACACACCACATCTGACTATATAGGGGATCCAATCCTTTTATACTAATTCGTGGGGGACCCTTTTATCCCGGTTGGAAACACCAACCGGGATAAAAGACCCCCTTTTATCCCGGTTGGTATTACAAACCGGGATAGTCTACACGTGGGGGACCCTTTTATCCCGGTTTGTAATACCAACTGGGATAAATGAGGTCTTTTATCCCGGTTGGTGTTTCCAACCGGGATAAAAGGGTCCGAGGGCTTTAGTTCTTTTTTAGCCACCTGTGAGGGACCCTTTTATCCCGGTTGGAGTTTCCAACCGGGATAAAAGACCTCATTTTATCCCGGTTGGTGTCGTGAGCTTTAGTCCCAGGTGGTAACACCAACTGAGATTAAAAGGGTGACCTTTAGTCCCGGTTAAAGGGTCCCCCACGGGTAGCTGATTTTTTCACCCGGGACTAAAGGGTCCCCCTCGGGTGGCTGATTTTTGAACGGGGACAAAAGGTGACTTTTAGTTCCGGTTGCAAATAACCGGGAGTAAAGCTAAGCGCACCCCCTTTTGTACCGGGCCTACTTTAAACCGGGATTAAAAGGGGGCGCATCGAAAGTTAGTTCTCTACTAATGTATCTAATGCAGGGGAGCTTTCTTTCCTTGGGATGCTTCACGCTAAACACAGTGCACGTATTGGGGTAAATGCATTAAAATAATATAGTACATGTTGGGTCCCCGCAATTCACAAGAATTTTTAAGAGAAGGACCGTTGTGTTGCCACCATGCTTAAAAGCACATGTGAACACCTTTTGATATTTGCTAAGCCAACAAAGTGTTATTTGCACGTGTGAGCCTTTCAGCAACTGATCAAGTGTAAAAGTAGGCCATTTTTCTCATACAGTACAAGGAAGAACTCTAGATGTTGATCTGTGGTATTACATTGTCTTGTCATGCTCACCACAGTGCTGGAACCACTCGATTTGAAGCACTCAAATGCTGACTGAGCCCAGTTATCATTATTTTTGTACCATTTTCTATGCCAAAGTTGCTGACAATTTCAGTTTGATAACTCAAATGCCGACTGAGCCCAGTTATCATTATTTTTGTACCATTTTCTATGCCAAAGTTGCTGACAATTTCAGTTTGATAATTCACACACTGAATTGGACCTCGTTGGTGTTATGAAACTGGTGGTTTCAGATGAAAACCGGAACCATCGTGTTTCCAGTTTTAATGCAGATTTCGTTTCAAAATTTTGTCAAAAAATCTTGTATGTAGTGTACATAAAGTTAGTGTAGCTGCAATAATATGGTTTCGAATTCTTAGTAGATGTCAAGAAACAAAATAGACAAGCAGTCAGCCTGGCATCGTCCTTTATGAATGTCAAAAATCAAAGATAAATTTGAGATTAATTTTTTCTGGTTTATTTAACTTTGTATGTACCACAAACATGAATTTTTTTATGACTCTTGGAAATATTGCAACATGTTGGGTTAACTATATTTTTGGTCAAGAAGATTTCCGAACCCTAGGACACCAATGGATTTTTGTTCCTGTTTTTTCTATTTTTCTCCCAACATGTATTCACCATACCTGATTATGATAAACAATGAATTGTGTTTATATTGTGCTTGATGCGTATATGCCTAATATTATCTCCCTGGAACTATAACATGTCTCAAACAGATGTGTTTAGGCTTACTTGTTTTCTTTTAATTGAGCAGCTTCCATCTGGCACATCTTTGTATGGTACTGGAGAAGCGAGTGGCCCACTTGAACGAACTGGGAAACGAGTATGGCATCTGCTTTAAGAAACTATATATTATATATTTGAGTTAATTTCTTAAAGTTACAACTATCAACATTGTAACAAAGGTCCAATTCTTGACCATTTCACAAAACTAAATGTTCACAAGTTCCTTGTTACAATGTTACGATACGAATAGTTGTGGTTTTGCTAAATTAACCACATGTTTTTTGTCTTGTTTGTGACAGACTTGATATATTTTTTTATCAGGTTTTCACATGGAACACAGATGCATGGGGTTTTGGGTCAGGAACCACTTCATTGTACCAGTCACACCCTTGGGTTTTGGCTGTCCTCCCCGATGGAAAAGCATTGGGTGTCCTTGCTGATACCACTCGGCGCTGTGAGGTATGCAGCAGTACATCATTCTAAAGCCTTTTATTTGTAGATATGTTAACTAATCTGTGCCTTGAACTGAATGATTGTTTACTATTACAGATTGACTTGAGAGAAGAATCTACTATAAAGTTTTCTGCCTCATCTGCCTACCCTGTCATTACTTTTGGGCCATTTAAAACTCCTGCTGATGTTATGACGTCTTTGTCGCATGCAATTGGTATTTCTACCATGTTTAACCAATATCTTCTGGCACTAATATGTAGACAGGTTCTACGCTATATGCCTATATTTCTGTGGACAGATATACCTGCATGTTATTGCTTTACTGAGTCAAGTTTAATTTTGTTCACAAACAATGAAGCTGTTGTCTCTGTTTAATACATTTTGTAAATCTTGATAACATCGGGGTGTTGATTACAGAATATATTGCTTTTCAGTTGATTGATCTAACATTATAGGCACTGGTTTATTCATTTGAGGCATATATGTAATGTGGGTTCTGTATCTTTGCTGCTTGTATTGGCATTGTCTCTGCATATTATTTTTACCAAACCAGACATAAGCTATCTAAGACAGCATCCTTGCCTCCCCCCCCCCCCCCCCCTCTCTCTCTCTCTCTGTGTGTGTGTGTGTGTGTGTGTAATTGCCATAGCAGAACACACATATGCCATTTAGGTGTAATATGCTATTTTACTTGCTGCCTCGTCAAATAAGGTGGGAAAAAAATTCCATTGTAGGTACTGTGTCCATGCCACCAAAATGGTCACTTGGCTATCATCAGTGTCGCTGGAGCTACGATTCTTCTGAGAAAGTACTCAAGGTATTTTCTTGTCAGAGTAGATTATCTATGCGTATTTTGGGATGGAGGGTGTAATAAATATGGTCAAAGTCTTGCATTCTGACCTTTGAAAAGTAAAAAGATGAACATATGTGTTGCAAAGGAAATGCATGAAAGCACGGTGTGCTTTTCAAACATGGTGATAATCTTCATAAGCTGAAGTAGAAAACATTTATTAAAAGGGATGAAGCTTTTCTTGCTTGTGCTGTAAGTTGGAAAGTAGAATAGATCATGTTATCTAGTCCCTCAATCCCAAAATACTATTCGTTTTGGCTTTTTTAGATACATAACTTTTGCTATGAATTTAGACATACTATATATCTAGGTGCATATCAAAAACTATGCACCTAGAAAAGCCAAAACAAATAGTAATTTGGGACGGAGGGAGTATTGGAAAGAAGTATGTTCTTTTTCATGGGGTATCTGAAGTTATTCAACCATTTGTATATTTTGTGATGATATTTTATCCTGATGCTTGTCTATTTATTGCTTTCGCAGGTTATTAGAACATTTAGGGAGAAAGGCATTCCTTGCGATGTTGTCTGGATGGATATTGACTATATGGATGGTTTTAGGTGCTTCACGTTTGATAGTGTAAGTACTCATTCTGTTGTGGCTGCTACACAGTACTTTAATAACTGCTTTGTGTTCCTCTCATGTTTAAAAATATAATCCCTCGGAACCTTAACTAGACCATCCAATCATTTTTTTTCCAATAATTATATACTTTTTTAGCTAAGATTTATAGTGTTCTTTTAAGCCCAAACAACTTCCTATGACGATTGAATTTTTTAATCCTGTTTGAGCACTTTGCTATTGATATGCTACAGAAGCGATTCCCTGATCCAAAAGCAATGGTGGATGATCTCCACTCCATAGGTTGCCAAGCAATCTGGATGCTTGACCCAGGAATCAAGAAGGAGGAAGATTACTTTGTTTATGATAGCGGTACAAAAAATGATGTTTGGATTCAAAAGGCAGATGGCAGCCCATTTGTTGGTATGCTTCACTGACTTAAATAAATAAGCTCCATTGTCATCTTCTTGGATGGTAGGAGGAAATGCCTCACATAGTCTAATTTAGGGGAGGTATGGCCTGGTGATTGTGTTTTCCCTGATTATACGTCTGAAAAAACACGTGCCTGGTGGGCTGGTTTGGTAAAAGATTTCATCTCTAACGGCGTTGATGGAATATGGAATGATATGAACGAGCCGGCTGTTTTCAATGTACGTGATTTATATGAATCATATATTTAAGATCACCTTGTTTAATTTTTCCTATGTAACTGAAGGTATTGGTCTGAACTTGTAGACTACCACAAAGACAATGCCTGAAAGCAATATTCATAGGGGAGATGCTGATATTGGTGGTGTTAAAAATCATTCGTATTATCACAATGTACGTTTTTGTTCCCCTGCCATGTACTGTGGCTATTGAGTACTGACAATATAATTAGATGGATATTATTTCTACTTGATGTCTTTTAGTGTTTATAATTTTCAGGTCTATGGAATGCTAATGGCAAGATCTACTTATGAAGGAATGGCAATGGGTAATGCAGCTAAACGGCCATTTGTTCTTACCCGAGCTGGTTTTATAGGAAGCCAGCGCTATGCTGCAACATGGACTGGTGATAATCTGTCAAATTGGGAGCATCTGCACATGAGTCTACCAATGGTTCTTCAGTTGGTAAGTGAAATATCTGTTCTAAAATCTAAAATTGTCTCTGCTCGTTTTTTTGGAGTTCCTAGCCTTTTCTACTTTTGAAATTATGTTCCAACTTCCAAGTGCCCCTCAAAACAAAAATGTTCTATTTCTTTTGTCATTAGTACAAATGATTATGCATAACTATTTGGTGCTAGTTATTTTAGCATTTAATTTATTGTGACATTCAATTTCACAACGTGCACAATCTTGTGATGTGAAAGCCATCCACAGTCTGTCAATTTTCTATAGTGCAAGGGTTGAGAACAATGGTCTTCTGTATTAGTCAAAATGTGGTTCCTCAATTAGTTGTGCATCTGCCACAATTCTACTATTCTTGTTTTTTTCCTTTCTTTTAAGTCTTAAGGACTCTATTCTTGAGACATTGACATTTAGGAACTGAAATTGTTACAATGGCCATAATATGTTTACTGTGGGTCATCTGACAAGATATGTGATTTAAGCATGATCTTTTATGGTCTAACAATATGGTTATCTGATCAGGGTCTCAGTGGTCAACCATTGTCAGGTCCTGACATTGGTGGTTTTGCTGGGAATGCTACTCCAAAACTTTTTGGAAGATGGATGGGTGTGGGTGCATTGTTTCCATTTTCACGTGGCCACACGGAAACTGGAAGTATCGACCATGAGCCATGGTCCTTTGGTGAAGAGGTATGACGTCATGCTCCCAATACTGCCATCCAAACATGTGTACTCAAAAACACATAAAAATTTTGCTACATTCCAAGAATCTTGATTCACTGTGCATGTTTCTGCTTCACTGCATTTCATCTCTGCATGTAGTACATTGTTGATGGTTAAAAGAGTTTCTGTATTATGTTCCTTTTGTGCAGTATACTTGCCACACTTCTATAGCCTAGCATGTTCTTGAGATCCTATACATCTGTTGAGCATTTCCTCGATCTTTTTGTGCCAGTTATTATGCTATATATCATGATTTGGCCTGCAGTCATTTTGTTTTGTTAAAGGGGTTAGGGTTCCTAGGGAAGCAGAACTAAAGTCCAAGATATTGTGATAGCAGTTCGTTGTTGGTAATTAGGTTGAGTTTTATGTAATATTCTTAGGAATCAAAGCCTCTGCTGGCTATTTAGCATTGATCATTTCTTAAATGAGAAAGCACTGGCTAATTGAAAAACTTTGTACTTATTCCAGTGCGAGGAAGTTTGTCGCCTTGCCTTACTAAGACGGTACCGGCTACTGCCACATATCTACACTCTTTTTTACCATTCTCATACAAAGGGTATTCCGGTTGCTACTCCAGTTTTCTTTGCTGGTAATCAATTCTCTCACTCTGTATCACCCAATTTTAAGTTAGTTAAGATGCTGTAGTTTGTTGGAAGAACACAGATGTGTGGCAAGTTGTTGCTTCCTTTCTTTTGCGATCCAAACTGTATAAAAGATCCTTCTTAGATGGAGACTGTTTGGTGGGTTACATAGCATATGTCCTTCCAAGGATGCAGTTTCTTAACAAAAGTTGTGTTGCATTCCATGATCTTTTGTAGACCCTCAAGACCCTGAACTGAGAAAAGTTGAGACTTCCTTTCTCCTTGGACCACTTTTAGTCTGTGCAAGGTATTATCTTCACATCAATGACTTGACAATATCTTTTTCCATTTAACCTTTTTTCTTGAAACCGATGATCTGCTTTGTATTGTGTATAAATTTGCTTTCATATAGCTATGTGCCAGTGCCTCAGAGAGTGTTTGTGTGTTAGAGATGATTTTGCATAATTAACAGGAAATTGTTCAATTTTCTGTCATCAATTATATATAGATGAAAAGATGCCAAAATGCAAGTGTTCTTTTTTATGCATCTTTCTCTATTCTTTGGTATCATAAATCTTTCTGGTCTTTTGGCAGCACTTTGCCTAATAAAGGAGCTCATGAATGTGCACATACGTTACCAAAGGGCATATGGTTGCCTTTTGATTTTGCGGATTCACACCCTGTAAGTTGGTTCTTAAACTCCTAGTTTGCTGACTTACATGTGATTCCAAGACTTATTTATGAATGGATAATTGTGTAGGATTTGCCGGTGCTGTATTTACGAGGTGGAGCAATTCTTCCTGTAGGTCCTCCTATTAAGCATGTTGGTGAAGCAAGTTTGGAGGATGATTTGTCACTAATTATTGCATTGGATGAAAATGGTATGTACCTTCTCATTTTCTGAAGATCAAATGATGTTGGTATCCTCAAGTGTCAATATGCCATATGCTATTGAATGTATATGATGTGACTTGTTTATTGAACGATGAACACCAAATGGCAGGGATAAGCTCATGCTAGCCCTCCTGGGAGGCTCTGAGCTTTGAGGTTTATCTCTGCTTGATCCCAACAAATCTGCCGGGCTATTTATAAATAGAGCTGGCCTTAACAACTTTGGCTAAAAAAACTCATGAACAAACTTAGCAAATATCTGGATGCTAGCCACTTGTGGACGCCTGCCCTTTCTTCCTGCACTGAAACTTCTGACCAAAGAAAGCATCCACAACAGAATAAGAAACAAAATTTGATCTGCTGCACATTAATCAGTGTTTCTGTTACAGCTCATTCTTTATGCTTTAGTTAGCCTTTATTTTGTGTTCAAGATACTGATTTAAAATGTTGTCTCAAAACTGTGTGCATAATGTCTGCTCAATGACTTGGTTTGTTTTACAGGTAAAGCTGAAGGTGTCCTGTTTGAAGATGCTGGAGATGGGTATAAATTCACACAGGGAGACTATCTTCTGACGTATTACACTGCTGAACTCCACTCATCAGTTGTTACTGTCAAAGTCTTCAAATCTGAAGGGTCATGGAAGAGACCAAAACGAAATTTAAAAATAAATATATTGCTTGGTGGAGGTGCTATGGTGTGTCTATTGCTTTCCATTCCTTTATTTTCCACTCAAGCAACAAACATATCTTCATTGTAATTTTAAAGTCACTTTTTTTTTTCATCCAGATAAGTGCAGATGGTGTTGATGGTGGAGAAATACACCTTACAATGCCTCCTGAATCTGAAGTGTCCAGCTTAGTTGCAACTAGTGAACTTGAGTGCAAGAAACGTTTGGGTATTGTCCTACCATTTCTTTATGGTTATACTGTTTTAGATCTAGAAGGAAATGATTATCATCACCATAGTTCTAATTGTCCGAGCATGTCTCATACTGGCACATTGTGATGGATGTACAGAGATGATTCAGCCTATACCTGATACCGATGAGCCATCACGACAGGAAGGTGCTGAGCTATCAAAAATACCTGTTGATTTAAAGAGTGGAGACTGGTTGCTTAAGGTTGTTCCTGGGATTGGCGGTCGAATTATCTCGATGACCCATCTTCCTTCTGGTATGCTTCACCTGTGTAATTTGTAATATATCCTAATAAATGTTATTATCTTTGAAATAGATATATCCTTGTTTATTTGCTGACATGTACTTGTCCTGAGATACTCAAAAACTCATCTTATGCTTTATGATTGTTGTGTATCCTTTCGTCATGCAAATGCATTATAAATAGATCCATAAGTTAATTTCTTGTTAGCTAAGCTTGAGCATAATTTTGTAATTGACACGTGCAGATTCCCAGTGGCTTCATAGCAGGATTGAGATCAATGGTTATGAAGAATACAGTGGGACTGAATATAGGTCTGCTGGCTGCACAGAAGAGTATAATGTCATCAGGTAATGAAAGCAGTCATTTCAGACTAATTGCTTGTGATGATATTTGTTTCCTGTTAGTGAATATTCCTTGGCTAGTTCCAGGTTTGGTCCACTAGATAACTTATGTTGAAAAAATTTACAGGAGGTATCTTGAGCAATCTGGAGAGGAGGAATCTATTTGTATGGAAGGAGACATAGGTGGTGGTCTGGTTCTCCAACGCCAGATATCTATTTTGAAAGACAACCCAAAGATTGTTCAGATTGAGTCTAGCATTCAGGCAAGAAGTGTTGGAGCAGGTTCTGGTGGATTTTCAAGGTGAGGACTGAGGACCCTTTTTCTCTCGTGATATCCCCAGAGTTGCTCCAATGCACTCCTTATGCATGAAAGCAACTTTGTGGAGATATCGTCCTCAACTCTAGTGGTGTACACCAGGTCCGTCAGTAGTTAAAATCAATGCAAAACATGTTCTAGAACTGGCCTTATGGCCTTATGTAGCATATTGGTAGCCCATGCCTACAGATGCTGCGAGATAGCAGCTGCATGAAGCCATGGTTATGCCCACGTCAACCCTGTCAACTGTCATCGCAGCCTCTACCTCCATGCTGCCCAGATACAGGTGTTACCAATTGTTTTTTATGGACTAGATCACTAGAGGACTTACAGAACAATGATGACACCGGAAACAGAATGTTAGGCATGTCTGCTTCCTAAGCATCAGCTGACCTCATCCTTGATCATGTCTTGGTTTGTTTGCTTTGGAGCTTGTATCTTATATGCTTTGCTCACTTATTATAGCACTTTAGCTATTTCCTTCATTCACAAAAGAGGGTCAGTTTGGACATTGACTTGGTCACTAGACACTAGTAATCTACTTTGGTCGCATATTACCATTGTGAAATGTATGCAAAGTATAGCAAAGGTGGTTATGTTGATAGCACTTCTTAATACAAATCTAGCTTATCATTTTCAAAACTTAAAGGAAAATATTCAAAAGGATATTGATTAGTTTAAATTTGTTGACTGTATGCAAATGTAACTCAAAATGACACTTTTGTACAATGGATGTTTGATTCTTTCAAGAGTATCTTTAGAGACATTGAATTATGTTTTCCCTCTGAAGGTTGGTCTGTTTACGAGTTCATCCTACATTCACCCTGCTGCACCCAACTGAGGTGGTAGTTGCTTTCACGGCCGTCAATGGTTCAAAGCAAGAGATCTCCCCAGAGTCAGGAGAAATAACATTCGAGGGAGACCTCAGGCCCAATGGTAAGTTACTTTGTGCACCATTTGAAGACCCTTCCACCTTGTCCCATCTGTCAACTCATTTACTTTACGTCTTTATTGCTTTTCCATCTTTTGGTAAATTCTCAGGGGAATGGATGCTAGTGGACAAGTGTGTCGGGCTGAGCTTGGTGAATCGGTTTGACCCAAGTGAGGTTAGCAAATGCATGGTGCACTGGGGAACTGGTGATGTGAACATGGAGCTTTGGTCGGAGGAAAGGCCTGTTTCTAAGGACACGCCGTTGAGGATTTGCCACCAGTACGAGGTGAGGCAAACAA
This sequence comes from Setaria italica, assembly GCF_000263155.2. Classification (NCBI taxonomy): domain Eukaryota; kingdom Viridiplantae; phylum Streptophyta; class Magnoliopsida; order Poales; family Poaceae; genus Setaria; species Setaria italica. The sequence continues at coordinate 11,430,408 of NC_028451.1, forward strand.
ACTAGGCACAGCGAATACGTGTTTCTAAGGACAGCAGGAATAGATGTGCCAGATTAGACGGTGCTTCAGTTCGGGCTAGCGATTGTTTCACGGCCTGTGTGTATCGATGATGGCGCAGCGAGACAAGGTGTTTTGGAGTCGTGTCGTCACAGCCCTGGCACGAATGCTTTGCTTCGAAACTCAATTTGGTTGTTATGCAATCCCAGCTATTGTTCGCTAGACTTGTCAGTAATAAAGCTGTGGTAAATGTTGCAATCTCTATTATTTGTTTAGTTTAGTCAATTTCTGTTTGAAAAATCATGGTTGGACAACAAGAATCTGCAATCCAACACCAAAGGTATACGCACTTCAGTTTCGGAACCAAAATGGGGGCCCTTGAATTTTTATTGACAACACTACATCTTTCATTCCTTCCGGCCTTTCAGGCCCAAAATAACAAATCAGAGAAGGAAGAATGTTTACTATCATCATAATAATGGTTGACGTGGTGAAAATTGTTTTATGCCATGATCAGGACTTGAAATGACCACAAACTAATACCTTGACGCAGCAGTCAAAATTCAGTCACATCTCATGGCATAAGACTGTTTTCTTTTACTAATATTTTATAGTTTTTCTCTCTTTTATTTTCTTTTTCTTTTCTTTTTTATACAAACTTGTTTGTCGTGTGTACATATTTTGTGTGTGCGCCGATAGAATTATTTGTTTTTAATCTGGGCAAGTTTATTTTCCATGTACACCAATTTGTTCGCATGTGGAGCCAATTTGTTTACCTTTGTAGACTAATTTATTCGCGATGTTTTATTATTTGTTTACCTTGTGGACTGATTTGTTCATGTGGAGCTATCTTGTTCACATTTGTAAACTAATTTGTTCACGGTGTTGACATATTTTTTGTGTAGAATAATTTGGTCGCGTGTGGAGCTATTTGTTCACGAGATTAAATTATTTGTCATATTAACCTTTTGTTTATAAAAAATAGTTATTTATTCATATTGATCGACTATTGTTCGGTGTAGTAGAAAATGTTCTGACTTCACTAAAAAACTATTCGTAAAAAATTTGCATCCAAATATAACACAAGTGTGAGCATATTTTGAAATATTATCATGAATAATATTATAGTGCAATAGAAATTTTATTTGGATAATCAATTTGAGATCTATGTTTTTTGGGTAATCTTTAAAAAATGGGATGCTCAGACATATGTTGTAATAATTAAGCAATTAAGTATCGATGTTGCAACTATTGTTTCTGCATGTTTTATAGTGAATGTTGCATGAAGCATAGTGTTTATGATTTCGGCATGCTTTACAGTGAATGTTGCATGAAATATAATGTTTATGTTGCGGCAGGAATTTTCTAAGATTTTTGTTATACATCTGTCGACAGATGCTACGCGTTGAAATCTGTCAAATTTCATTCCTTCTTCTCTGGCGAGCTTCATTGCTTCTTCTCCAAGTTCGGCAACCTCCATTAGCTCCGGTGGGTTAGGGTTTCGGGTTAGGGGTTCGGTATTTGGGGAATTGGTGTCCCCAGCTGTAGAGAAAGCTTCAGGGGAGGCCGGCAGCCCAGTGGTGGGTGGGCGGTGCGGCAGGGCGGCGGTGGCGCCGCCCGCCAAAGGTGGCGGGAGACAACTGGTTGGCTTGCGGTGGTGGCGGGGGAGAGCGTTGTCAAGGGGTTAGCGAGGGAGCGGGCGAGGGGCCAGTGGCTTTGGCGGTGGTGGCGCCGTCGGAAGCCAGGCGGGCAGTGCTGGAGGTGGGGGAGCACAGCTCGTGGAGATGGGCTATGGTGGAGAGGGAGAGGTGGAGGGAGGGGCAGCGTTGCTGGTGGCTAACGCCGGCGCCGAGCATAATGAAGGACGCGGCGGCGGGCATGGGAGGAGGCAAAGGTCACGAGGATGATGATGGGGTCGCATCAGGAACTCGGGAGCCCAGGGAGACTGACAATAACTGGATAAGGTCCTCTCACTCTTTTGTTTTGCGGTGGGTGGATTAGTAGATCACGGCCATTGGATTTTGATCCACTGGCTCAAAATTTGATGTCACACCCGGTTTTAAAACAAAACCAAGTACTACCTATAAGTATGTCACGATCTAATTTCATATATATAGTGACATCATAAATGAATAATAATAACAGTACCAAGTAAAGGAATAAGAGAGTATATTAGAGATTTACGCTTAATCCTGGAAATGAAGGCTCCAAACTTCACAGGCAATCGACCGGGGGTTGCGTACGCTTAGACTCAACACATTCTTCACAACAAACTTGATAGCAACTTCTTCTTCTGAGCAACGTTGGTTATAGCAAGGGTGAGCACATGTCGTACTCAGCAAGTATGGAGAAAATATGAATGCAAGGCGTAAACAAGGAAAGGCTCACTAGTTGACTGTATTAAGCATTTTTAGTTGGTCAAATTTTATTAGCACCTTGATTACTAGGGTATAAGTATATACTAACCCACATTTAACATAAACATTAGCCATAAGCATATGACACAACTATAACCACGATTCAAGTCCATCTTCAAGTATATTAATCATGTGAGGGTTCAGGCCGGTCTTGACCGTGAGCATGGCTGATCGATCAGTTTTACACTCTGCAAAGGTCGCACAACTTTACCTACAAGTCGTGTAAAAATTCAAAAGAACTTTAGACCCAACCATGCTGTGCAGGCCAGACACAATACCACACTACCAAGGTGTGATTGCATAGGGACGCTACGAGGCCTGTACAAAGATTCGCTAGCAAGTGATAACTCACTAAGGTTTCAGGTCGAAGCAGAGCATAACCCTCCCTAGTGGGTATAGTGTCTTAGCCAAGCCCACTTCCCAAGAGGATCGGGCTACACCCCATCAACGCCTCCCCTGTTGCCCTTTCGGTAAGATTACTCCAGACTAGAGTTTCTAATTAATTAGCCAAGACCAGAGCCATTATAGTTCTTGTGGTTGCACTGTTTTCCTGGGTGGTTCTCCATGTTCCAATTAAGCATTGTGATCTTGTATTAACAAAAGGTATAGCATAAATAAGTTTAATCATTAAGTTCATTAAAACCACCATAACCCAAGTATAGCAGCTAAGCATAGCTACCCAACAGAATGATAAACCTAGGTTGACAACGAATGATTATAAAAACTAGGCAAACCATAGTAGGACCCATCAAATTAAATGCAAGCATATGCAATAGTGATTAGATAAAGTTATTATGATAAAAGCATAAGGACACACTTGCCTTTCTCTAACGAAAAGTTACTCTTACTTCTCTTCAGCTCTTGCTCTCTTGGAACTCTTAATCTTCAAATCTTCCGAGCAGCGATCCTTCTACTCGAAGCAATCACCGGCACAAACATACAAGCAAACAAACAAGTACAACTAAGAACAATACACCAAAATAAAAGAAAAACTTTAAAAGAACATAGTAAAGGATAGGGCTCGATTCTAGGATTACGCGAACGTAAGAAATGCTTAAAACGGAACTATGATTGAAAAGATAAAGTTATCGAGAGATTTGAATTATAAAAGAAAAGAAAAGAGCTACATGCTGCATTTATTTTAGTTGAGAAAAACAATGTAAAGATATTTCAGAGAAATATCCTTAGTTGGAATTACTCAAGTCATATTTATATTTACATAAGAAAAGATGATGTAAAGCTTAGTCCAATTTTATCTATACATATTTAAGTACAATTTATGTAAATTAACATTTGAGTTTAAAAGAAGCATGTAAAAGCATCTAAGCATGTTTGTATTTATATTAGCCAATTAACATTTAATTATGAAAACTCAAGAGATAACCTATGTAGCTTTTATAGCTTTTATTCAGAAAGTAAATTGAATAAACATTAATAAATTTAAGTTTGACTATGAAAAATCAGGTATAACTCTAGTTGGCTTTTATTCAGAAAAGCATATGAAGTAAACATTAATCAAATTGATGTTTAATATGAAAAGCGGTGTATAACTGTAAGTACCTTCTATTTAGAGAAGACACATGTTTATCAGGCATTAATGAAATTAATATCAAATTTACTTTCAAAAACATGCATGAAGGAAAATATCACCACTAATGTGTTCTTCATGTTATCATGCACTTAATATAACTTGAACGGAAAGAAACGGAGCTAAGACATGAAAACTATGGATTAAATAAGGTTGCAAGACCTAGCCGTGATTAACTGTAGATAACAGGGGCTAGGAAGGAAGAAATCCTAGACTCGGTGAACAATCACTGTGAAAAGGTGAAACTTGGGGTTAGAGCTGCAAAAGATCTCAGGTTGGATTAGATTGAAAGGATCTAAAAGGTTTAGGGGGTTATTTGCAGATTTTCCAAGACACAAAGATCCTTAAGAAATTACCGAGGCCTTCACGGGCCAAACCGCAACATCTTCAACCTCCAGCCGATTGAATCGGCCCGTGGCTAGGCTAGTCTTGCCGTCGGTGGCAGCCGAGGCCGGGGCGGCTCGCGCGGCTGCGGTGATGCGGCGCGGCCTAGGCAGCGACGCGCGGTGTGAGGAGCGCAGGGCGGGGCGCGGGAGGTGGTGTTGATGTAATGACCTTGGTCAAATCATCCGAGTTAATCTTAATCCGAGTCCTTAATCCCGCTGACTCAGCTTCCGTGAGCTTAAGTGCTCAACCCCAGTTTCCGGTCCCGACCCCTAGAAACCCAACCAGAAACACCGGTTCCTTTTAAATCTCAAATGCCGGTGTTCCTTTCAATCTTGGCGCTGTGGGACAACCGAGACTGACCGGTGGACCTGCAAATCTTTTCTCTGGATCTCCTGAGGCAGACGCACTCGAGCAGCATGCGCCGCTTCAAAGCTTCTCCGCCGCGTGGCTTGAGCTCTCCGACGCCCGTCGCTTCGCCCTAGTCGCCGGCCGCGACAGGATGGATTCCCGCGCCCTCCTCCCCAATCGCAGCGGAAGCCCCTCTGCAACCCTTTCTGCAGCGCCTCGTCTCGCTCGCGCCCTCGCCGGCCGCGCCTTGGTGCTCCGTCGCCGCTGTGGCAGAGCTTTGCCAGGCCCACGCCCATCATCTCGCCGGATCCCCGGCTGCAAGGCCCGATGCCTTCCGGCTTTTTCGCCGCCTCTCCACAGTTGCGCCACCCACGAACTCGCTATGCGACGATTCCTCCATCGCCAACCCCGACTCCGGCCGCGACAGCTCCTTTTTCGCCTTGCCAGAACTGTGCCCCGGCAGACCGCTATTCCGCGCTCGCCCGCGCAGCCGCAGCTCGCCTATCTTTTCACCTGTTGAAACCTCGCTTGTAGCGCCGTCCTCCCTATCACACCAATCAGATCCGGTGCTCGACGACGCCCGCCTCCGCCAAATCTCAACCCCGGCAAAACCGCGCCTGCGCCGCTTTGTCTCTAGTGCCCAATGGCCGAAGACTCTATCTCCAAGGTTTTGTTCCGCCGCCCATCACCGCTCAATCACCACCATGGCAGCGCACTCCATCCTTTTCTTCCGGTCTTTGTGCTGCTGAAATCTCTCTCTTCCGCGCCGCTATAAAAGGGAAGGCGAGAGTTCCACCGGAGTTCCTTCGCTATCGCTGTTTCGCCGCCCCTACTCTGAGCACACTTGAGCAACCCCACTGAAACTCTCGAGAGTTCCCCTCTCCGCTCAAGTCCGCTTCTCCCCCAATCCACCCAGCCGGCTGCTCCTCCGCACTGTGCTAAGAGCTTCCTTGTTGCTCACAAGAAGCTCCGCCGCCGCCGGAGCACCGCCGGACATCGCCGCCGCCCAAGCCATAGTACTTAAGACCTTCCGCCCAAGTCTGCTTCTTCCTGACCCTAAAGTTTCACCTATAAACCGAAGGTAAGCTGTCGACCCCTTTCCGGTTCGCCCGACCCCTTTTCCGTCTCACCCGACCCTGTCTGCCCACCGACCCTTTTTCCGCCTCGCCCGAGGACTCGGCTGTATCCTTTTTCTTGACCCGAGGGTATCTGTGTAAAAGATCGGGATTCTCTACGTTAAGTCTGAGGGCCCCCAGCATAGCTATTCCTCTAGTTCAAGGGTCAGATCATAAGTTTCTTCCCATCCGACCCGTTTATCTTGCTCTCCACCAACTAAAGCAAACTTCCCCACCTTTTCTGTAGCCTTGCTACAAGTGTCCGAGCTTAACGGCAAGTGTTGTTGAAATAACCGTCTAAACACTAACTCCTGCATTGCATTCGTGTAGAGCTAAATCTCGCTGACAGCATCTACGAGCTACACCCGGTGCCAGAAGACGGAGCTGTAGCTGAGTTACCAGTTCCAGAAGCCGAAGCCACCCCAGCTGAAGACCAGCTTCCCTCCCCTCCGCTTGAAGGCAAGCCCCGGAGCATGAAACCCAAATTTCTAAACATGCGCATGCCTTCTTTCTCATGTTTGTGCATTTACGTATAGGAGTTGTTTGCAACCTTAGATGCATGACATAGTTCCTTTGATCTGAACACTAGTTTGTTGGGCCGAGTAGTTGCTTTGCTTAAAAAGGGTATCGGTAAAATCCGAGTGATTTCCTGTCACTCGCGAGTTATAGGAATTGGTTGTTTTCCTTCTGTCAACTATAAGGACGATGGACGGGGCAGGGTTTTGGTTAACTCTTTTGGTGGTCGGTTGATCGCCCCGTCTGTCTATGGAATCTGTTAAGGCCCGATAGTGTCGGTGTTCGTGATCAAGTGTTTGAAAGTACTAATCTCATACCTAGTATGGGATGGGGAAGCCTAGTACTTGATTGAACTAGGTCGTGGCTTATACCCCTACTGTCCTTGGAACGAGGTTCCCATGGTGCATCATGTGGGTGCAAGTGCAGTCACAGTACGGTAGAGGCCGGGACTGTGGAGCATTGCATGCCAAGGGAAGTTTGGACCTAACACGTGCCTGGGAATTGATGGGGACGGCCGACACAGGAAGCGACCCTTGTGGTACGCGGATGTCATGAGATTAGGTTCGCCATGCATGGTTAAGAAACTCGAATCGATTCGTCTACCTCTCACAATTTGAGACTGTTTGATCGTTATGCTACACTGAGTAATGAAAGAGTCTGATGATGACATGGTCTTGATGAGTAGCTTATATACATAAAGTTGGATCTATGTTTGCTTAGAGTAAGATGTAAATGTAGACTGGTTAATGAACTTAGAATCTGAGCTAAAATATCGAAAGTAAGGACCCACTGTAGTCACTTTTGGCAACACAAACCCCTCAGCCAAAGAGCCTTGCATGTCTAGACGTTGGTGGAGTAGTTCTCCACCGGTCGGTTAAGTCTTGTTGAGCTTAGCAGCTCAGCCTTGTTTGTGGCTCTCTTTCAGGTGAAGTTGAAGTTCCTGAGTTTGCTCCTGTTGGCTCTTGGCCGCCCCAGCTCCCTCCGGGTTGGACGGTCGAGTGGGATCCCTCTTCGGACGGCGGAGAATGGGATCATTGATGTCCTGGATGGTCTCACTAGGGACGTCCAACCCCGACGAGTAGCTTCCGTTTGTTTTTACCTTCTGTTGTTTTCTTCAGAACTTGTTAAACTCTGATTTACAACCAAGTGTGTAACAACTTGTTAATCTAATGGTGGACCTGTTGTATTCTCTGAAACCACTCACCTTCGTGTGGGTCATGCTAACTCCTTCCTGTTAAGTGGTTAAATCGGATGAAATCCGACGGCACACCGAGTTAACTTGATTAAGGCATGTGTGTCGCGTGTCAAGTGGCTTAACCGTGCTTTAGTTAAGTTAATCCGAGGTGGTTCTGCCACAGTTGATCGGTGGTGGCGGCTCGAGCTCCAAGCGGTGGGGCTCCTTTAGCGGGGAAATGGCAACGGGGACCGGTGAAATGGGCGCGGAATGGGCGGCGGCGGCACGTAGGAAGTGGCGCTGGGTTGGCGGTGGAGTGGACCAGAGCGGCACTAGGAGGCGGCGGGTGAGGATGGCGTGAGGCATCGGTGGTGCAGCAGGCAACTACAGGGCTCTGGTGGCGCTACTTATAGGGCACGGGGCTGCGTTGCCCTGGGCGCATATGCCGAGACCTGGCGACGGTGCGGTCGAGCAGGCCAAGGATGCGGTGGCGTCACCCATGGGCTTCGCGGGCCGAAGCGGGTTGGGCCTAAGGCTCGGCCCAAAGGGAAAGGATAGGTTTTATTTTTTTCAGAAACATTTCCCGTGTACAAATAAATCTAGAAAAATCTAGATAAATCTAGATAAATCAATTAAGCCACGAAAAGTACTCTGAAAATCCTAAAAATTCTAGAAAAAATTTTAGAGATAGATTGGGACATGAGGAGTCCAAATAAAATACTTGGAACCCATGAAAAAGAATCTAGAGCTTTCTAATAAATAGATTTAGCTCTAAGAAAAAGGAGAACAAATTCTAGAAAAAGTTGGAAAATTCTTAGAAGAGTTTGGAAATCATCTAAACGCATATTAAAATTTTTTTCACTCAAGAAACACCAAGATGCATCAGCATGAATGCAACACACAGAACAACCTTATTTAATTTAGAAAAATAAATAATTATTTTTTCTATACTAAATTTCCTGTGAAGAAAAAGAATGTTGTGAAAATTTTTAAAATTATGAGAAAATCATTGTTTAAATTTCAGGGTCTGACATTTGACAGATTTGGGGCTCTAATTTCTGATGACAGATAAATAGACTCACCCATATTCTAATCCAGAGTCAGAGTCAGACGACGTAGTCATTTTTACACATTATTTTTCATGTTGCAAACAATGATCACTAATATTGCATTAGTCAATTTTTAATGTTTAAAAAATTTCCCATCGAACGTCCGAGCCCTAGCAGCGCTTGAATTTTTTCTCTTGCATGCAATTGCAACTCATGTCACTGTTCATTTTTTTCTCTCCTCTCCTCTCAGGCCCAATAATACAATTGCTAGCTGAACGGACTATGGATATGGGCCGCATTTCTCTCGTGCTCCGAATCTCCGATCTTGACATATGGCGGTTCGCCTTCAGCAACGCGGAATCGCGCCCGTGAAATCGAGCTCCCGTTCCCTTCCCCCACAAATCGCGCTCCCTGCAATCGCGGGGGCCGACGGAGAGAGACCAAGAGGTGGGAGATCATGGCATCTCGTTTTCCTCCACCTGCGTGGCATCCCAACCGGGGCTATGTAATGTGTTTCGAATTTAACATAATAAATATGCCTTCGCAAAAGAGATGCAAGGCTGCTCTAGTTTGAGTGAGTTGAAGGAGCAAACCATACTCCTGCCAGTTCGTTTCAAAAAAAAAAAGAGCAAGCAATACTCCCGCCGGTTCGTTAAAAAAAAAACAGCAAGCAACTGTGCAGCGGATGTGTTATCAGCGAGAGAGGTTGCAGCATTGGTAGTTTCACTCCTACAAACTCCTTCGTAAAACACCAGAAGCATTTTTCCACAGAGCAACCAAACACATCTGATGCTTTCCTCAGCACCACATACTTCACAAAAGCAGTTGGATCAATCTGTCTTCTGTGCAGAACACTCCTTGCTGGGAGAAACTACGGATCTCGCACCTTAGGAGGAACACTCGGTTTCCACAATTTGGCAGAGGAACCATCCAGCAATAGCTTGCCATCATGTTGTTGTCGGGAATGCAATAGTGATTTGTATCCCGATTTTACAGAATAAAATCCGTGTCTCTCCAGTGACCTAGCCCAGAAGCCCTCCTCAGATCTACAAGTTTGGATTCTCAGAATGGCATTAGCACCAAAGGGTGAGGTGCTCCCATTTTTGCCGATGAATCTTGTGCCTCTGGGCCGGAATTACACCACCAATAGTTGGATGTCATACTGGCCATCTTCTTGGACGTATCAGCTGGGATTTTGAAGCAGCTCATGGAGTATGTTGACGCCACTCAGTAATTACTGGGGAAAGGGTCTTCTATACCAGTTGGAAACCCATACCGGTAGGGCCGATCCTGAGATTTGAGAGGCCCGGGACGAAAGTAAAACTCGGAGCCCTTTAATATAAACATTATAACAAATCTATATGACATTATAACAAACTCAGGGTATTAAATACCAATAGTTATAAATCAATTGAGATTAAATAACTTGTGATAATGAATTAATAATTAATGGTACAAAAAATTTGGGGAATTGGCAATCGAATCACCTGATTACAGAAGCGAATTGGCGCCAACTGCAAGGTCCGCAAGCAACAAGCCAACAAGCCGAGAACCGACGGCGCACAGGGGTTCTCTGCGCTCGCCGAGCGCTTCCTCGCCGTGCGCTTATTCAGGAATACCACCTTGTGGTCACTCAACGTGTGCAACTACATGCATGCACACACGCCGCAGATTGGTCAAGAACAGCGATCGTCGGGTCACCGGGGTTGCGCATGCGCGTATACAGTGATCGAGTAGCGTACCTGGATACTGGCACAGTCGAACAGGAACAGCCTGCCCTGAGGTCATCCGTCGTCAACACGCATGAGTCACGAGTGCACGACGCGGGCACGTGGTGGCGGCCCTGGTGGTGCTCGACTGGTCGAGTACTCAAGTGCGGAGTTGGATGATTGGAATTTATGCACACCACCCGTATGCCTCCATCTCGAATCAAAATGGGCCAGTACTGTAGCTCGAGAGTGGAGGCTCACCTCGGGACACTTCCACGGGGCTCGTGCATCGGAGCAGGCTGCTCAACTCTGCGAGTGCCGCCGACGCCGACTGGTTCGCCACCTGCGCGTGAGTCATCAATTAACCACTCGTAATCAAATTGGATCTAATCGCATTTTAGGCCATAAGCACACCTGACACGAGGTGGGGCCCTGGGATTTGGGGGCTCGGGGCGGCCGCCCCCTGCCCCCCAGGGTCGGTCCTACAGTACCGGTTTCGCAACCGGTATTGCTACTCTGGTACTAAAAGGGAGCCTCTTTAGTACCGGGTGAAATAATCAGTGCTAAAGGGGTATTAAAAAAATAAAAAAAGAAATCCCACACCACCAGCCCGAGTTCAAGCCCGAGCTCGACCCACCCCCTCCCCCCCCCGGGGGCCTTTCCCCCCCCCCCCCCCGGACCCCCCCCCCCCCCCCCCCCGCTGCCCTTGACCCCCACCGCCGTCCGAGACCGAGCCCTCCCGTCGTTGTCCGCCGTCCTCCCATTGCGCTCTCTCGCCGCCACATCCTAGATCACACACACACACACACAAACAGAGTGAGGGGGGGCTCACCACCATCGCCACCGCATGCACCCGCTGCCGCTGAAGCCACCAATGCTGCCGCCGCATCTACTCGCCACCACCGCACCAGCGTCGCCGCTGCATCCCCGTGCGTTGCTGCCACTCCTCACTGCCACGAGTGAGGGGTAAGCGAAGGGGGGAGGGGAGGGGTAGCAGCCGCGCGGGAGAGGGAGAGAGGGAGGGGGCCGGGGAGAGGGAGCAGGCGGAGAGGAGAGGGAGAGGGCGGAGGAGAGGGCTGGGTGAGAGATGGAGAGGAGAGGCTGTGAGAGGGCGGAGGGATCGAGGGAGAGGGCCGGGTGAGAAGATAAGATGGGCTAGGCGGAGTAGGGATGGGTAACCCTTTTAGTACCGCTTGGGGCTCCAACCAGTATTAAAAGGTCACCTATTAAAAGGTCACCTATTAAAAGGTCCTCAGACACATTAGTACTGGTTGGGCTCACAGCGACCTATCCGTTAGACCCGGTACTAATGCTCATATTAGTATGGTGCCCAATTCAAACCGATACTAAGGTGCTGGACGAAAGACCCTTGCCCAGTAGTGACTGATCTCAGAAGCACTTTCTGCAACGTCATATCCTTCGCTCTCCATCCATAACTTGACGCCTGAGACAGGTCGGCTTGTATTCAAAAACCTCCTTCAATTAACATCCCAAGGGAGGGGCAAAGTGCTCATTCACGCAGCACATGAATTCGTGCCACTCTGAGATTGGCCTCTCCTAGGAGAGATGCCTGTACCACTGTTGTGCTGCACTGGTGAGGTGGAAGGAGGCGTACGACACCTTTTGAATGGACGCCATACCATTAGGCCCTTGTTTACTTCCCTCCAAACTCCCAACTTTGACACTATGCAAAAAGAAGATTCCCTATCACATCAAACTTGCGGTATATGCATGGAGTACTAAATGTAGACGAAATCAAAAACTAATTGCACAGTTTTGTTGTACTTTGCGAGACGAATCTTTTGAGCCTAATTAGTCAATATTTGGACAATAATTCACAAATACAAACGAACGCTACAGTGTCGCATTTATGGCAAATTGCCAATTTTGCAACTCCCAACTTGGAAAGTAAACAAGGCCTAGATTCTAGCCATTGGATAAAAGACACACAACTATCCTCCTTAATACGAACTAGATGAAGGAGGTTTTGCTCCTTGAATCTCACGACCCAAAGAGAAAAATTAGCTCTGGCCGTATCAAAGATAACTGCATTTCTCATTTTCCAAATCTCCCATGCGCCGATGATGAATATGTCCATAAAGAACGACAAGTATGTCCCTTGCTTCGTACGTATGATACGTTCATGGATGTCTGTATTGCCCGCCCAACTGATGCGCAGTTTATTCCAGCAGCTTCTTGCAAAGATGCAGCTAAAAAATAAGTGATCCATGTCCTCCTCTATCCCTTCATTGCACAGCACACAAGATAGTCCCGATTGAACATTATAATTTCTCCTGAGGATGTTTTGCTACTTGTTGACAACTTCGTGTGTCTATTCGCATGTTTGTTAGACTAAAGTGATACACCATACAAGTTGTGTTCTATGGTTGTTGTACATGTGTGCAATTTATTTATTTTTATTTTGATTCCTCTCCCAGACTTCGTAACGTCACAGTTTTTTCTTAAATAATGAATTGAATCGTGATACCACTGAACCCGTGGGCCGACGGCGAGTGAGTGAGAGGCGAAAGGTGGGGCGAGATCATGGCGTTTCGTTTCGTCCGCCGTCTGTGCACTGGGGCCTCGGCCGCATCTCTGGGCTCCTGCAATAGCTTCCACTGCACGGGAGCCCTCGCTGACGCCGGAAGCTTCGTCGGAAAGATCCCTGCCATTCAGGTCTCTTCTACCCCCCTGACTCGTCAAATTCTGCTAAACCTAGGTCGAAGACCCGTGTAATTTTGTGTTGAGGTTGAAGATTTCCGTTCGCTTGCACCTTGAATCCTTGTTGCGTTCCTTGAAGTTAGGATTTATTTTCAATCTAATCAGATCCTTTTTTTTAGAACTTCAATCTAATCATATCTATCTGGCCCTTTTTGCCGCGCAAACACGACCTCGATCGTCGATTATTTCTACTGTAACCTTTATGCAGCCTCACAATTTTGTTCATATGCTCCACACGTCTTTGTGAGTTAGGAAAACAATGTATGCTGCAAAATCCATTGGCATGGAGCATTAGAGGACAGATTAGACTCCTTATTTGGTTTATTTTCATAATGCTCTGTACAACCACCATTGTGCTTTACATTAACATGATCTAGCATCCGCATAGTGAACATATTTTAGTTTCTATATACAAAAAAGATGAAAGCATCATTGAAGAAAACTGGACTACACATGGAATTCGTTTAGGTGAGAACATTCTTTGCAGTTTACAGAGAGTCAACCTTCTGGTTGTAGGATTTCAGCTATCACGTGTTAATTTATATTCATCCATTGCCACGGCTAATGCGGACCAAAAGATTGAGTAGTACTCCCTCCGTCCTAAATTACTATTCATTTTGGCTTTTTAGATACATCACTTTTACTATATATCTAGACATAAGTATATATCTAGATGCATATCAAAATATGTGTATCTAGAAAAGCAAAACGAATAGTAATTTGGGATGGAGGGAGTACCAACTAATTTGTAGTACATACTGAAGCACCAAACACATCATGGTTTCTTACAACAGTGTACTATTGTACCATAAGTGTAGTATTTTATATGCACCACTTCAAATATTAGTATGCAAAACATTGTTATTTTGAGAATCTGTAACATATTAACAGGCTTTATACTAGCAACTTCTTTTCTTGGTTGGAATAGATCAGAGCATTTTCTCCTTGGTTCTCTCATATTATTACCCCATTTAAGTTCATATAATCTTTTATGAGATGGTTAGTTATAGTTCTATATCTGATCCGGTACTTGGAAGTGCTTTGACTGCGCTAACAATAAAAGATCTGGATGCAGGGCGTTCGTCATTATGGAACACCCTCTAGTCGTAGTATAACCGAGCTGAACAGAGTAATAAGAAAGGTGGAGAGGAGGCTGGATATGCACTGGAGGGAAAAGGTGATATTGGGCACAAGCCATTGGTCCGAGAAGTGTTGAGAAAGTATAGACCGTATCTTACACACAGTAATATTCCTTTTTCACATTAATATTACTGGTTTGTCTAGTCTTGACTAATTTAATTATGCTTCTTTGTTTGCAGCCATGAGAAAGAACAGGAGTTTCATCGATTTGCAAATAGGGTCATGGCTGTAGGTTTTGGGATTACCGTTAGTGTGATAGTGTATTATCGTTTTCCTCGGATGTCTGCTGAGCCACGTCGTGTAAGTGAGCATAAGATGGTGATAGTACTGAAAATATGTTGATAGTTCGTCCCAAACTGTTGTGGAATGGTAATGTCGTCGACTAGATGAGACAAATTTACCTTGAAGGTGGGACTAATTTATCTAAGTAATCCGGTTTGTGGCATGGTAAGACAGATTCTGCCATATTCTGGGGTCTCGAAAAGCTCCAGGATCCGGTTGGTTGGCAAAGTGATTGTTTGGATAGCGCATATTGAACAAACCAGATCTCATAAATCATCAGATCGTAATGGTGCTAACTGCTGGCTAGGGTTAAATACCTCTACAGCCACAGCACTAATTCCAGGGTCATATCTGCTGCAAATGCGAGTGCTTGTCCTACGACACAAAACTGTTCAGGCTATACAGTTTGAAGTGTGCCAGGCTACCAGCTCGCTCACTGTGCAAGAGATTTGAACCGGGATTTGTTGACGGCTGGTTTGCCCCATTTTGTGTTGCACCATTATGTGTATCTTGCCCAGATGATGGACAAACTAATGTATGATTAGATTGTTCAAATTTGTGTGTCACAGAAACCAAACTATGTGAAATTGATATATTCAGGACTTGTCCACCTTGAATGGATCAAACTGTTTATTGATGATGCCCTGGTACTTTCATTCTACTGAGAAATGGAAACCTCATGGGAAACATGAAAGTCCACTCACGCTTTCATCTATGCATACAAGATCGTGTTCACTCAACACCATTAAGGTGGTCGGTTTTTTAAAATTTAATTAACATACCTATCGATAAAAAAATGTGAACGAAACATCACATAACAGCTCATCTTTTCTTTTTAGCTTGGAAACTATCATGATGGTTAGTTTTTTTTTCAATAATGATCGAATCAATATAGCAGTAATAATACAATCATTTGGTAACCTAAACACAAAACAACTTGCAACATTTCCTCTTTTGGTGTGTTTGACTGCATTTGAGAAGGGGAATAGGCACTACTAGAAAAATGACCTCTCATCCCGAGGCTTAATAGTACCGTTTACTTTTTGGCCCGGTACTAATATTAGCATTAGTACCGGGTCTAACGGATAGTTCTTGAGGCGGCGCTCGTGACCCCCTTTAGTACTGGTTGAGGGCACCAACTAGTACTAAAGGGTGCGCATTAGTACTAGTTGGTGGCCCCAACAGGTACTAATGCGCCACCCACCCATTAGTACCGGTTGGTGGCAACAACCGGTACTAAAGGGGTGCACATTAGTACCGGTTGCTGCCCCAACCCAGTACTAATGTGGCACACCCCCTTTAGTACCAGGTTGGGGGCATCAATCGGTACTAATTTTCCCCCTTTAGTACCGGTTGGTGCCCTTATCCGCTACTAAATTCCCTTTTATAAAAACCTCTCTTCTTCCTCCAGCCTGAGCCATCTCCTCCAGTTCGAGCTTCACCCTATCCATGGCAAAATAGGGGGAGGTGCTGTCGCAATTGTGACCGTTTCTTGGGGATTTCACTCATTCAAGTTTTCTAAAGGTTAGAAACTTCATCCTCCCTTGATTCATGGTTAGGACACTAAGTTTTATGCTTTAGAGTTAGAGTAATTTGTGATTTTCAGAATGAGGTACAATGGAGAAAAATTTCATTTATATGAAGGTGTTATTTAGAGCTCATATTTGTTTTTTAATATATGCACCATTTTGTATAGGAAATTGTAGGAAATCATGTTAACTTAGAAAAAATTCTGGAAGTAGCTAGAATTTATATAAAATCATGTTAATTCTTAGAAATGTATAAAAATAAGTGAAAATTACATCATGTTAATTTAGCAATTACGTTATCAAATTGTAGGAAATAATATTCATTTCTCACTAATTCAAGAATTTTTCTATATTCTCTAGCTAATTCAACATTTTTACTACAATTTCCAACTAATTCATATACTTCACAAATAGAAAAATAATTACTCATAGCTCGAGCTTCACCCTATCCATGACACGGATTTGTGACCATTTCTTGGGGATTTCACTCATTCAAGTGTTCTAAAGATTACAAACTTCATCCTCCCTTGATACATGGATAGTATACTAAGTTTTATGATTTAGAGCTAGAGTAATTTGTGATTTTTAGAATAAGGTACAATGGAGAAAATTTTCATTTATATGAATGCGTTATTTAGAGCTCATATTTGTTTTTTGAAATATGTGCACCATTTTGTATAGGAAATTGTAGGAAATCATGTTAACTTAGGAAAAAAATTCTTGAAGTAACTAGAATTTATATAAAATCATGTTAATTCTTCGAAATGTATAAAAATAAGTAAAAATCACATCATGTTAATTTAGCAATTATGTTATCAATTTGTAGGAAATAATGTTCATTTCTCGCTAATTCAAGAATTTTTCTATATTTTGTAGCTAATTCATTTATATGAATGTGTTGTTTAGAGATCATATTTGTTTTTTAAATATATGCATCATTTTGTATAGGAAATTGTAGGAACTTGTAGAAAATCATGTTAACTTATATAAAATTATATAAAATTTATAGAAAATTCTTGAAGTAGCTAGAATTTATATAAAATTATGTTATTTCTATCTAAACTTTCAGCAACATTTCAGTTTAATGCTATTTATTTCGTGTTTTTTATGTTTCATTTATAATTGTATGGATGATCAGAATATCTTTTATTCGGTAATATTTTGTAGATGGATTGGCAATGGATGTACAACACAGGGAAACGTTCCAAGGAGTACATTAATGGTTTGCGTGGTTTTCTCGATCAGGCAGAATCCAACAAACCGCCATTCAGTTTCATTTGTTGTCCATGTAGAAATTGCAAAAATAAGAAGGATTACTCATCTAGAAAGACTATTCATGTCCACATATACAATTCTGAATTCATGCCTAACTATTTTATTTGGACCAAGCATGGCGAAAGAGGAGTTATGATGGATGATGATGATGAAGAAGATGATGACAACATTCCTGACTGGATTCAAGGAAGTGCCTTTGCAGATGCTCCAATAGGCGATGTTGAAGAAGACATGGGCAAGGCGGAAGGTCCTATCGATGATCTAGGTAAGGTGTTGTGAGATGTAAAGGAAGACTGCGAGAATGTGAAGCAGTCAAAACTGTTTGAGCGTATGTTAGATTATCATAAGAAATTGTTGTACTTAGGTTGCAAACAGGGGCACAAAAGTTGGGTACCACACTGGAAGTGCTGCAATGGAAGAAAAAAATGGAGTTTCTGAGAAGGGTTTTGATGAGTTAATGAAAATCATAAAGAACATGCTTCCCGAGGGGAACGAATTGCCATCCTCAACGTACAAAGCAAAAAAGGTTGTTTGCCCTCTAGGTTTGGAGGTACAAAAGATACATGCATGTCCTAATGACCGTATCCTCTATCGCGGTGAGGAATACGAGAAATTGGAGGCTTGTCCTGTGTGCAAAGCGATGCGTTATAAGATCAGGCGAGATGACTCTAGTGATGTTGATGGGAAGGCCATCAAGAAGAAAGTTCCTGCGAAGGTAATGTGGTATTTCCTTGTAGTACCACGGTTGAAGCGTTTGTTCAGAAATAAGGCACATGCAAAGTTGATGCGTTGGCACAAAAAAGAACATAAGCAAGATGAAATGATCAGACACCCCACTGATGGGTCCTAGTGGAGAACAGTTGATAGAGAATTCTCCGAGATTGAAAAGGATGCAAGGAACATACGGTTTGGTTTAAGTACAGATGGATTCAATCCATTCGGAGAGTTCAGTAGTGGTCATAGTACTTGGCCTGTGATCTTATGTATGTTCAATCTTCTATGGATGTGCATGAAGTGGAAGTTCATTATGATGCTGATAATTATCCAAGACCCAAAACAACCTGGCAACGACATTGATGTTTACCTAAGACCGTTGGTTGATGAACTTCTACTGTTATGGAAGGAAGAAGGTGTATGTGTGTGAGATGAGGATAAAAAGGAGACTTTCAATCTACGAGCATTGTTGTTCGTAACCATCAATGATTGGCTGATGCTTGGTAATACGTCTGGACAATCAAACAAAGGATTTCGAGCCTGCATGCTCTATTTAGATGATACTTGCAGCATGTATTTTAAACATTGTAGGAAGGTCGTGTATACGGGTCATCGTCAATTTGTTCCTACTAAGCACCTGTTAGGAAAGAAAGGGAAGCATTTTGAAGGGGATGAAGGAAAACGTACTAAGCCCGTTCATCGTAATAGTAAATGTATATTTTCTAGGATAAAGGATGTGAGGGTAGTCTTTGGCAAGGGCTCTAGTAGGCAATATGTTCCGAACGATGAGGACAGACATGCACCCATGTGGAAGAAGAAGTCTATTTTTTTGGAGCTACCTTATTGGGAAGTCCTTTGGTCTGTAATGCAATTGATGTGATGTACCTGATGAAAAATCTTTGCGTGAAAGTGCTTGGCTTCCTGGGTATATATGGAAAGGCAAAAGATACAATTGAAGCACGTCGGGACCTAAAACATATGAAACAACAAGATGCCCTACACCCGGAAAAGAGAGATAATGGGCATTACTTGCATCCTGCTAGTTACACTCTCAGCAAGGAAGAGAAGGAAAGCATGTTTGAGTGCTTGGATAGTATCAAGGTCCAATCGGGCTACTCCTCGAATATAAAGGCATTAATAAATTTCAAACAGAAGAAATTCATAAATCTAAAGGCCCATGACTGCCATGTCCTAATGACACAGTTGCTGCCTGTTGCACTAAGGGGTATTCTACCAGAGAATGTGAGAATGACAATCGTGAAGCTATGTGCATTCCTCAACATGATTTCTCAAAAGGCAATCCATTTAAACAATCTACTAAAGCTGGAGAATGATGTGGTGCAATGCCTTGTTAGCTTTGAGATGGTCTTCCACCTTCCTTCTTTAATATCTTGACCTACCTTATAGTCCACCTTGTTGAAGAGATTTTTATCCTCAGTCTTGTATTTCTACACAATATGTTCCCTTTCGAGAGGTTTATGGCAATTCTGAAGAAGTATGTTTGTAACCGTGCCCATCCAGAAGGAAGCATCGCAAAGGGATATGGAATAGAGGAGGTCATTAAGTTTTGTGTTGACTTTTATGGATGACCTAAGTTCGATTGGAGTCCCTGTATCACGTATGAGGGGAGACTGATGGGAAAGGGCACACTAGGGAGGAAAGCTCGGATGGACATCGATGAGGATACATTTTGTAAAACACACTTCATGGTCCTGCAACAATCATCCATTGTCGCTCCATATATGGAGTAGCACAAGGCTAATGTTCGATCCTCAAACCAAGGGAAGACTGAGGCCTGGATTACACATCATCAAATTGACACTTTCGCCTCTTGGTTGCGGCTGCGACTGATGGGTGATGACACGATTGAAGAACAACTAGCATGGTTAGCTAGGGGTCCATCTATCTCAGTATTGACATTCCAAGGATACGAGATAAATAGGTACACATTTTACATCAGAGCCAAAGACCAAAAGAGCACAAACTAAAATAGTGGTGTCCGTATCGATGCAATATACAACAATAGAAAAAAGATAGATACTATGGTGTGATTGAGGAGATATGGGAACTCGACTATGGACCTTTAAAAATCCCTCTGTTTTGGTGTCAATGGGTGAAACTTACTGAATGAGGCGTAACGACAGACAACTATGGGATGACAATAGTGGACCTCAACAAGATTGGATACAAAGACGAACTATTCGTCCTAACCAATGACGTGACTCAAGTTTTCTACGTGAAGGACATGTCAAGCAAACCAATAAGGAAGGGTGCTAATAAGTCAGATGACCAGCTAAAGCGCCACATAGTTCTTTCAGGGAAAATAAAAATCGTTGGAGTTGAGGACAAGAGTGATGTTTCAGAAGATTATGATCAGTTCAATGATCTTCCTCCATTTTCAGTCGAGTTTGACCCAAGCAACCTGTTAGCCAAAGAGGATGCTCCATACTTACACCGTGGTCACAACCAAGGGACGTTCGTCAAGAGGAGAGTTATTAACGTTTCATTAGATGATGTTGTGTAATGTAATTGAACCATTATGTAAACATTGGAAAATCCTTCTTATGTACTTAATGTACTTGATGATCTCGCCTCGGGTACTTGATATACTTGATGATCATGCCTCGGGTACTTGATGTACTTGATGATCTCGCCACAGCCGTACTTGCTGAATTTGCAGACCGTGTTCATCTTGGCAAGCATGTTCTCTGCCGGGCGGTACCGGATGTCACCGATGGGCTCATCGCAGCACCATCACTTTCGGTTGATGCGGACACAGCACTTCGCGCACACAGCGTGGACATTGTTGCAATGAAGAGAACAGTAAGGATTAGGATACACCACTCGTACAAACCAAATAGTTGAAACACCACAATAATGATGGAGCTCATGTAGTACTAGAGTACGGTGTGCTTACCATGAACACCTCAGCCTCCTCCACCTGAGCCCAGAAACTCGCAAAGTCAACCTCATAGAGGCAACCAAGCTCGTCTGCATTTACTTGAGAAAGTAATTAACAACACGAATTCCAGAAATTTTTGTACTAGTGAAAGATTGTTTGCACGCATCCTTATTTAGTACAAAGGTTCATGGTACCTCGAGAGGAGCTTCTTTGTGAACAAGAAATGGCACAGAAATGCTGATCTAAGAACTTGTACTTAGCAACTTGTACTTAACAACTCATACTTAGCAACTTGTACTTAGTAATCGTACATAGCAATCGTACTTAGCAACTTGTACTTAGCAATTTGTACTTAAGTTGCAGCTTTATAGATGTCCATGTATACGTCCAACATATCTGAATAGATACCTGTTAGTAACTTGTTTAGCAAAATGACATCACGATCATCTTGATTTTTGAATGATATAAGCAAATCCCTGCAATACAGAAAATGTTAGTACCCTATTAAAACAAATAAAATTACTGATTTGTCTTCGAATAAGTTGGTTGAACAATACTATTTGCAAAAATTTCACCCTATTAAACAAGAAATAATTTTTGCATGGTTAAAATATTAAATATTTTGATTTTTTGTAGCACAATTAAATATTAAACAATAAATTTATGTACAATTAAACAAGTACATGATTAAGTCATGATAAACATGTTAATAACACTACAGGCACTATTCTTCTAAATTTTTGTACAGTCAAAAAATCTATTTTTTTGAATTTTAAAGTTAACATAAGTATTATGACCATTATAGTCTATTACTAAGTTAAAATTAATAACTTTACCATGTTTAATATTTGACCGCATCTGACATTTTTATAGTGTATAGCTAATAAATATGAAGCTAACAAATTATTTTTCCAATTTTTTATGAATGTTATTTGATTTACTATGCAATAAATTAATACAATAGTAGTTGTAAAAGAAAGAAAAATAAAAATATAGGGGGGGAATTGAAACAGGACAATGCAACCCCTTTAGTACGAGGTGGTGGGAACAACAGTACTAAAGGGGCTCATTTTCATTTTCACGCTCGTGGAGGCTCTTTAGTACCGGGTGGTGGGAACACCCGGTACTAAAGGCCCCCCTGTTGTACCGGTTGTTCCTCAAGGGGCTCTAGTACCGGGTGAGGGCGGCTTAAAACCGCGCCTCACCTTCTTCTCCCCAAAACACTTAGCCATTTCACGCATTCGTGATCATCGCCTCGATCCGCCGCCACCGCCTCCGTGCTCATCGCCTTGTCCGCTGGCGTCGCGCCCCCCGTCACCATCGCTGTCCCGCCTCATTGCCCCATCGTCGATGCCGCCATTCCCATCGCCGTCACCCCCGGCCCCATCACTGCCTTGGCCCCATCACTGTAATGACTTAGGTTTAATCAGCCGAGCTTAATCTTAAGACAAGCCCCTGATCTGGTTAACTCAGTCTTCTTGAGCTATATCGCCTAAAGTCTAGTTTTCAGCCAACCTAGTGCCTTAGGGAGGGTTTAACTTTGGCAAGTTGAGCAGGACGCCGAGAAATTCCTTTATGGAAGTTGGAGAGCAAAGTCCCTGCTACAACTTGGTTAGTTGAACCTTGGTCCAATTCATCTCTGAAAGTTCCCAAATCTGCAGTTCTAATCAGCCCCGACCCCTGACGCCTAGCAGACCTCAGTTTTTCTCTAAGTCCCGAAACCAGTGTTCTTCTGAATTGTGGAGCCTTGGATCCCCAAATCCACTGCGATTCTGGACTCCAACCACTTACAAGAGTTGGGCCTTGGCTTGAGTTCTACAACTTTTGTTAAGGGAGTCAAAGTGGTGAGTAATGTGAGAGAACCAGAGACTAGAAGTGGACCCATACGATGGATCCCACAGATCTCTCGAGTCAAGTGCACTAGAGAAAGCGTGCGCCCTGTCTCAGAGCCCCGTCGCCGCGTGGCTTAACCTCCCCGACGAGCCCCACCTCACCCAGTCGCCGGCCGCAACAAGATGGGTCTGCACGCCTTCTTCCCAATCGCGCGCAGAAGCGCTCTGCACACCTTTTCCGCCTCGTCTCGCCTCGCCCGCAACCTCGCCGGCCGCGCTAGGCGCCCTGTCGCCGCTGCGACCAAGGATTGGCTGCTGCCGCGCCAGTCCGCCTCGCCTCCCGTGCACATCTCCTCACCCGGATCCTAGCCGCGTGCTGCCCACACGCGCGCCCGCGACGATACCGCCCTCGCCAACCACAGCTCCAGCAGTGACAACTCCTTTTCCCGCCTCGCCAGTAGCGTGCCCCGGCAAAGCCGCTGGTTCGGCGCTTCCTAGCGTCGCCACTCGCCCGGTCACCTCGCCTGCAGCGCCCTCGCCTGCAGTGCCCCTTCCTTCCTTCCTTCCTGCCGCACGCTAGCCGAGCCGCCGCACCCAATGCATCACTTGACGCGACCAGACCCCGCGCTTGACCTCACCAATCCTTCCCTCTGGCAAAACCGCGCCTGCATAAGCTTTGTCTTTAGTGCCCAATGATTGAAGACCCTATCCCCGAAGCTCCGCTTCACCGGCCAATGGAGGCGTCGACCAATTGCCACCCCAGCAGAGCACTCCATCCTCTTTGACCTGATCCTCACGCTGCCTGGACTCCTTCTCTTCCGCGCAGCTATAAAAGGGAGTACCAAAACCTCTACCGAAGTTCCCTTCGCCATCGTTGCCTTGCTGCACCTTCCTCTGTTTCGTGCTCAAGCGCTGCCGCACAAGCTCTTGAGGAACTCCCCCTCTCCGCTCAACGCTTGTTTTTCCCAACCCGCCAGCCGCTTGCTTCCTCCACGTCGAGCTAGAGCTTACTTGTTGTTGACAAGAAGCACCGCCGCCGCCGGAGCACCGTCGGACCTCGCCGCCGCCCAAGCCTTAGAGCCTTTCATCGCTCCGCCTGAGCCTATTCCTTCCCGACCCCAAGACTTCACCAGTACGCCCAAAGGTAAGCTGCCGACCCATGTCCAGTTCGCTCGACCCCTTTCCGTCTCACCCGACCCCTCTCTATTTCGCCCGACCCCTATCTATTTCACCGACCCTTGTCCGTCTCGCCCAAGGGCTCGGTTGTATCTTTTTCTTTTGACTAAGGGTATCTGTGTAAAATTTTGGGGACTTCTCTATACTAAGTCTGAGGACCCTGGTACAGTTATTCCTTAGGTCTGAGGGTCATATCATAAGTCTTTCCCGATCTGACTCTTTTAACTTGTTCTCTATCAATAGAGGCATGGGATTTCACACCTTTCCTATAGTTGTGCTACAGTTTCTGGGCTAAAACTTGAAAGTGTTGTTAAAATAACCGTCTAAGTGTTTAACCCCTACATTTGCATTTCCGTGTAGAACTAAATCTTGCCAACGGCACCTATGAGCTCCACCCGGTGCTAGAAGACGAAGCGGTAGCCGAGCTGCTGACCGCAGGAGCTGAAGCCGAGCGTCCAGAAGACCAGTTTGCCTCCGCCCCGATCGAAGGCAAGCCCCGGAGCATAACCCAATCTTTCTAAACTTGCGCATGCCTTCATTGGTATGTATGTGCATTTACGTTATAGGAGTTGTTTGAAACCTTAGATGCATGACTTAGTTCCCTTGATCTGAACACTAGCATGGTAAGTCCGAGTAGTTGTAGTGCTTAACAGGACTCGGTAAAAGTCGAGTGATTCCCTGTCACTCGCGAGTTATAGGAGTTGCTTGTTCTCCTTCTAGTTACAACTATAAGGACGGTGGACAGGGCAGGGCCTTGTGAACTCTTTTGGTGGTCGGTGGATCGCCCCGTCTGTCTACATGAATCTGTTTAAGGTCGGAAAGTGTTGGTGTTCGTGATCAAGTATTTGAAAGTACCTAGTATGGGATGGGGAAGCCTAATACCTGATTGAACTAGGGCATGGATTATACCCCTGCTGTTCCTGGAACGAGGTTCCCATGGTGCATCATGTGGGTGCAAGTGCGGTCACAGTACGACAAGAGGTCGGGACTGTGGAGCATTGCATGCTAAGCGAAGTTTGGACCTGACACGTGCCTGGGAATTGATGGGGACAGCCGACATAGGAAGCGACCCTCTGTGGTGCATGGATGTCGTGAGATTAGGTTCGCCATGCATGGTTAAGAAACTCGAATCGATTCGTCTGCCTCTCATAGTTTGAGACTGCTTGATCGCTATGCTACACTGAGTAAAGATGGAACATGATGATGATATGAACTTGATGCTTGTTCTATATATTGATTGGAAACTATGTTTGCTTGGCATGAGTTGCAAATATAGACTGGTTAATGAACTTAGAACCGGAGCTAAAATATTGAAAGTAAGGACCTACTGTAGTCGCTTTTGGCAAAACAAACCCCTCAGCCAAAAAGCCTTGCATGTCTAGAAGTTGGTGGAGTAGTTTCCCACCGGTCGGTTAAGTCTTGTTGAGCTTAGTAGCTCAGCCTTGCTTGTGGCATCTCTTTCAGGTGAAGTTGAAGCTTCTGAGTTTGCTGCTGTTGGCACTTGGCCGCCCCAACTTCCTCCTGTTGGAGGTATGCCCTAGAGGCAATCATAGAGATTATGACATTCCATTTGTATCCATGATTTGTATGTTGTGTTCATTGAATATCCATTGAAGGCTACTTGAATTGATTTGCAATTATGTGAATTGTATGTGAAACTCTTTACTTGTATGGTTATTCTAAAGTTGTCCCTAGTCGGAGTTCATGTGAGGACACACATGAATATTAGACTAGCACATGTATTAGTTGATGACTATGTTTCACAAGTCATGGACATGGAGATGTTGAACTAATAATGTGGACACATGTGGAGACATGTGTTAGGACTGACCCAACACGAGAAGTAGTTCTCTCTTTAAACAACATATACGCTTTGTCCTTAGACCTGAGATTGTCGAATGTATTCTAGATGTGGATTGACCTACTTAGGGGCTATTAAACGCTACGCCGTAACAGGGTAGTTATAAAGGTAGCTTTCGGGTTTGTCAAGAAGCATGCTATGAGACATGGTCAATCAAGATGGGATTTGCCCCTCTCTGATTGAGAGAGATATCTCTGGGCCCCTCGAGTGATCAGATCCGAAAATGCATGGCCATGCTACGTACGGTTAAGAGTTAACCTACAAAGGGATTCCGAATCACAGGATCGAGAAAGAGCGGTCGGCTTGAAGCTAGACCAAATATCGTGAGGCAAAGGGAATAGCATGTATATTATGTTGTGATGGTTCGTCTGATATGATCTTCGTATGCGTATAGGAGTTGGCACGTCTTGCTAGAGGCCGCTACCGACTATTGGGCCGAGTAGGAGTACTCGGGCCATGTCTATACGTATCCGAACCCATAGGGTCACACACTTAAGGGGCTGGAAGCCCAATTCGGATCTGATCCGAGTTGGATTAGGTTTAGGAGTACTAATGGGCCTCGGATCCAGAGGCCCATCAGGAACCTCTATAAATAGAGGGGTGGGGGCGCCCTAGGTTACACACCTTTTTGGCGAAACACTTCTGCCGCGCCTCCCACGCCCTCGCCAGTTGCAACTCGCGGATCTAGCAATCCGGCTTGCGACGCTTCCTCCCTGCACGTGTGGATACCTTGGAGGTGTTGCGCCTGCAGCACTTGGACGAGCCATCGACGAGTCGCCGACGAGCCACGACGAGCCGACGACGAGCCGCGGCACCGGAGGCGATCTTGCTGTGCACGTGGACGAGCTGCTGAGGAGCTGCTGGACGTGATCGACTACGTACGACTACGTTGATCGACTACGTACGACTACGTGATCGTCTTCACTGCACCGACGCATATCTACATCTTCCGCACCAGTAGTGCGTCGAGTGGTAATCCCATGATCCTTATACGGCAGTTCTTCCTGGTTATACGCGGTAGAAATTTTGATTTGCGCTAGTGTAGCCTACCTCGTATTCCAACAGTGGTATCAAGAGCCGTAGCTGCTTAGTTTTGGATTCGGGATGTGTGCATATGGAGATATGCGAGTTTTCTGTTTGATCTATGTCCTGATTTCGTGCCTTTGCTGCAATGGTAGTGTAACGACATACTCCTACCAGTCGGTTTCCGCCATCGGAGTTAAGTGATACACGTAAATCCAGTTGCAGTGAGCGAAGATCAATATGATTGGTCGAATCGAGATCCAGGGTCATACGCCAGGCGCATTAGATGTGCAATGGTAGATGGGATCTACTGCCGGGGTCGGGATTTCGCCGTATGCGTATGCTTCGGTAAATCAGCCGTAACTTTTCGGTACGATCTCGGATCGAGGCGATTTCTATACGAAAATTGATCTACAGAAAAAGTTACACATGAATTTCAACCGCTTCGCCGTTTTTGGCGAGATTAGATTTCCCAAATTCGGCTTGGAAGATGGAGTTTCGGGCCTCCGAAGTTTGGAACGTTAGGACGCCTAACTCTCTTTTGCAGGATGTATGAATGTATCTTGTGATCAGTATGGCCCCTTGTGTATGTGATGCATGTGTGTAACTCATTCGTGACCTGCGTGTCACGCGTACGGCAAAACGGCAGGAGCCATATGTGTTGTCACTTTATTGTATTTAATGGTCTGCGTACCAATCTGTGATGATCCGAGAAACTATGTAATCTTCATTACTAGATTCTTTACTAGCTATTAGGCGTAATAGCATGCTCTAGTTCTTGGAGGACTCATCACCAGGAGGATGGCGCACATGGTACATGGAGATGGAGATCACCATGGTGAACAGGTTCTATGGAGATGGAGATCACCATATGAAAACGGGCCATACTGTGTCACAAGCTGTGTGAATGCTATTCTGTTTATGTTTTACTTTCTGCATGCTGTGATGTTAGAAGTAGAATGGTCCCTCACAAATTTTAAGTTAGTATGCCCTCCCAACTAAAACTTGCACCGTCCCATGTTTTGTACAATTAGTGGTGGGTCTATGAAATTAGGGTGCCACTAGTTTTCCTTGACTAGACGGGTTTGTGTCGGACACTTACACGCATAAGGGTTGGTTTGCTTAACAAGGTTATCTTAACGGTTAAGGACCTTGGGGCATAAAGGTTGGGTGCCGAGACATAGAGATGTCACCCAACAACAGGAGTCATATGTGATATGATTAGCAAAAGTTGCTTACCGATCTACCTCGTTTGCTAGCGGTGATGCTAAAGCTCACTAGTAGACTTGTTAGTTGTGGATCCTGAATCACTAAGTTTCAATAGAGGGATATTGTTTTTAGTGGGAGTAGATTCTGTTAAAATAGTTTAATGTAATTTGCTCTATCATGGATACGTTTGTCTTAGTGTATTTTGCATTACTTTTGTTGTAGATTAAATGGCACCTAGCAACACCACCACATCGTTTGCTTTGCGTTCGGTCCTTGAGAAGGACAAGTTGAATGGAACAAACTACTCGGATTGGATCCGCAACCTGAGAATTGTTCTCAGGGCTGAGAAAAAGGAAGATGTTCTAGACAACCCACTACCAGAAGAACCTGCTGAGGATGCACCCGCTGCTGCTAAGAATGCTTACAAGAAAGCATGTGATGCTAACCTCGAAGTAAGCTGCCTTATGCTTGCTTGCATGGAACCCGAGCTGCAGATGCAGTTCGAAACAAACCATGAGGCGCACGATATGATCGTGGCGCTTAGAGACATGTTCCAAACACAGGCCAGGACTGAAAGGTTCAATGTGTCTAAGGCCTTTGTTGAGAGCAAGCTAGCAGAAGGCGCAGTAGTAGGACCACACGTAATCAAGATGGTTGGTTACACTCAACGGTTGGAGAAGCTAGGCTTCCCACTGGGCCAAGAGTTGGCCACTGATTTCATTCTTTCGTCTCTTCCGCCTAGCTATGGGAACTTCATCTCGAACTACCATATGCATGGGATGGAGAAGGGTCTGAATGAGCTGTGTGGTATGCTCAAGACAGCAGAGGCTGACATCAAGAAAAGTGCTAGTACCAGCCATGTGATGGCGATACAGAACAAGCTCAGCTTTAAGAAGAAGGGCAATTCTTGGAAGAAGAAGGGCAAGGCTGGAACGTCCAAGCCAAACCCACCGCCCAAGGTTAAAGCTGGACCTGGACCTGCTCCAGACAAAGAGTGCTTTTACTGTCATGAACTTGGTCACTGGAAGAGAAACTGCAAGCAGTACCTAGCTTCCTTGAAGAACGGCGGAAGTAAAAGTACTTCTACCTCAGGTACGCTTGTTGTTTATGTTATAGACAACATATTTCTCGCTGATACAGTTATTAATTCTTGGGTATTTGATACCGGATCGGTTGCTCATATTTGCAATTCGATGCAGGGAATGATAAGAAGTAGAAGCGTGGAAAGAGGAGAAGTTGATTTCCGCGTGGGCAATAATGCAAGAGTTGCTGCTTTGACCGTCGGGACGATGCAACTCCACCTCCCGTCAGGATTTATTATGGAGTTAAATATTTGTTATTTTGTTCCTAGTTTAAGTCGAAACATTTTATCTCCTTCATGTTTGATGAAGGATGGTTATTCATTTGCGAGTGAAAACAATGGTTGTGAGATCTCTAAGAATAATATGTTTATGGCTTTTGCACCCATTGTGAATGGATTATTTGTTTTAAATCTTGATGGTTCACCTATCTGTAATGTAAGTGCTAAAAGGCCTCGGCCTAATGATTTGAGTCCTACCTACTTATGGCATTGTCGTTTGGGTCATATAAGTGATAAGCGCATGAAGAAGCTCCATTCTGATGGACTTCTAACTTCGTTTGATTTTGAATCATACGAGACATGTGAGGCTTGCTTGCTAGGCAAGATGACCAAGACGCCTTTCACAGGATTTCCTGAGAGAGCAGTAGACTTGTTGGAACTCGTACATAGTGATGTATGCGGACCAATGAGCACGACGGCTAGAGGAGGATTCCAATACTTCATAACTTTCACTGATGATTTTAGTAGATATGGCTATGTCTACTTAATGAGGCACAAGTCTGAAACCTTTGAAAAGTTCAAGGAATTTCAGAATGAAGTTGAAAATCAGCGTGGCAAGAAAATTAAGGCCTTACGATCTGATCGTGGAGGCGAGTATTTGAGCCACGAGTTTAGCAATCATCTAAAGAGTTGCGGAATTGTTCCACAACTTACGCTGCCTGGAACACCTCAGAGAAACGGTGTGTCCGAGCGACGTAATCGAACTTTGTTAGACATGGTTCGATCAATGATGAGCCAGTCGGACCTACCGTTGTCATTTTGGGGATACGCTCTAGAAACAGCAGCTTTCACACTTAATAGGGTACCATCTAAATCCGTAGTTAAGACACCATATGAGATGTGGACTGGAAAGGTTCCTAGTTTGTCTTTTCTAAAGATTTGGGGATGTGAAGCGTTTGTCAAGCGACTTCAGTCGGACAAGATCACACCCAAGTCGGATAAGTGCATTTTCGTGGGATATCCAAAGGAAACTTTGGGATATTATTTCTACAACCGATCAGAAGGCAAAGTGTTTGTCGTTCGGAACGGGGTTTTCCTAGAGAAAGAGTTTCTCAAAGGAGAAAAGAGTGGAAAGACAGTGCATCTTGAAGAAGTTCAAGATGAGCCGATCGGGCAAGAATCAATGAGTGATGCTAACGTAGCAGAACAAGTTGAGATACCCATGGCAAGAGAAGCACCGCCACAACCACGAAGGTCAGCAAGGCTCCGCGAAATGCGAGAAATATTATTGTTGGACAATGATGAGCCTGCGACATATGCAGAAGCAATGATGGACCCAGACTCCGAAAAATGGCAGAGTGCCATGCAATCCGAAATAGAGTCCATGGGAGACAATCAAGTTTGGAACTTGGTTGACCCGCCTGATGGTGTTAAAGCCATAGAGTGCAAGTGGATCTATAAGAAGAAAAAGGACATGGATGGAAATGTTCACATCTATAAAGCACGACTTGTCGCAAAAGGTTTTTGACAAGTTCAAGGAGTTGACTACGACGAGACCTTCTCGCCCGTAGTGATGCTTAAGTCCATTCGGATTATTCTAGCTATAGCTACATATTTCGATTATGAGATATGGCAGATGGATGTCAAGACAGCTTTTCTGAATGGAAACCTAGCTGAGGACGTGTATATGATACAGCCCGAGGGTTTTGTCGATCCGAAAAATGCTGGAAAGGTATGCAAGCTTCAGAGATCCATTTATGGATTGAAGCAAGCATCTAGGAGTTGGAACATTCGTTTTGATGAAGTGGTCAAAGGGTTTGACTTCACCAAGAACGAAGAAGAGTCTTGTGTTTACAAGAAGGTTAGTGGGAGCTCTGTAGTATTTCTAATCTTATATGTGGATGACATATTACTGATTGGAAATAACATTCCTATGCTTGAGTCCGTAAAGACTTCACTGAAAAATAGTTTTTCGATGAAGGACTTAGGGGAAGCGGCATATATTCTGGGCATTAAGATCTATAGAGATAGATCGAGAAGGCTTATAGGTTTGAGCCAAGATACTTATATTGACAAAGTGTTGAAGCGGTTCAGCATGGAAGAGGCAAAGAAAGGGTTCTTGCCTATGTCACATGGCATACATCTCAGCAAGACTCAGTGTCCTTCGACTGCTGATGAGCGGGATCGCATGAGTAGAGTGCCATATGCCTCGGCTATTGGATCTATCATGTATGCAATGATAAGTACTCGCCCAGATGTTTCATATGCGCTAAGTATGACAAGCAGACACCAATCTGATCCAGGTGAGAGTCACTGGACAGCGGTGAAAAACATTCTTAAGTACTTGAGAAGGACTAAAGATATGTTCCTCGTCTATGGAGGTCAGGAGGAGCTCGTTGTAATAGGTTACACCGATGCTAGTTTCCAAACCGACAGAGATGATTCAAAGTCACAATCAGGATTTGTGTTCACGCTAAATGGTGGTGCTGTTAGTTGGAAGAGTTCCAAGCAGGAGACGGTGGCCGATTCTACGACAGAAGCCGAGTACATCGCGGCTTCGGAAGCCGCGAAGGAAGGTGTTTGGATAAGGAATTTCCTCATTGAGCTTGGTGTGTTCCCGAATGCGTCCGGCCCATTGAATCTCTACTGTGATAACAATGGGGCAATTGCACAAGCAAAGGAGCCAAGGAACCACCAGAAGAACAAACACGTAATGCGGCGATTTCATCTCATTCGAGACTTCGTTAACCGGGGTGAGATCAAGATATGCAAAATACACACGGATCTGAACATTTCTGATCCGTTGACAAAACCACTCCCGCAGGCTAAGCATGATGCGCATGTAAGAGCTATGGGTATTAGGTACCTTCTAGATTGACTCTAGTGCAAGTGGGAGACTGTTGGAGGTATGCCCTAGAGGCAATCATAGAGATTATGACATTCCATTTGTATCCATGATTTGTATGTTGTGTTCATTGAATATCCATTGAAGGCTACTTGAATTGATTTGCAATTATGTGAATTGTATGTGAAACTCTTTACTTGTATGGTTATTCTAAAGTTGTCCCTAGTCGGAGTTCATGTGAGGACACACATGAATATTAGACTAGCACATGTATTAGTTGATGACTATGTTTCACAAGTCATGGACATGGAGATGTTGAACTAATAATGTGGACACATGTGGAGACATGTGTTAGGACTGACCCAACACGAGAAGTAGTTCTCTCTTTAAACAACATATACGCTTTGTCCTTAGACCTGAGATTGTCGAATGTATTCTAGATGTGGATTGACCTACTTAGGGGCTATTAAACGCTACGCCGTAACAGGGTAGTTATAAAGGTAGCTTTCGGGTTTGTCAAGAAGCATGCTATGAGACATGGTCAATCAAGATGGGATTTGCCCCTCTCTGATTGAGAGAGATATCTCTGGGCCCCTCGAGTGATCAGATCCGAAAATGCATGGCCATGCTACGTACGGTTAAGAGTTAACCTACAAAGGGATTCCGAATCACAGGATCGAGAAAGAGCGGTCGGCTTGAAGCTAGACCAAATATCGTGAGGCAAAGGGAATAGCATGTATATTATGTTGTGATGGTTCGTCTGATATGATCTTCGTATGCGTATAGGAGTTGGCACGTCTTGCTAGAGGCCGCTACCGACTATTGGGCCGAGTAGGAGTACTCGGGCCATGTCTATACGTATCCGAACCCATAGGGTCACACACTTAAGGGGCTGGAAGCCCAATTCGGATCTGATCCGAGTTGGATTAGGTTTAGGAGTACTAATGGGCCTCGGATCCAGAGGCCCATCAGGAACCTCTATAAATAGAGGGGTGGGGGCGCCCTAGGTTACACACCTTTTTGGCGAAACACTTCTGCCGCGCCTCCCACGCCCTCGCCAGTTGCAACTCGCGGATCTAGCAATCCGGCTTGCGACGCTTCCTCCCTGCACGTGTGGATACCTTGGAGGTGTTGCGCCTGCAGCACTTGGACGAGCCATCGACGAGTCGCCGACGAGCCACGACGAGCCGACGACGAGCCGCGGCACCGGAGGCGATCTTGCTGTGCACGTGGACGAGCTGCTGAGGAGCTGCTGGACGTGATCAACTACGTACGACTACGTTGATCGACTACGTACGACTACGTGATCGTCTTCACTGCACCGACACATATCTACATCTTCCGCACCAGTAGTGCGTCGAGTGGTAATCCCGTGATCCTTATACGGCAGTTCTTCCTGGTTATACGCGGTAGAAATTTTGATTTGCGCTAGTGTAGCCTACCTCGTATTCCAACACCTCCTGGGTGGACGGTCAAGTAGGATCCCTCCTCGAACGGCGAGGAGAGGGATCATTGATGTCCTGATCGGTCTCATCAGGGACATCCGACCTGACGCTAGCTTCCGCTGTTCTGTTTTATCTTTCCGCTGCTTATGAATCTTGTAAAACTCTAATTTTCGAACAAGCGTGTAATAAATTGTTGAACTTTCTTAATTGATCTGTTGTATTCTCTGGAACCACTCACCTTCATGTGAGCTATGCTAACTCGGTCCTATATTAGTGGTTTTATCGGATGAAATCCAACGGATCGTCGAGTTAACTTGATTAAAGCATGTGATTCGCGTGTCAGGACTTAACCGTGCTTTAGCTAAGTTAATCCGAGGTGTTCCGCGACAATCACCCCCGACCCCATCACCGCTGCCATCCCCATCGCCCCCGGCCCCGTCACCGGCGCCATCCCCGTCGCCTCCACCCCGACCGCGCCACCATCGCCTCGACCTCCGTCCCCAGCCTCCACGCGCGCCCCGTACGTCGCCGCCTCTCCGACCTCACTGCCCCAACCATGCACGCCGTACCGTACGTCGTTGGCCGCCTTCGTCTGATCTACCCCGACCGCGCAGCCCGGCCGCCTCCATGCGCCGCCCCCCGCCCCCCCACCCCCGGCCTCCACGTGCGCCCCCAGCCTTCACGCGCGCGAACGCACAATTGCGGTTGCCCGCAGGCTCGCTTCCCGCTGACATAAGACCATGGCGGCTTGTGACATCACTATATTTTTTTTTTATTTTTGCAGCATTAGAAATTGTAGGAAATTTGTAGATCCAGAAATTGTAGGAAATTATCTAGAAATTGTAGAAAATTATATAAAAATTGAAGAAATTTGTATAAGTGTTGGAAATCATGCCTTTTTTATTTCTGCAATATTAGAAATTTTTTAAGTAGTTAGAAAATGTAGAAAAATTCTTGAAATAGCTAGAAATTATAGAAAATCCCGTTAGTTCTTAAATATTAATAAAAATACGTGAAAATCCGGTTATGATGTCATTTTATAGCAATTGATTGTAATTATTGTAGAAGTGTGTCATTCTATTTTTCTTATCAATTCTTTTTTATTTCTGCAGTACATGAATTAGCTACAAATTATAGAAAAATTGTTGGAAAGGTTATTAATTGTAAATTGTACGACATGCCATTGTAAGTTGTATAAGTGTATCATCCTTTCTTTAGTCATTTATTATTGTTACAAATCGTAAGTGTTTAATTCTTTTTGTAGTCATTCTCTTTATTGTTGTTGCCTACTATTTCTTACAATAAACCCTTTTATATTATACTAGTTACAATGGCACGATCAGAGGACGAGCATGACGCCCGAACGGCAGAGGACCTCTCATTTCAGTTGATTGCTGAAGGCGGGACAAACGATCAACCAAATGAAGAGATCAATCATAGCCAGTCTGACATCCACCTCAACATAGCTGGTGATAGCAACGAGGAGCAACCAATTGCCGAGGGAGTCAATGATGGGCAACAAGGCGAGGTATAGGAATTATTATATGTAAACATTATTTGAATTCTTTTCTTATCAAAAGAAACATCATCACGCAACATTCCAATCACACAACATTTCAATTGTCATTTTTCAGCCACCTGGATCGAGCAGCAGGCCTCAAAAGAAATGAGGCAAGAACAAGAAGTTAGAGGACCGTATCATCATCACAGAAATTGCTGAAGATGGTGAACCGATTGCTCCTGCCAATGCTAAGATAAAATTAGTGAATCATATTGGGTTTCTTGTCAGAGATAACATCCCAATCAGCTTTCAAAATTGGAAAAAACCTGACAACATCGCTTCAACAAGCATGGTCCCGGTCCCCACAAGCACGGTCCTTTACGTACCTGATCGAGAGAAGAATATGTTATAGCAACGGGTAAAAGATAACTTCATGTTTGAAGATGTAGAGGAAGGCAAAGTGAAAGAATGGGGCTTCAAGAAGGCTGCAATTGCTTTTCAGACGTACAAGAAAAACTTGAACAAAGAGTACATAAAGAAGGGGCTTACACCTGATTTCAATAAGCACCCTAAGTTAAGGGATCACTAGAATTCCTTTGTACACTTCAAGTGGTCAGAAAAGAGCAATTTGCAAACTCAGACAAACACCGACAATGCTCACAAGAGGTTACAAGTTGGGGATCATGAAATGGCAAAGGATGAAAGATGACCTAATTGCTAGGGGAATAGTACCACAAACTCTCGAATGGACTAAGCGAGCAAAGAATTGGTTTTATGCTCATGGCGGCAGGCTCAATCCTGAAGATGGATCAATTGTGTTTGGCAATGAATTAAGAGAAGCGGCTACGAGACTTGATGACTTAGTAAAGAAAATGGTCGATGGATCCTTCATACCTGATTGAGAGAGGAACGAGCTAACTATGGCACATGGAAAACCCGAACACCCTAGATGATGCTGAGGCAAAGGAGTCATTCCATGGAAGTTTGCCTTGTGTTAGCACATTGAATCATATAGAAGTTGCCAAAGAAGTAAGGCCGACCATGCATGATACTGCGAGAGCTGCAAGAACAAGTAGCAGCATCAGAGGCAAGATTGGAGGAAATAATCGACTGGCGTGTGGTGCTAGCTTTGAGCAAACAAGCCAGTGAACAAGCAGCTGCTGCAGCATCAGGGCCACATGTAGGTGTAAGCCCGACTCAGCATCAAAGCAGTGTCGCTTCCATGGAAGCCCTAGCTGGAGGATCCTTTGAGATACTTGAGGACAACCAACACCACCCCATGGACGACATCACTAGGAGAGCTCTTTGTGAGCTTGTTACTCCTGTGAAAAACAAGCTCATCGTGGTGGCTTATGGTGTGGCTAAGCAACCGACGCAAGGCCAGACACTTCATGGCATGGAGATTGCAGCTCGCGGTTACGCCAAAGTTGGAGTGGACCGAGTGGTCGATAGTTGGGATGACTTGGAACTGGAGATCCCTGGAGGTGACAGAGAAAAGAATCTAGGAGAAGCTATCCATGGTTGGATTATGTGTCCCAAGCGCTACATAAGGATTACACAGCCAAATCCCTCGACCTTGGGATCATCTCCTCAAGGCTCAAGGGCAAGATCACCTACGCCATCTGCCAGGGCACCTTCTCCACTAATACACAGGGATCCTAACATGAGTCTAGTATTAGAAAGAGATCCAAGCATGTGTCCACGTCCACCTCCTATGAAGAAGCCTTCAATTCCACCTCCACCTCCTAAGAAGAAGCAGAAGTAGCAAAAGGAGAAGCAACCAGCTGAGAAATTACCATATGATATGACAGATGAGGAACTCAAGGTAGAAGTGGATGCTGAGAAAAAAGCATGGAGGGAGGCTCAAAAACAAGCATGGAGGCAGAAACAGAAACAGGAGCCACCACTTGATAAGTGTAAACTTTGGTCTTTCATCAGAAGCATAGAGGCAAAGCAAAGGAAATAGCCAGAGAAACCACCGCTATCTGATTACGACAAATAGATAACAAAGTAGGCTTCTAAGAAGAGGGAGAAAAGTGGGTCAACTATTCCTCAAGTTGGAGCCCAATCCAACCAATCGGTTGCCCCGCTCAAGGTGCTTTCTGAGTTTGACAAGAACCTGCTGCAATTCGCTAAAGATACAAATCTGACTGTATCTCAACTTCAAGGGGAGGATCATATCCCAATTCGCTAAAGATACAAATCTGACTGTATCTCAACTTCAAGGGGAGGATCATATCCCAATGCACCCTGAGGCTGCTAAATGGAAATATGAGTATGATAAACCACTTGTGTGGCCGTAGTTGGTGAAACGTATCCCAACGAAGATGTACAAGTTGCACGAATGGTACATGCAGGCTACAGCACAGGGTTTTGCCGTGATCAAAGTTCAGATTGGTGATGAACATTATTTCTGTGGGGATGACATCATAAATGTGCTGCTGGAGGAACTTTATTTCCTGTTCAATCAAGATGCACTTGACAAGTCACTCATCAGTTGCTGGGTTCTGTAAGTCTTTAATATATTCCTCTAACTTCAAAATTCCCGCTCTAGTCAATTTGCGATGTCTTAACTCCTATTCAATTTTGTATCATGCAGGATGGAGATTCAAACTTGTTGGAGGAATGGATACTATGACGTAGGCTTCATGGACCCCCATGTTATACACGAGGTAAATCTAAGAGATAAACCAAATCGGACCTTGAAGAATATATATAACTTCCTTGACAAGCAACATTACCAGAAGTACATACTACTACCGTACAACTTCAAGTGAGCATGTTTTCGATTTTTTTCTTTTTCGAACTAGCAGTTAAACGTAAGACTAACTAGCTTTAATTTGGCTGTACAGCTTCCATTAGATGCTCATTGTTGTCGTTCCTGATATGAGCTTCGTATATGTCTTCGACTCCTTGAGGAAACCAAAAAATGAATATGCTGACATCATAGACGCTATGAACAAAGCATGGGCTCGATTCCGTCAAAATCACACGAGTGAATTCAAGGAAGAACTTGTTTGGAAGACTGAATTCCCGCTATGTGTTGAATTTTCACCTCTCGTGACACTTCCTTTAACACAACAAATATTTCATAACTTTTTTTCCATATATATAGTGTTCGAGATGGGAGCCGGGTACTAATTTATGCTGATACAACGTATGTGAGTTCATCCACGGCTTGATATGTCCGAACCGCATGACCGACCATAAATTAACCGTACGTATACAAAATTCTCAACAATAAATTAGTTCCACTTAGAAAATTAATTCATGTGTATATACTTCAAAAATCAATTCATATGCTTATACTTCAAAAAATAAATTCATGTGTATGTACTTAGAAAAAATAGATTAAGTATTTCAATTTATTTGCTTATATTTCAAAAATAAATTCATGTGTATATACTTAGAAAAATTAGATTAAGTATTTCAATTTATTTGCTTATATTTCAAAAACCAATTTATGTGTATATACTTAGAAAAATTAGATAAAGTATTTCAATTTAATTGCTTATATTTGAAGTAAGTTTCAATTATGCAAACCCATTGATCTACTATATATATAATAAACTTTGCCAATGACACAGATGATGCACAGGAAGGATAGACTCTTCGACATAGAAGTTTTCAGGACAATACAAGAACAACTCTGTGCATTTCTTCTGGACGAGGTCATAAATCTAGCGAAGGAGCTTCATAATGATGGATCAAATCTATAGCACCGTCAGGACTCGGGTTCAGAACAGTAGATACGATATGTGTATGCACAATATGTCTATATATATGTGTGTGCACAATATGTATATATATATAATAGTATCTCAAATGTAATATTAAAGATAAAGAACTTTATATATATTAGCGTATTAGAACTAGTATACGTAAAGGAAACAAATACAAAATATGAATATAGAATGAAGAAACAGACTATAAGAAAAGAAAGGAAAAAAACAAATTAGTACCGGTTGGGGAGTGTCGGGCATGCACCCCAGGCCCACGAGTAGACCTTGGACGGCCCATTGAGGGGCGTACTCGGACACGATGAGGACAAGGGATAGGCGTATCCCACTCGGACTAGTCAAGTGTGTATATGGAAAACTACTCAGGCCTTACCGAGTAGAACTCTGTAATAGTACTCGACTAGGACTCAGACTTGTAACCCTGCCCTCCCGTGTATATAAGGGCGGGCAGGGATCCCCTAAAAAAACCATAGTTCACCCAAGATCAATACAATCCAACACACAGGATGTAAGGTATTACGCGATCTAGCAGCCTCAACCTGTCTAAATCGTGTTCCTTGTGTCACCATTGATTCCTTGATTCTCGACGATCCTTACCGCACAAAAGACCTCCTAGGGTACCCCCTAGGCAGGTTGCCGGTCTAAAACACCGACAGCTGGCACGCCAGGTAGGGGCTCTTATCGAGTTTCTCAGCACGAACTCAATGGCAATGGTCATCATCAGGCCCGTCTTCTTCATCGAAGCGAGCGCCACCTTCGTTTTCAGATCCTGGCTCTGCATCGCCGATGGCTTGGGTTCGTTCTGGCGCTGGATCATCAAAGCTCAAGAGAAGAAAGCGGAAGATCTGACCAGAAAAAACCAAGATTTCAAAGTTGAAAATTCCGAGTTCGACTACGCGTCGGACTCGACTTCGCTTCGGACTAATCGGTCCCAATCGACTCCCAAGTCGGTCTCAACCTCAAAGCGGTTCCCGCACGGACTCCGCAACGCAGCCGAAGTTCACTAAGGCTTTCTTACTCGAATCCAACTCGAACTCGGGCGCGATGAAGATGTCGACTCCGACTCAGTTTATCCGCCAGAGATACCATTATCTGGTCTAGCTCAAGGATTGGTAATAACTTCAACATCACAAGGCAGATTCGTACATTGGCCAGGATTAAGACCATCTCTTCTTGCCCGTGACTACGACTCGCGCCTTGTTGCTCATATAGACAACCTCCCATATCAAGAGGGTGTTCCGCTTACTCCCAATCACAAGGAAAGTTCCACAGAGATTGCAACATCAAGTTCCAGAAGCTACTACTCGGACAGGAAAGTCCTTGTTATTACTCAAAATAACAACCCGGGTACCAGCCAGAATAGAACTCCCAGGCGATTAGCACAACTCGACAACATCTCCGAAGATGAGTCCACAGCTGACGCTCCTCACAATGAAACCTCCGAGCAAAGAAACCAAAGAAGGATGCGCAACGCTACTTGAGCGGAGCGACGACAGTCGATGGCTACAAATATTCCCATCACAAACCTTGAAAGGGCTTTCGACGCAGTTCAGGCTTAGGAACACAATACTCCACTCGCGGCAATTGCCTCAATCAATCTTCTAACAACGTTGATGCCTCAAGACAGGGACAATGAAGCCACAGCTCAACTCGTGCAGCGCAGTAACGGACTAATCGCATAACTTGCGAAGCAAGCCTATATGTTACTCAACAAAGAATCACCAATTCCGTCTGTTCCTCGCATCACAGCTCACCAAGAAGGCAGCAGGGGAGTTGTAGACAACAACAATGCCCCAAGAAATGACAATGAAGTTGTCAACCAACCTCGGCAACACAGCCAAGGCCCAAGCAAGCACAAGACCTCAGCACGCCATAGAGATGTTGGAGAGGTCAGCTGCACCAACTCGATAAAAAGCATTCTCCCTACTTGGAAGAACCACGAAGTGTCTAACTTTAGTGATATGCGAGAAATCCTCAACAGTCGGCGTGAGCGAGAAGTCGACAACTACAACCACTTTCCTGCTTTCACAAATCAGGTAATGAAGAAAAAACTACCTGAGAAGTTTAAGCCGACTGGAATCACCAAGTATGATGGCAAACAAGACCCAATTCAATGGCTACGATGCTACTCGCTAGCCGTCCAAGCAGCCGGGGGCAATAACGACACCAAAGTTATCCACTTCCCCATATGCATGGAACCCGCACCACTGACCTGGCTCGAGTCAATCAAACCCAAGTCCATTGACTCTTGGGCAGACTTGACAAAGGCTTTCACCAACAACTTCGCCGGGTCTATGGCTAGACCAGGCAACAAGATTGACTTAACTCAGATTAAGCAAAAAGAAGGTGAGACCTTACGCGACTATCTGCGATGGTTCTTCGAAAAGAAGGCTACCATAGTTGACATCTCAAAAACAGACATCATCGAGTGCTTCCAGAATGGACTCTACGATCGGCGAGCATACCAAGACTTCGGTCGCCGGTGACCAGCTAATGTCAAAGACCTCAAAGTCATGATGCAGCAGTGGGCGGATGAAGAAGACAAAGAGCGAGAATGTTTCGGCTCCCACCGTAACCGTGGACGCGACAACAATAACAATGACCAAGATAGAACTCGACACAATGATACTCGAAATAACTATTCGAGTAATCACAACCGCAAAAGGAAGCCCGACAACACTGTTGCTGCCATGACCAACTCTGGGAAAAAGGGATCCCGTAAAAACGATGAAGGGCCAACCTTCACTGAGCTACTCAAAAAGCAGTGCCCATGGCACCCGACTAGCAAGCACTCGGCAATAGACTGCTACAGCATGCGCCGAGTAATGCAAGACTTACCCGCACCACCACCCCTTGAAGAGTACACCAAGAAAAAAGATAAGGGCAAGAACAAAGTCCACAACGATGAAGATGAAGAAGGCGACTTCCAGACCACCTCAAAAACTGTCAACGTCATCTTCGGCGGTATTCCAGGTACCGCATCTAAGCGAGCCAACAAACTCGTACTCAGGGAGATCATGGCCATTGAATCAATGGATCCAACACCGCTAAAATGGTCAAAAGTGCCTATTTCCTTCAGCAGAAAGGACCAATGGACCAAGTTCTCAGAACCAGGTCATTTCCCCCTAGTACTCGATCCAGTTGTGGCAGGCTCAAAGTTAACCAAAGTACTCATCGACGGAGGAAGTGGACTCAACGTTATTTTCGCTAAGACATTGAGGAAGATGTGCCTCGACATCACTGAAATGCTTACTCCAACAGATTCACCCTTCTACGGTATCGTCCCCGGAAATGCAGCTATACCATTAGGACAACTCGTCCTTCCAGTTACCTTTGGAACTAAAGAACACTACCGTACTGAGTACATCAGATTTGAAGTCACCGACTTCGAGATATCTTACCACGCCATACTCGGAAGGCCAGCACTTGCCAAGTTCATGGCCATACCACATTATGTTTACTTGGTACTCAAAATGCCAGGCCCCAAGGGAGAACTAACGCTGCGAGGAGATCTACGACGATCCTACGAATGCGACACTGAAGCCGTGGAAATTGCTGTGACTTCTCAAGCACCTAGTCCCATGCAACAAGTCTTCACAGCTTCAAAGAAGCTCCACCCAACCGAACTAGAGATC
Source organism: Setaria italica (assembly GCF_000263155.2). Taxonomy (NCBI): domain Eukaryota; kingdom Viridiplantae; phylum Streptophyta; class Magnoliopsida; order Poales; family Poaceae; genus Setaria; species Setaria italica. Next base: position 11,472,838 of record NC_028451.1, read on the forward strand.
CCAGAAAACAAGTCGGGGTCCACAAAGGTGAAACCCGCCAGCGAGCAAGACTTCAAACCAGTCGACCTCCAGACGGGCGACCCTTCCAAGACAGCCCTGATCGGAACAGGGCTAGATCCTAAATAGGAATCCGCGCTCGTCAGCTTCCTTCGGGCTAACCACGATATTTTCGCTTGGAAACCGGCTGACATGCCAGGTGTGCCCAAGGAGTTGATTGAGCATTCCCTAAATGTCGATCCTAAAGCTACTCCAAAACGGCAACGACTTCGCCGGTTCGCTCAAGACAGACGAGAAGCAATCAAAAAAGAGTTAGCCAAGCTACTCGCAGTAGGGTTCATCAAAGAAGTTTTTCACCCTGACTGGCTCGCCAAACCCGTGCTCGTTTGAAAGAAAAATAACAAATGGAGAATGTGTGTCGACTACACCGACCTCAACAAACACTGCCCAAAAGACCCTTTCGGGCTACCCAGGATCGATCAAGTGGTCGACTCCACCACTGGATGCACTTAACTATGCTTTCTTGACTGCTACTCTCGCTATCATCAGATAAGCCTCAAAGAAGAAGATCAAGCCAAAACAACGTTCATCACGCCTTTCGGAGGTTTCTGCTACAAAACAATGTCCTTCGGACTAAAAAATGTAGTGGGCAACTTATCAACGGGCCATACAGATGTGCTTCAAAAAATTGACCGCAATGTTGAAGCTTATGTCGACGACGTAGTCGTCAAAACAAGAAACTAGGAGGAACTCATTGCGGACTTGGAGGAAACTTTCTCTAGTCTACGCGCTTTCCGATGGAAACTTAATCCCACTAAGTGCATCTTTGGAGTACCTTCCCCAAACTACTCAGGTTCATCATTAGCCATAGCGGCATTGAGGCCAACCCGGAAAAAATATCTGCCGTCACAAACATGCAGGCACCAGCTAGCATTAAGGACGTGCAGAAACTCACAGGCTGCATGGCCGCTCTCAACCGGTTCATCTCGAGACTTGGAGAACGGGGACTACCCTTCTTTAAACTTCTCAAATGCCAAGACAAGTTCAAATGGATGGAAGAGGCAGACAAGGCACTAACACAACTCAAAGATTTTGTGTCAAACCCTCCTGTACTCACCGCTCCTTCTCCGAACGAAGACTTGCTCCTATACATATCAGCTACTACTCATGTCGTTAGCACGGCAATAGTAGTCGAACGGTCTGAATCGGGCCAGGCTTACAAGGTCCAACGACCTGTCTACTTCGTCAGCGAAGTACTCTCAGACTCCAAAACTCGGTATTCACTGATACAAAAGCTCTTATATGCAATTTTGCTCACCTCCCGGAAACTGCGCCATTATTTCGAAGAGCACAACATCACAGTCATCGATTTCCCGCTCGGCGAAATTCTTCACATCAGAGACGCCATGGGTAGGATCTCCAAATGGGTAGTTGAACTCGGAGCTCTCACCTTGGACTTCAAGCCAAGGACAACTATCAAATCCCAAGCTTTGGTCAACTTCGTAGCTGAATGGACTGAAAATCAAGTACCAACACCAGTCGAACGGCCAGAACAATGGGTAATGTACTTCGACGTGTCCCTCAAACTTGAAGGGGCCGGTGCAGGCGTATTACTCATCTCCCCCAGGGGAGACCAGCTCAAATACGTACTGCAAATCTTCTGGGAAGCATCTAACAACGAAGCCGAATACGAAGCACTGCACACCCGGCCTTCGCCTTGCAATCTCCCTCGGCATCAAAAGACTACTGGTGTACAGTGACTCACTAGTCGTTATAAACCAGGTCAATGACGAGTGGGACCAAAACAAGGATAACATGGATGCTTACTGCAAAGAAGTCCATAAACTGGAAAACAAGTTCTTAGACCTGGAATTTCATCACATCGTCCACGACAACAACGTTGCCGTCGACGTCTTATCCAAAATGGGCTCAACTCGTGCAGAGGTTCCAGCAGGAATTTTTGTACATGAACTGCGCAAGCCGTCCATACTCGAACAAATCACACCGCCAGCGGTCCCGACTACTGACGTCTCTCATGAAATCATGATGATAGAAGTCGACTGGAGGACACCCTTCATCGACTATATCAAAGATCACCAGCTACCATCCAACAAAAATAAGGCTAAGCAAATCTCCCGGCGAGTGAAAAATTACGTCCTAGTCGGAGACAAACTTTATAGGAAAGGTGCATCATCCGGAGTACTCATGAAATGCGTTACCTGGGAAGACGGCCAAGAAATCTTAGAGGAGATTCACAAAGAAATCTGTGGCAACCATGCCTCTTCACGGACAATAGTTGGCAAAGCTTTCAGAGCAGGCTTCTACTGGCCAATGGCTTTGGCCGACACTAAACAACTAGTCCAGAAGTGCAAAGGTTGCCAATTCTTCACCAAACAACAACATGTACCGGCCTACAAGCTAGTCACAATACCTCCAACATGGCCGTTTGCCTGCTGGGGGCTCGACATTGTAGGGCCGTTACCAACTGCGCCAGGAGGATTCAACCGAGTACTCGTGGCAATCGACAAATTTACCAAGTGGATCGAGGTCAAACCAGTCACTTGCCCCAAGACAGACCGGGTCCTCGACTTCTTAGATGAAATCGTACACCGCTACGGCTTTCCCAATAGGATTATCATAGACCTAGGGTCAAACTTCAACAATCATGACTTTTGGGAATACGACGAGAATAGCGGCATCGACGTTCGCTATGTCTCGGTCGCTCACCCGTGAGCCAATGGACAAGTCGAGCGTGCTAATGGCATGATACTCGACACCCTGAAGAAGAGACTACATGACGTTGGCAACACTAAAGGCGGCAAATGACTCAAAGAGTTACCTAATGCTCTATGGGGCCTACGTACCCAACCATGCAAGACCACTGGGCTCTCGCCCTATTTCCTCGTGTATGGCTTGGAAGCCATACTACCCGCTGATATCATGTGGCAATCACCATCAGTTGAACAATACGACGAAGAGCTGGCAGAAGAAACAAGGCGAACAGACCTAGATAGTCTAGAAGAGGCAAGATGCGCAACACTAGTGCAATCTGCCAGATACCTTGACGGTTTAAGGCGTTACCACGACCGCAACATCAAGGAAAGATCTTTCAACTTGGGCGATATGGTCCTCAAGCGTATCCAAGACACAACAGGGTTGCATAAACTCAATTCACCATGGGAAGGTCCTTACATCATATCAAAGGTTACGGGACCTGGATCTTACAGATTGCAAGAGCTCTCAGGAGAACAAGTGCCAAACTCTTGGAATATAGAACATCTTTGTTGCTATTACCCATAACAGCACCCGAGTAATCGCTTCGAGGCAATAACTCATGATGACTACTCAGGCTAACCGCCCGACTACCGACTTCAAGATACATTAGCTTTGACAAGAATTATCAACTCAACAAGGATCATTTCCCTAGTACAATGTCTCCGTAAAAGTAATTCTTTACTCAGAATCGAAGATACATCATCAAGTTACATACGAGTACAAGTACTCGGAATACACAAGAACTACAAGCAACTGCCTACCGGCGGGCTGCATTTAAGCCTCAGGCTTTTACTATATCACAAGGCCACTTAGGTCTGCCGACTACAATGGGAAGGGCCTACACGCAAGGAAGCTGCACAAAACGCAGCCATATCTAGGTCCTCTACCCAAGGCAATGCCAGGAACTCCTGCATCGCCACTGCCTTGAAAGCGGCAACGATGAATCCCACGCGACGCGCCTAGAGGGAACCAAGGCTACTCTTTTGCTAGCCTTGCGGAGCCAATCCACTCTACGGCCACACCTCCACCTCTAAGAGAGCGGGATAAAGACCGCGGCGCTCATTACCCATCACCCGCGAGTTCCAGCGCGTACCCCACTAGATCACGAGCTGCAAGATGAGGCGCTCAATGAAACCTCCTACAAGGATTCCTCTAGCATCGCGGCTATTCCTACGAGCGCAGGAGTCTGTGGAGGGAAGGTGGCCTCAATCTACAAGGAATCTTCTAGCACCGGTGCACTCGTTGATGGCTCTCTACACTCAAACAACAGCAACCGAAGGCAATCCATTGCTACTCAGAAACTTGGTTTGGATCAATATCCAGATGGATCTATTTATAGCCAAGAGCTGCAACTACCACCTACCCAAGAGTTACTGTGCGCCCGTGATCAATGAAGTCTGACGGCTTCTGACTCTGCCCACGTGAAGGCACTTATGCTACAAAAGGACAAAAGAGTACAGTACACCCGTGCATCCACAAAGGACAAGTGTACAATACACCCGTGCACCCTCAAAAGCAGAGTACTCGACAGCATCGCGACTACTCAGCACTCAAAACTACCCTAAGCCAAGCACGGCCTACGCTCACATCATTATCTTGGGGGCTTGGAATACTCCGACCCTCTGCTCAGGGGTCGGGCGCACCCGACCCCAGGACCTAGGGTCGGGCGAGGTGGAACTCCCCCCCCCCCCCCAAAAGGGTCGGGCTTCGCCAACCCCAGGACTTAGGGTCGAGCGAGGCGGAGCTCCCCTCCCCCCAAAGGGTTGGGCTTAGCCGACACTGGGATTTTGGGTCGGTCAAGACAGAGTAAAACTACTCTTCACAAGACAATCACTTCAAGCAACAAGATAATGAGCAAACATTCATTTGTCAAAGTATTGTTCAAAGTACTCAACACAGATTCGAGAGTACATAAAATGCTCAAGGCTCTTTTGGAGAGACAAACTCTGACATCTTCAACGTGATAGGCTCCACCTCCTCGAGGTACTGCGCATATGCTCCTTCTGTGCAGTTGCGAGCCACGCCATCACCAGCCGCCGCCAAGTCTGCCCTCGGGTAGTAGGACTTCACAACTACAAGGACCTATTTGCAAATAGCTTTGCAGAGTCCAACCACTTTATCGGGGCAGCCTTCAATCGTTCGACTAGTGATTGCAGCCCTACGCCTTCTTCCACGGGGGCTATGGCGTTTACCAAGTCTTCAGCTGCTACAGTTAGCTCCTGGAGTTCGCCTCGGAGTCTTCCCAGGGTCTGGGCGTGATCCCTGCATGCCACCATGGCCATGGCAAGCATCACTCCATTCTGCATCTTCCTGTCCCACTGATGCTCGCAAGCAGCCTGTGCTTCCGTCAACACGGCCCGAAGATGTTCAGCTTCATCCGCCACTCGATCGTGTGCGTTTCTCCAGTCAAGGACTTGGCTCCTTGCAGCCGCCTCTTGCCTCTTGAGCTCTACAAGATAAAACAAGTTCAACCACAGCCAACTACAGTCGGACATACTCGGAGTATGCAAAGTACTCACCTTGATACTTTTTGTTTAGAGACTTGTAGCGGCTCTCCAGTTTTTGCTGCAGGACTGCGTGATCCGACTGTTCCACAGCAAAAGACTTCGCTCCAACCTCATGAACCCTTAGAGCTTCTGTCAATCGAGCACATTCCTGCTCCAATTGATGACTTCGTTCCTGAAGGGTCCGAGTATGCAAGGCAATATGATCAGTTAATAGCCTCACAGTTACTCAATCTATGTGACAACTCAAAGGAAATTCACCTGGAAGCTCCGGAAAACATCGATGGCCCTCTAGAACTCCAAGTCAGATGGCAGGCTGAGCACTGGTCTTTGAGTACTCTCCGCAAGATGAGGAGTTGTACCCAAAGTGGCACCTACAACATTTATCATCAGCCAACTGCTTGTTACGACTACAATAACAGGATTACAGAAACATACCTGGAGCAGTTGCCTCTTTGGATTTTTCCACTACAGCCAAAGATCCGCCAGTGGATGTTGCTAGGGTAGCACTTCCCGAACCCGATGCGGCAGCGGGGACCTCCACCAAATGGATGACATCTTGAAGCATGGACATGGTAGCCCCAAGGCAACCGGCGTCGACCTCGGGTACCTCCTCAACAATTAAATCCTCCAAGGGAGCTGAAAATGTAGTCGGGGGATCCGACTCTACCCCTGTCTCCACAGGGATAGTTTCCTCCGCATCCCTGCGTCAAGAAACGTCATTATACGACTTCAAGACAACTTATAGCTAGTCAACAGACAAGAAAGATCACCGGGTTGAGCGTGGCGGAAATCGCACATGTTTCTTCTCGACGATAGGCAGCCGAGTACTGGGCGCCGCAGGAACAGCCGCCGGCGCTGTCTTTTCACCAAGACCTGTAAAACAGAAGTCAAGACTACAATACAACTCCGACAAACAAAATTAGTCGGGACAGAACACTTACCACTAGCGATCACACTGGATAACAACGAACCAGTAGCGACTACTGGCGACACCTCCTCTGACTCCTCAGCAACAGTTTCTAACTCTTCTTCCGACTGCACCAAGTAGCCGGCAAGAACTCAAGACTACAAAAAACAAGTCGATATTAACAACAAATATCAGATAAGTCAAAAAGTACAAGTCAGGAGCAAGGACATACCACTTCTGGCTCATACCAGGCGTCGTACTGACGAAGAGCCGCAGGGATTACTGGTACTCCTTGATAGTTCCTGAAGAACTTGGCCAGCAGCGCCTCTACATCATCATCGGATATATCCTCATCGGACATACGTGATGGATCCTTAAGACCTATGTACTCACTTCCCGAGTGAGCACATTTTTGAAGCGGCTCGATTCTTCTCTTCAAAAAGCTGGCCACCACATTGATCCCAGTTAGACCGAGTGCCTTCAACTCGGTAATCTGCTGCATCATGTGATCAAGCTCGGGGGTGTCTTCGGGTTCGCTCACCCAGTTTTCTGCATGCTTGGGCGCATGACCAGTCACCACAGGCAAGCGAGGATCATGGTTCCCGATGTAGAACCACCTCTTCTTCCACTCCCCATGGGAGTTAGTCAAGTTATACTCAATGTATGCGCCCGAGTTCCTGAGTTGGAACTCGGCACCTCCAAAGACTTCTGTCCTATGGACACTTGGCTGTGGCTTACAGTGGAACAACTTCCTAAACAACTCGATACTTGGAGAAACTCCCAAATACACTTCGCAGAGGTGTACGAAAATCGACATATGCAGTACACCATTGGGGTTCAAATGCATAAGTTGAAGCTTATAGTACTCAAGAATACCTCTGAAGAAGTCGGAGGTGGGCACTGCCAACCCCCTCTCCACAAAGTGCGCGAGCATCACTGTCTCACCTGGATGTTCCTCAAATTGCCACACATTTGGAAATGCGGGGCGCCACTCAAGAATTTCCTTCGGCTGCAAAAGCTTCGCACCAACTAGTGCTTGCACGGCTTCCTCCTTTATCACTAAATGTTGCCACATTGCTCCAGGCGGCGGCGGCGCAGTCTGGTTCGTCGGCCCCACCTTCGGTGCCGGCAGCACCAGTTCTTTCCCCTTCTTGGACTTCACCTTGCCCGTCGCCGGAGCCTTGCCCTGGATCTTCTCGGGTTTCTAGCCCATTTTCTTGGTGCGCATCCGACGGACTCAACCTCAAGCTAAAACAACACTCACCCTCGGATCTCTCTCAAGGGGCGGCAATGGCGGTGGCGGCACTTGCAACGGCGCAAATGTGGAGCAGGAGAGCAGGGGAGGAAGAAAAACAAATCTGATTGCCGTACGGCGTAAATCTAACCGAAAGGGGGGCCTCCAATTTTATCTCTGCCAGCTCCGGGTTCCACGCGTCAGTTATGCAACAGACGGATTTTAAACAGATTAATTGTAGATTAATCGCCTTAAACACTCAACGGCTACTCTTTTCAACGGACTGCTGACCACTTCAACGACAGAGATCGCCTAAGTGCTCGGGGGCTGTGGGTACCGTACCTGATGGTCAGTTTTTTCTTTTTCAAGATTTCCAAGGGTAAAATAGACAAAAAGCTGGATTGACCCTAAGCCTGACTCTTCGACTCAACCTAAGGCTCGGGGACTACTCCATATGGAGTGTATAAAAATTCTCGGAACTAAAACAACTCGAAGGAACAAGAAGAGTACCTTCCAGCCACACGACACTACTCGAGCACTTCGGTCCGCAACATCTACGACAAACTACTCAAACAGCGCCCGCAGGGCCCAAGGCTGTGGCGCACGACTACAAAGTACTCGGGGGCTTGTCAGGCATGCACCCTAGGCCCACGAGTAGACCTTAGACGGCCTACTGAGGGGCATACTCGGACACGATCAGGATAAGGGATAGGCGTATCCCAATCGGACTAGTCAAGTATGTATATGGAAAATTACTTGGGCCTTACCGAGTAGAACTCTGTAATAGTACTCGACTAGGACTTAGACTTGTAACCCTACCCTCCCGTGTATATAAGGGTGAGCAGGGTCCCCCCTAAAACAACTCCAGTTCACCCAAGATCAATACAATCCAACACACAGGACGTAGGGTATTACGCAATCTAGCGGCCCGAACCTGTCTAAATCGTGTTATTTGCGTCACCATTGATTCCTTGATTCTCGACTATCCTTACCGCACAAAAGACCTCCTAGGGTACCCCCTAGGCGGGTTGCCGGTCTAAAACACCGACAGGGAGACCAACCGGTACTAATTAGGCCGCCCAAGCCGGCGCGTGGCAGGCCCTTTAGTACCGGTTGGTATCCCCAACTGCTACTAAAGGGTTCCCTTTGGTACTGGTTATTTCAACCGGTACTAAAGGATGCCCCTCTAGTACCAAATTGCTAGTACCGGTTGCACAACCGGTACTAGAGGGGGGTTTCCAACCGGTAGTAGAGGTGTTTTCTCTAGTAGTGGGGAGTTTGAGGGAAACAGTTAAACAAGAAGAAAACACAAAACAATGATCATATTAGCAATTAGCCTAAATGTAATTGCTGCTCTAGTGAGAAATATAGATATATCACTGAATGAGTAGGTGTCATTAAACATATGTATATAAAAGTGAGTAGAGAATCATTATTCTATGTTTTATGCTTTGTAGCTAGAGAAATTTATGTTTTTTTAGAATGAGGAGAATGGAGAGTTTTTTTGATTTATACATGCATGGAGAATGGAAACTTTTTACTTATGAGGATAGAGGAAAATTAGAGGTCAAATAAATATAATTTTGTCCTTAATACTAATATCGTGTCGTCATATTTAAAATAAAAGTGTGTTGGATATTAAGAAATTCCTATTGGATGTCGCAAAATATGTGTTGTTAATTACTTTTTAGTAGCATGTTGGATGAGAAATTTAGTTTTATTTGAAATAAAATAATCAACTAATTTTAATGCTTTACAAAAGTAACATAGTTGAGTTCAAGCTCACAACAACTCAGGACTAAGGGAGGTGCTGCCGAAATTCCCCACAAAATTTGTAGGTCCCAAGCAAATGACGAGTGCCCAATTCGAAGTACGTAAACTCAATTCATAACAATTTATTATTTTTCATTCTACACATGTATTGATTTAAAATAATGATGTTTGCATAGTGACATATTTTGTTGAAAGAAGAACTCCTCAGCCTAGAATGAGTTAGGGAAATTCAAGAACAACTCTGTTGATTCCATTTGGAGAAGGTCGTAGATCCTAAGGGAGCATTTTATTTTGATGGAACAACTGTGGGTCTTCTTCAATATAATGCGGACTCAGATGTGGTCGTGTAATGATTCGGAATACTTGTATGTATATAATATGTGTAACCGTTACTATGCTAGATCAATATATATTAAAGCAACGGGATATGAATACGAATACAAATACGAATTAATACAAAAGGAAAAGGTTGGTAACACCAACCGGTACTAAACTGCTGCTCAAAATAGCACGACGTGGCTCATGTCGTCCATATATCTATGAGCCCACTAGAAGGTTTGGACAGTACTAGATACAGGGTTGTACGCTGAGATGTGTCAGACATGGAGACTACAGTGCAGGACCGCGTGGTCTACATAGAGGACGAGAACTAGTCGAGGATTAGAGAATTACTCGTAGCAAATAGAGTAGGACTCTCTAGTTGAATCCAACTAGTATTCTTGTAAACAACCGACCTGTAACCCTGCCCCCGGCAATATAAGGTGAGGCAGGGACCTCCTCCAAACAAGTTGAATCAATACAACACAACCAATACACAGGACATAGGGTATTATGCGACATAAGCAACCTGAACTTGTCTAAATAGTGTGTTCGAGTACCTTCGAGTTCCTAATCTCGGCGAGTCCCACGCATAAAACAGTACCTCGGGTACCCCCTCAGTAGGTTGCTTAGTCTAAACACCGACAGCTGGTGCGCCAGGTAGGGGCTCTCACTGAGAATCCACTGGCGAACTCGATGGCTCAAGTCATCATCAAGCCCACCATCACGTTCGTAGAGGGTGCAACATTCATCTTTGGCTCCTGGGTTTGCATCGCAGACGGTGCTGGAAACTTCCACCGCCATATTGCACTGCCCTTGGAGGAGAAGCAGTACGACATCAACTTTCATCGCTAAGCTTTCGAGGATTTCGTTGAAAAATTCAATAAAATTTTCGACCTATTTCGAGGATCGGGGGTCGAGTCCGAGTACATGTTGACTTCTCCCGCTAGTCGGGTTGATTCCCACGAGCTGGCACTTAAGCCATCATGTGAATCAGTCCATAATACAAGTCAATTCCTGTTCAAACTTCGAAACTCAGGGACTGTCTACCAAAACACCCTGTCCAAATCACAATTCAACTCGGATTTGATCGAGGACCCCGACTACTACTCGGATCAAAATGAGAAGACCCCTTTATCATGTCCTCAACATGGCCTGGTGATTACATCTACTCCGCAAGGCAGATTCGTCTACTGGCTCAACATCAAGTCATCTGCTCTCGCCAAGGACGATAAGTCATGCCTTGTCGCCTACCTCGACATCCTCCTGTACTAGGAGGGAACCCCTCTATCTACTATCTATGAAGAATATGGCCCCACAAAGATCATCATATCAAGTTCAGGTAGCTTCTCTCTGAAGCGGGAACTCCTTGCCATCGTTGCTACACAAGAAGGCGATGGTGAAGAACCGCCAGAAAGAAATTCAAAACATGAACGTCACCCAGACGACGTCTCGTAGGATGAACTCACTGCCAACGTAGAAGGAGAAGAGACTAAAGCTCAAAGGAATCAACAACGAGCAAGAAACACTACAAGAGTAGAGCGTTGCCGCCGCCTTGCATCTGACCTAGACATTATGAACTTGGACCACGCGTTTGAAGCAGTTCAATCATGTCAACATTATACTCCTCTCGCCACCATCGCATCCATTGACCTGATTACTTGGGCCATGCCACAAACTAAGTACACCAGGCAACTAGCTTAGCTGGCGGAGCATGTGTACGAGCAACTCGATCAACAGAGCCCAATACACACAGTTCAACACACCTCATCCCAGCATAGTAGCAGCCTTAGGCCAAGTCGAAATGAGGGTGCCAGACCAAGTCGAAATGAGGCTCCCAAAATTAGGGGCCCTGGACCAAGCCAAAATAGGGCAGAGGGTAGTCGAGCGGGACCCTCGGGAGGCCGTGGCCACTGTAGGCCCCATCCAGAGCCAGAACCCCCAGCACGCGACCTCCGTCAGAAGATCAACAATAGCCGCGACGCCCGCACAATCATTGAAGGGCGCCGCCACGAGCGCAAACAAGAAGTCGAGTACCTGGGAGAGGATTCTGACGGGTTCCTCACCTTCACAAAATGAGTACGAAAGATTGTTCTACCTGACAAATTCAAACCTCTGGGTATCACCAAATACAACGGCAAATAGGACCCAGTTCAATGGTTGCGGTGCTACTCATTGTTAGTTCAGGCTGTGGGAGGAAACGATGACACCAAGGTTATCTACTTCCCCATCTGCATGGAGGCAGGGCCACTCACATGGCTCAAGCCCTTAGAAAAGAACTCCATCGACATATGAAGTGACCTCAAGGTGGAATTCATAAACAACTTCGCAGGGGCAATGCAGCATCCTTGAAACATGATCAACTTATCTCAAGTCAAACATCAATAAGGCGAGACCCTACGCAGCTATCTACGTTGTTTCTTCAACAAAAAGGCCACTATCATAGACATCACAGAACGGGATGCCATAGATTGCTTCCAGAATGGTCTCTATGACCACCGGATGTTCCATGATTTTGGCAGAAGATGCTCGGAAGATATCAAATCTCTCAAGATCATGATACAAGCCTGGGTGGATGAAGAAGACAAAGAAATTGAGAGGTTTGACTCTAGTCATAACAGATGCCAGAACAACAATAATCAGAGTAATGGCCAACACAATGACAAGAACCGTAATGATCTCTCCAATAATGACAACCGAGGCAACTATTCGTGTGGTAATCGCAAGATGAAGCTAGACAATACCTTCGCGGTGATGTCCCAGTCTTCCAAGAAAGGTGGTGAGAATCAAGAAAGGACTCCGTTCAAAGAGCTCCTGAAAAAGCAGTGCCCGTGGCACCCACACTCTAAGCACTCTGTGATGGACTACTATAGCCTGCGTAGAGTCCTGAAAGATCTGCCAGAACCTTCTAGAGAAAAGGACAAGGGCAAAGCCAAAGAAAATGAAGACGACGGTGACAACGGCAAATTCTAGAACCCGTCCAACACCGTCAAGGTCATCTTCGGCGGCACACCGGGTACTGCTACAAAGCGGTCCTAGAAACTAGCCCTCCGAGAGATTATGTCCATTGAACTAGCAACGCCTATGTTCCTCAAGTGGTCCGAGGTACCAATCACCTTCTCCAGGAAGGATCAATGGACTAATTTCTCCGACCTAGGGCGCTATCCTCTCGTCTTGGATCTAGTAGTCGTAGGCTCTTGACTCACAAAAGTACTTATCGATGGCAGCAGTGGTCTCAATGTACTATTCGCAAAGACTCTGAGGAAGATGGGCCTCGACATTACGGATATGCTCACCCGATGAACTCTACTTTCTACGGGATTGTCCCAGGCAAAGCGGTTGTATCCCTTGGTCAGGTGGTTTTGCCAGTTACCTTTGGGACCAAAAAACACTACCAGACAGAGTCCATCTGGTTCGAGGTAGCTGATTTTGAGACTTCAATCACGCTATCCTTGGAAGACCCGCCTTGGCCAAATTCATAGCCATCCCGCATTACGTGTACCTAGTACTCAAAATGTCGGGACCCAAGGGAGTACTCTCCCTGAGCGGAGACTTGAAAAGATCATACGACTGCGAGACAGAACCTGTGGAGCTAGCAGCGACTACTCAAGTGCCAAATTCGATGATGCAAGTTTTCGCGGCCTCCAAGAAACTATCCAACAGAACTTAAGATCTAAAGAAGAATTCGGGGGCAACCAAGGTCAACCCGGCAAGTGAAGTCGACATCAAAGCCATTGACCTTGAGACTAGTGATAGGTCCAAGACAGCCTTGATTGGCTCAGGGCTGGATCCCAAATAGGAAGACGTGCTCATCAGCTTTCTCTGGGCCAACCGAGACATCTTTGCATGGAAGCCATCAGCTATGCCAGAGGTGCCTAGGGAGTTGATCGAGCACTCACTAAATGTGGATCCCAAAACTACGCCCAAATGACAACGACTATGTCGATTCGTCCAAGACAGAAGAGAAGCAATCAAAAAAAAGTTGGCCAAGCTACTCGCGGCTGGCTTCATAAAAAAAGTCTATCATCCAGAGTGGCTGGCCAATCCCGTCTTGGTGCGGAAGAAAAACAACAATGAGTGAAGGATGTGTGTCGACTACACGACCTCACCAAGCACAATCCAAAGGATCCATTCGGGCTCCCTGCGATTGATCAAGTCATCGACTCAATGACTGGATGTGCCCTACTCTATTTTCTTGATTGCTACTCAGGGTATCACCAGATAGCTCTCAAGGAAGAAGACCAGATCAAGACCGTGTTCATCACCCCATACGGAGCTTTCTGCTACACTACAATGTCCTTTAGGTTGAAGAGCGTAGGCGCCACCTATCAACAGGTCATCCAGGAGTGTTTCAAGAAATAACTACACTGCAACGTAGAAGCATACTTGGATAACATGGTCATAAACACCAAAAATCCCAACGACTTGATCACGGATCTAGAAGAAACTTTTGCAAGCTTGCGAGAGTTCCGGTGGAAGCTAAACCCAACCAAATGCGTGTTCGGTGTACCCAAAAAAACTACTCGGGTTCATCATCAATCACTGGGGGATTGAAGGTAACCCCAAGAAGATCACCGCCACAACCAATTTGCACACTCCATTGTGCATCAAGGATGTCCAAAAGCTGACTGGATGCATGGCAGCCCTCAACAGATTCATCTCAAGACTTGGAGAACGGGGACTACCCTTCTTCAAACTACTCAAGTGGCAAGATAAATTCCAGTGGACCGAAGAGGTAGATCAAGCCCTTCAACAATTGAAGGACTTCTTATCAAAGCCACCGGTCCTCATGGCGCCTACTCCCAATGAAGACTTGCTGCTCCACATCGCCGGGACTAACAATGTCGTCAGCATGGCGATCGTGGTCGAAAGACTAGAACCAGGCCATGTATACAAAGTACAGAGGCTCGTCTACTTCATCCGCAAGGTGTTATCAGATTCCAAAACTAGGTACCTGCCAGTTCAAAAATTGCTATACACAATAGTACTCACCTCGCAGAAACTACGACATTACTTCCAGGAATACAACATCTCCGTCATCACAGACTTCCCCTTAAGAGAAATTCCCCACAATCAAGATGCAACTGGAAGAATCTCCAAGTGGGCGGTTGAACTCCAAGCATTATCCCTATAATTCAAGTCAAGGATTGCCATTAAATCCCAAGCACTAGTTTATTTCATGGTAGAGTGGTGGGAAAATCAAGTACCAACACCGGTAGAGTGCCCAGAGCATTAGGTCATGTACTTCGAGAGTGCCAGCGCAGGAGTACTTTTAATCTCTCCCAAAGGAGAACAACTCAAATATGTGTTGCAAATCTTTTAGGAGGTGTCCAACAATGAAGCTGAATATGAAGCGCTTCTACGTGGGCTCCACCTAGCAGTCTTGCTAGGAATCAAGCGATTGTTGGTCTATGGTCATCAATCAAGTCAACAATGAATGGGATCGCCACAAGGACAACATGGATGCGTACTGCCTGGAAGTACGCAAGCTAGAGAACAAGTTCTCTGGTCTGAAAGTTCGATCATGTGGCTCGTGATAACAATGTAGCTGCAGACGTCTTGTCCAAGCTTGGATCTACTTGTGCTCAAGTTTCAGCTAGGGTCTTCGTCCATGAACTACACAAGCCATCCATAGTGGAGCCGACACCATCAAAAACCACCGATCGAGGTCACGATGCGCTAGAGCGGGAGGTTATGATGATCGATGTAGATTAGAGAACCCCCTTCATCGACTAGATCAAGGAGCACAAGTTACCTCCAAATAAGACAGAAGCAGAGCAAGTCTCACGGCACGGCAAGAACTACGTTCTAGTCGGGGACAAGCTCTACAGACAAGGCGCATCATCAGGAGTACTCATGAAGTGCGTCTCACGGCAAGATGGCAAGGACATGCTGGAGGAAATTTACAAAGGCATATGCGGCAACCACGCATTCTCATGAACGATCGTGGGCCAGGCTTTTAGAGCAGGATTCTATTGGCCTACAGCTCTCGCAGACAACGAAGAACTAGTCCGTCGATGCCAAGGTTGTCAATTCTTCGCCAAGCAACAACACTTTCCTGCCTACAAGTTGATCACCATACCACCCACCTGGCCTTTTGCATGCTAGGGGCTAGACATAAATTGGCCCTCTGCCTACGACGACTGGAGGCTTCAACCGAGTACTCATCGCAATCGACAAGGTCACCAAGTAGATCGAGGTAAAGACAGTAACCTACCCCAAGGCAGACAGAGAACTCAACTTCCTCGATGAAATTGTCCATTGCTTCGGCTTCCCCAATCGCATCATCACAAACCTGGGTTCAAATTTCAACAATCACGAGTTCTGGGAGTACTGTGAGAATAGCAGGATCGACGTCTAGTACGTCTCTATCGCTCATCCACGGGCCAATGGCCAGGTTGAGCGCACCAACGGGATGGTACTAGAAGCTCTCAAGAAAAGACTACATGACATTGGAAACACTAAAGGAGGCAAGTGGCTCAAGGAGCTACCCAATGTCTTCTTGGGGCTTTGCACCTAGCCGTGCAAGCCTACAGAGTACTCACCCTATTTTCTGGTCTACGGATCAAAAGCTATCCTTCTTGCTGACGTCATGTGGAAATCTCCAGTAGTCCAGCAGTATGAGGAGGACGCAGTAGAAGAAAGAAGGCGTCTAGACTTAGACAGCCTCGAAGAAACTCGCTATGCAGCACTCGTCCAGTTAGCAAGATACCTTGAAGGAATTCACCGCTATCATGATTGCAATGTCAAAGAACACTCATTCAACATAGGCGACATGGTCCTCAAGCGTATTCGAGACACCAAGGGGCTGCACAAACTGAATTCACCATGGGAGGGTTCTTTCATCGTCTCCAAGGTCACTGGACCTGGGTTGTATAGGCGACAAACTCTCTTAGGTGACGAGGTCGACAACTCATGGAACATCAAGCACTTGTGTCTATTCTACCCATAGTTTACACATCCATGTAAATTAGCCATCAGCCTCAGTTGTACAATTACAATTTAATAGAGTAGAGTTATTTTTTGTCATAAAACAATTAGTCTCTGCCTGATTGCGGCTTGCAAAAGCAAGTTCGCAGAGCTATTAAGCTTCCTGGGTACTATCACCCAACTTGCAACTTGTAGTCACAAGCCTGCAAGAGATATCTTCCAGTTATTTAACTCGTTGGACAAACATTATCCATATGCGGCTTGTAATAACAATTCTCCACACATATTTTTCGATTTATTCAACTCGACAATGGCGACTTGCAAAAAGCAAGCACACGCACAAGAATTTCTAAGCTAGTCAGCTCCTTAGACAAGTCTGTCCATCGATGGTCTTCAGAAAAGAAGCCGTCAGCAAACTTTGGAGTTACCTATACTACTCAAGTTCTTATCTAAACAAGTCTATCTAGTCGCAGCATGTAATAACAAGTCTGTAGTTTCAGGTCTTCGAAGCACAACACCCAAACAACCTAGACAGGATGCAAAGGTAGGCTCCAGCTAATGAAGTCCTGAAGAGTATACTCGCCTAAAGAGTCTGACTACCCAGATATCCGAGTACCTGCACTCCGCAGAAAGGGGTTGCATCCTAAGTGTACTCTACATCACGTATTTGAAGAGGTTCACAAGAGTAGTCTTGTGCGCAGACACTCACGACTACCACACGAGCAACTACCAGGGTAGTTCGGGAGATGCACTAAAACAAAGAATTCCAACAAGTTGACAAGCAATAAAATTTGCGACAAGACTTTAAAATAATTTACATTTTCATTGATATCATGTTTATATTACAATGACTTCATGTCTTTACATACAGCTACCCAAGGTCTATCTGTGGCGGATCCACCTCGGATTAGCTTGATTAAACATGATTAAGTCGCCTAATATGCGACACTCATGCCTTAGCCAAGTTAACACGAAGTGCCGTCGGATTTCATCCGATTTAACCACTTGAACGAGACCGAGTAAGCAAACTCACACGACGGTGAGCGGTTCCAGAGAATACAACAAGTCCACCGAGTTAACCAACTTAACCATTTAGTTCGGCCATAAAACAAACATCAGAGTTTTACAAGGTTCAAAAGAAAACAACAGAAGGCAAAAACGAGCGGAAGCTACTTCGCCGGGGTCGGACATCCCTGGTGAGGCCAGCCAGGACGTCAGTGATCCCTCTCCTCGCCGTCCAAGGAGGGATCCCACTCGACCATCCAACCCGGAGGGAGCTGGGGTGGCCAAGTGCCAACGGAGGAAGGCTCGGGAGCAGCAACTTCACCTGAAAAAGAAAAAGCCACAACAAGGCTGAGCTACTAAGCTCAACAAGACTTAACTGACGGGAGTAAAGCTACTCCACCTTTCTAGACATGCAAGGCTCCTTGGCTGAGGGGTTTGGTTGCCAAAAGCACTATGTAGATCCCTGCTTTCAAGTTTTAGCTCAGATTCTAGGTTCATTAACCGGTATAAATGAGCACTTACTCTAAGCAAACATAGAACCATCCAAAAGGTATATATATCATCATCAAGACTGTGTCATCATCAGATTCCTTTATTACTCAGGGTAGCATAGCGATCAAGCAGTCTCAAACTATGAGAGGCAGACGAATCGATTCGAGATCTTTAACCATGCATGGTGAACCTAACCTCACGACATCCGCGCACCACCGAGGGTCGCTTCTTGTGTCGGCCTTCCCCATCAATTCCCTAACCCGTGTCGGGCCCATTTCCTTTGGTGCAATGTTCCACAGACCCGGCCTCTGCCGTTTTGTGACCACACTTGCCACCACGTGCGGCCGCAGGGGAACTCCATTCCAAGGACAATGGGGCGACCGCTCACGTCTAGGTTCAATCCGGTACTCGGCTTCCTCATCCCATAATAAGTATGAGGTTAGTACTTTCAAACACTTGATCACGAACACCACCACTGTCGGGCCTTAACAAGTTTCATAGATAAATGGGGCGATCAACCGACCACCAAAGAGATAACCAAAACCATGCCCCGTCCATCGTCCTTATAGTTGTAACAGAAAGGAAACAGCCAACTCCTACAACTCGCGAGTGACAGGACATCACTCGGCTTTTACCGCTTCCTATTAAGCATGGCAACTACTTGGTCCAATAGCTAGTGTTCAGATCAGGGAACTAAGTCATGCATCTACGGTTTCAAGCAACTCCTATATGTAAATGCACAAACAAGGAACAGAAGGCATGCGCAAGTTTGGGAAACTGGGTTCATGCTCTGGGGCTTGCCTTTGAACGAGGAGGAGGGAAACTGCTCTTCTGCTTGGACGGCTTCGGCTTCTGGAGGCGGGAGCTCTGTTGTAGCTTCGTCTTCTGGCGCCGGGTACAACTCGTAGATATCGTCGGCGAGACGCAGCTCTACACGAATGCAATGCAAGAGTTAGCATTTAGATGGTTATTTCAACAGCAACACTTGCAAGTTCTAGCTTAGAAACTTTGTAGCATAGCTACGGAAAAAGGTGGGAAAGTTCGCTTGGGTTGGAGAAAAACAAGGAAAAAGGGTCGGATGGAAAGAAGCTTATGAGCTGACCCTTAGACTAGAGGAATAGATGTGTTGGGGGTCCTCAGACTTAACGTTGAGAAGTCCCCACATCTTTACACATATACCCTCAGCTCTAGGAAAAGGATACAGCCGAGCCCTCGGGCGAGGCGGAGAAAGGTCGGCGAAACAAATAGGGTCGGGCGAGACGGAACAGGGGTCGGGCGGATAGAAGGGGTCGGACGAGGCGGAAAAAGGGTCGGCAGCTTACCTTCGTCTTACAGGTGAAGCTTGGGGTCGGGAAGAAGCAGACTTGGGCGGAGGGACTAAGGCTTTGGATAGCGGCGAGGTCTGACGGTGCTCCGACGGCGGCGGTGCTTCTTGTGGACCACAAGCAAGCTCTTGCGCAGCACGGAGGAGCAAGCGGCTGGGTGGATTGGGGATGGCGGTGTGGAGTGGAGAGGAGGGTTCCTCCGGGACTTAGGCGGTAGCGCTGCGAGCACGAAGCAGAGAGCAAGGCGGAAGGGCAGCGATGGCGAAGGGAACTCCGGTGGAGCTCTGGCATTCCCTTTTATAGCTGCGCGGAAGAGTGAGAAGGTTGGGGCGGCGCGAAGACCGGGAAGAAGCGATCGAGTGCTCTGCCGGGGCAGAGATTGAGCAGCGGTGCGGCGGAGCAGGGCTTCGGGGATGACACTGGCGGTCATTGGGCACCAGAGACGGGGTGGCGCAGGCGCGGTTTTGCCGGTGGTTGAGATTTGGCGGAGGTGGGCGTCGTCGTGCGGTGGATCTGATGGAAGTGACCGGGGAAATGGTGGTAGAAGCAAGGGCGCACAGGTGAGAAGACAGGCGGTTGCGGTCGCGCGGGCGAGCGCGAAGCACCAGATTGTCGGGGGCGCGGCTCTGACAGGGTGGAAATGGAGCTGTCGTGGCCGTGGTATGGGTTGGCGGAGGAGGAATCATCGCGTAGCGCATCTGGGGCGGAGCAACGGTCGAGGGGCGGCGGAAAAAGTGGGAGGCATCGGGCTCCGCAGCCGGGGGTTCGGCGGGGTGATGATGGGCACGGGAGGTGAGGTGCTGCAAAAAGGGTTGCAGAGGGCTTTCGCTACAATTGGGGAAAAGGGCGCGAGAATCCATCCGGTCGTGGCCGGCGACGAGGCGGAGCGGCGGGTGTCGGGGAAGTTGAGCCACGTGGCAGAGAAGCTCTGAGGCGGTCAGATTGAGAGAGAGATGTTGCAGGAGGACTTAGAAGGATTCGGCGGGTGAGTTGGGGTCGGCAAGGTCGGAACGGGGAACCAGCTGAGAAGGGTCGGGTCTCAGGGGTCGAGACCGGACTGGAGGTTGAGTACTTAAACTCGGTAAGGCTGAGAAAGGGGATAAGGGACTCGGATTAAGATTAACTCATGAGATTTGGGGTCAGTCGTCACACTATCAAATCGGCTGCCTCCTCAGCAATGAGAGTCACCTCTTGCAGGTACTGTTGAAACTGCTCATCAGAGTAGTCTTGTGCAATCCCCTCTGCAACTGGAGCCAAGTCAGCTTGCGGGTAGAAGGATTTCTCCATCGCCAACAGTTACTTCGAGACGGACTCTGCCATCTTCTAGATGTACCCGGTGATCTTTGTAGGGACTTCCTTGAGTACTTCCACCAGTGGGTGGGGCTCCACACCTTCCGTCGAGGGCTCTACCATATTAGTGATAGGCTGAGCGGCTTTAGTTAGCTCTTTCAAAGCAAGCTTGGACGCTGCCAACTCAGCCAAAAGCTCTTCGATGGACATCATGGCGTTCACCAGACTGACTTCTCCATCGACGTGCATCTTGCGCTCTTTCTCCAAACGATGCTCCAGAGTCTCGTATAGAGCGGACAACTTGTCATGTTGATCCGTCACTCTGTAATATGAGTTCTGCCAGTTCGTGACGTGACCTTGGAGATCATCTTTTTCCTTCTGGAGCTCTGCAAGAACAAACACATGGAACAATTTAGTATTGACAAAGTATAATAAGTACTTGAAGACCAGATAAGGAACAGAAGTTACCTTCCAACCGATGCTTCAACATCTTGTTACGCTTCCAAAGGCGGTCCTTCTCCTTCGCGGCTTTCTGGATGAGGTTGCGGTACACGGTGACTTGGCTGTTGTACTTCATGAGTAGCTGGGAGGAGTATTGATGCTCCTTGGCAAGCTTGCGTTCAAGTGCTTGCGCTCGGATTATGGTGTCCCCGTAGTCCTGGATCATCTCCGACTTCCGGCGGGAGCACTCGATCAATTTCTGCAAAACAGAGCAAGTACTCGTATAAGGAATGAGTATTGATTTCAAGGTGAGGACAAAAGCAAATGAAGAAACTTACCATTGTGTACTCACCTACACGGCGGTGCATCTCCATGACCGTGGCCTCTATCTCTATAGTGGTCAGAGGGTCCGCCAGGAGCTGGATATCCTCCAGGTTCACCCCTTTAGCTACCCAAGGTTCTTCATGCTCTTCAGCAATTGGCGCACCAAGAGAAACCAGAGATCGACTAGTTGAGGGACTAGCTTCAGCAGATGAGGTAGAGGCCATGCCGTGGCTAGTAGACGGACCCACATTAGATGGCGGGACAGCAGCCAACACTTGCAGAGCCCCGGGATCTTCAACCTCCACTTCTGGCTTGGGGGCTACAAGTGTAGCTTCGGCTCCAGAAGTAGTCGCCACTTCAGCCTCAGTCTCCGCCTCTGGCTCGGGGGCTACCAATGTGGCCACCACTTCAGAAGTAGTCACCGCAATAGGCTCGGCCACTGTTGGCTCGGGGGCTGGCACTGCAACGACATTAAGTGATGCAATAACATCATGCATAAGTGCAGCAACGAGGGATACAACATCTGGAACTACTTCTAGCGCAAGTTGCTCCTCTGGCAGCGGAATTGAAGGCACCGGGACAAGGTCTTGGGCGAAGTGGTTGCTGCCATCAGCCCCAGACTTTGGGCTTGGGCCTTCAATGTCCATGCTGGCGGATTTCCTAAAAAAGACAAGTGTCAAAATACACTACAAGGCAAAAGTAAGTCACAATCAATACTCAGATCAAAATTTCAATACTTACTTTGTAAACTGCCTTATCTTAAAGGAGAGCTCTCCCGCTAGGCGCGTGGGCTTGGTTGTGAGCGACGGCTTCTTCGGTGCAGCCCGCCGAATCATAGCTTGATCCTCGCCAGCCTTGGCTACCATCTCCACTTCTTGCGTAGCTTGCGTGCCAACAGGGTTGGCCCTGGAGACAGGAGGTTCTTCGTCATCATCTAACTCAATGACCTCCTTGATCGCCGGCAGCTCCTACTGCACAACTTTGGTAGTCATTTTCTCCACCGCTATCTCCTTCCCGACTACTTGCAATCCGCTAGTGTCAGTATTAAGCAAGACATGGTGGTAAGGAAAACAACTTATGAGTACTTGATCCTCATGATCTTGTCCTTCTTCAAAAGTGATTACCGAAGGAGGGCCGTCATCAGCGGTGAGAGGCTTCTTCACCACTCGCTTGACAGCCACAGTGCACTTCCTCTTTGGTGGCGGTGCTAATCCAGCTTCAAGCTCATCTTCGGCTTCATGCTTGGATGTCCTGGAAGAAGACCCCACCTTGTCTAATAGACGGGGCTTGATAACAAAGTCTTCAGTAGCCTCTGAGTAAGAGCTGCTGAAGGATGAGAACCCTTTCGACTCCTCCGACTGCTCAATTGCCTTCTATACATCCACAGTAGTATGTACACACGGAGCAGCGTCAGAGCCATCCGACCCAGGTGGGGGAGGAGTGGAGCAAAACAAGTGAACATCTTCATGCAAGAGAACACAAGTTAGAAAAGTGACAAGTATCAAAATTAGTACATGGGGGCTGAAGGCCATGGGTACTTACACTGCTTGGCGGGTTGGCGGCACAGTACTCCCGCATGACCGTCGAGATTGTCCTCGCATGCTTGAAGAGGCATCTCAATCGCGCCACAACCTCATCCACGGACAAGTCGTCTGATGTCATCCGGGATGGGTCGTTGGGGCCCGAGTAGTCATACCCCCAAGTTAGTGCAGTTGCAGGGGTTGGACTCACCTTCGCATGAAACTGAAGGCTACACCTACTCCTGTTAGCCCCTGCGACTTGAGTACGGCGATCTTCTTCAGAAGCTCAGGTAGCTAAAGGCTATCCCCATAGGTTGGCTCATCTAACCACCGGTTAGTCCACACTGGGTGGTGCCTTGTCACCTTGGGTACTCAGGGCTCATGATTTCCAATATAGAACCATCTTTCCTTCTAGCTAGAGTGGGAATCAATCAGCTCGTAATCCAAGTACAAGCCTTTGGTCTTCTCCCATAGTTGAATGCCTGCCCCCCCAACTACTTTGGTGTGATCCATCCTGGGGTGGGGTTTGACTCTGAAAAACTTTCGAAAGAGCTGGAAGTGCCGCTGGATTCCAAGGAAAGCAAATGCACAAAAATGGCTATATGGAGAATGGAGTTGGGGTTGAGATGGACTAATTCCAACTTGTAATAACTCAACAACCCCTGGAAGAAGTCCGATGTAGGCAATGCCAAGCCACACTCAATGAAATGTGTGAAACTTACCATCTCGTGGGTGTAGTTCTCCGGTGGCCAGGGTTTGCCGAAGGAAGCTCTCCAATCGATGAAGTCCTGGTCCTGGAGAAGCTTGGCATCTATGTACACCTGGATATCCACATCTTTCAGCACAGATTTCTTCCAGGCACATGCTTGATTTCGTGGAGCGATATGGTCCATCTTGCCGTACTTGGGCGCTGGCAGTTGGATCTCCTTTTTCACGGCTTTCCTCTTCTTGCTCTTCGCCACCTTGCTAGATGTTGCCTTCTTCCCCATTCGTGTTGGCACGAGGATCTTCATGCACATGCGCTCGGGGGCTGAGCAGTGGGGGACGGTGGCACTCGAGCTTAAGGATCAGCTAGGACTATAGTGACGGAGATGAAAGGGCAGAATGGTTTGGGTAAAACGGAAAGGATGATTTCTTCCGTTATTTATAACCGTGGCACAGTTAACACAGTGGTGAGATTAACGAGAATATTCCATTTTTAAATGCTAGAAATAATCGCTTAACAATTTCCAATTTTTTTAGAAAGAGATAACGTTACCGTTGGCAAACGGTCACATTGACTAATGGTTGACCCTTATACCCAAACTAGTCGTGTAACGGCTCGGGGGCTGTGTGCCACGTGCCCATCGGTTAAAAAAAATTTCTTTGGATTTTAAGGTAAAAGAGATGTGAAATTACAAGATTGACCCTCAGCCTGATTCTTCGATTCAATATAAGTCTCGAGGGCTACTCCATATGGAGTGCGATTTTCATCGCACTTCCATATAAGATTTAAGACCAAGATAAATGAGGCTTGAGCACATTCTAGCCGCATGGCAGTACTCGAGTATATTCGAAGACTAAGTCCGATGGAGTACTCGAAGAGTACCACAAACTCGTCGGAGCCGTCTATGAAAGTACTTGGGACTGTTGCATTTGAATAAAAAGTATTCGGGGGACTTGTCATCCGTACATCTATGGGTCCACTGGAAGATTTGGACAGTTCTAGATACGGGGTTGTACACCGAGACGTGTCAGATATGGAAACTATGGTGCAAGATGGCGTGATCTACATGGAGGACGAGAACTAGTCAAGGATTAGGGAATTACTCGTAGCAAATAGAGTAGGACTCTCTAGTTGAATCCGACTATACAATCGACCTGTAACCCTACCCCCGACAATATAAGGTGAGGTAGGAATCCCCTCCAAAGAACTTTAATCAATACAACACAACCAACACACAAGACGAAGGTTTTTACGCGATATAAGAGGCCCGAACCTATCTAAATCGTGTGTTCGAGTTCATCTTCGAGTTCCTGATCTCGGTGAGCCCCACGCATAAAATACTATGTCGGGTATCCCTCGGTAGATTGCTGGGTCTAAACGCCATTCGCTCGCAATTTAGTATCGAACCGGTACTAAATGGCACGTTTGGTACCAGTTGATATGCCCGGTACTAAATGCTTAAATGTAAGGTCGGGTACCCAGCACTTAAGGGTTCTAGATCGCCAGAAGTTATTCACGCTCGTTTCATCACTCGTCAGTCCCCAACCTCACCAGCAAGACACAGATGTACAAAACGAGGAGGTCTCGCAGGATGTCGCCGCGGCCGCCGCAGATGTTGACGATGATGAGGAGAAGGAGAGCAGCAGCTGGACGCATCATCCATCCATGGAGCGGTGCAGAAGAAGGGAGAGGGACTGAAGGAGAAGGCGGCTTTGCCGGTTTTGGATGTGTGGGCCTGATCACTCCCTTCCCCTTGACGCTTTGGGGATTCGGGGGCCCGGCCCGTGAACCGGCGCGCGAGATAGCCGGTGAGCTGGGAGAGCAGACCCTATCTTAAATCTCCACCATTCCACCCTTATCGACCCCTGCCTCTCACTATCGTTTCCCTCCTTGGTACTCACTCTTGCTTGCTCTGCTCCCCTGGTCACCTCCCCCGGCCTGGGCTGCCCCCCTCTCCTCCTCCTCCGTGTTCTATCCTTTCGCTCTCCTCCTTCTCCTACCTTCTCTTATCCCGATAATGGCAACCTGCAGCAACACCGAATAACTCGCCGCTGTACTACCTTTCGCTTCGGCACCGGTACTCGCATAAGAATTGTTACCCTTTTGGATAAGCCTTGAGGCAGGTCGTCGAGCACAGGGGTGTGTGCTCTGAGAGGAAAACCTCCGGCAGCTGGGCGCCAGCGCCCATTGGTAAATTCTTGTTCCTCCTGCTGTTTGTTAAGCGACTCGTGCTTCAGTTGCTTGGCTGTTTGGCCCTTTGCTCGGTTGCCCGTGAACATTGCGTGTGCTCGACTTTGGTGTGTGCCGGGCGCTTCAGGCCAATACGGGAAAACTTTGGTTTCCCTTCACGCTGTTTTCTTTTTTCATCCTTTGGTTTTGCTTCTTTTGTTCTTTGCTCGCTCTGGAATTCGAACACGCACAAGACATCGACCACTGAAGCTAGGCCTCACGAAGGAGCGGCGGCGGCTTTTCTAGTTTTCGGTCTGTGCGTGAATTGCTTAAGTTCAGTGTGTGTTCTTGTGTCCATTACATCGTTGGCTGCTCCTCTTCTGTCTTAGTTCCTTGCTAAGCACATGTTGCTTATTAGAATGGTGAAAAAAACTTAACATCTCTGAGAGGGTGCCGAGAACTCAAGTCGTGTTCTTTACACTCTCTGTTTCAGTAGAACAGAGTTGTCTTCGCTTGGTACCTGCGAACGCAACTAGTTTTTCTCTTGTCCACAGGTTCCGCCGCCTCATACTCCTTATCCCTTTGTAGTTGGCCAGAACAGAACCAACTCTTGAGTTCCATTTTACCTGTTTTGCCTTCTTTATTAACCTCATAACGTATCTGTGCACAAGTCAAAAGTTAATCCTCGTGAGAACAGGAGAGGTGAAATTTAAATATTAAAATTGTTGCTTGCTGCTCTTTCTCACACCATCAGTGGTCGCTCCCTCCACCCCCCCTCCCCCCCACCCCCCCCCTCTCTTTTTTTTCTGGTCAATATTCGTGCCGTGGGCTGAGCAGATACATGAAAACACGACGAGTATTTCTCTATCACGTCTCGCTGTTATTATGAACATGGTATGCCCACACTGATGCCTGCTTGCGTATTTGAAGCAC
>NC_028451.1:11501058-11523267 GCF_000263155.2 Setaria italica
CTCTCTAACCATTTCTTCACACCAGCCCTCTTCTTCAACTCAAAAACATGTGCCACACACATGTTTCTCTTCCGAGCAGCCGTGTGAAAACATATAAACCTGGTGTGTGTGTGTGTTTTGCTGTGATGATGGGCTCATGATGATGTTAGATATTAGTACCGCCTTTTGTTATCAATCATATCATCATATCATTATGATCCCATCATATACTAGGATACAAGGAAGAAAGAAGTGCCCTTTCTTTTCTGTTGTTTGGCGCTCATGATGATTGTTAAGCAATAAGCATGCGATCGAAAGTTGCAAAGACTGTATTTTTAATCCGTTCTGAAGTACTGAAGATAGAAAGCCGGTGTAATTAATCTTTTTTTCCAGTAACTGAAGATAGAAAGGTTCCGAGGCGTATTAATCAATTTCAGTGTATCTAGTGAAAGTGACCAAATCTTGTTGCATGCCCCACTAGTGTGCTTGTTTACATCCTAGTGCTTGACAGCTATTCTATTGTGTCAAACCTGCTTCTGAACAGCAATATATGGTTTGATTTTGCTTCTGTTGTGCAGTTGGGGCTGTCTGAGCTGAGCTTGCTCGCCGTTGGGCGTGTGCATGGCGCCCAAGAGCAAGCGTGGGAAGGCCAAGGGTGAGAAGAAGAAGAAAGATGAGAAAGGTGATTGCTTTTGATGTCCACAGTTCTCTAGATGACATAATTCACGATCAGGTGATATGATTGTCGAGCTTATCAATTAACTTTTTTTATTTCTTCCTGTTGTTTCTAGTTCTCCCAGTGGCCATTGACATCACTGTGAACCTCCCGGACCAGTCTAATGTCATTCTGAAGGTTTGGTTTCCATGTCCTCGCCAATGTAGTTGTTCTCCTCATAACGATTTTCTCATCTGTCCTCACTGAACTATACAATGAGAACAGAATTCTCATCGGAACACACATAAAAATTGATGAACCAAATCTTGTTTCTTGAGACAGGAACAAAGTTTCAGATTGTATTTTGTTGCATATATAAATTACAGATCCCTAACATTGAAGATAATATTGTACTTTGTCTAGTCCTCATATTCTCTATTGTAAACCATAATGTAAACTACAAAACAGCTTCACAGTATAACCAGCCTTTGTCATATTCGTAATTTTGCTCCATATTTTGCTTTCTCGTGTGCAGGGGATTTCAACGGACAGGATCATCGATGTAAGGCGGCTGCTCTGCGTCAACACCGCCACATGTGCCATCACAAACTACTCCCTCACACATGAGGTATGTTTCAGTATCTTCTGCCAAGTAGTCTAGGAGCAACAGCCAAAGTTAATTCATGGGTTGGTTGAAAAGAAAATTCTACAAGAAATAGACTCCTTTCTTTCCAACCTGCATAGTCGTTCTTACAACCTGTACTAATGTTCAAATGGTTTTATAATCTCAAATAAGGACGTTGTTTCTTCAATGTGTTTTTGAAGTATTTCTTGTATTAATCGACTGAAATATGGTACCTGAGCCACCTATGCCGTGACTCTTTCAAACCAATCTAGGCCTTAGCATACTTGCATGTTTTTCGTGGATTTTCCAAGACGGTGATGAGTGCTTAGTGATGATCCATTTTATTTTGCTTTTGTTCCAGACGCGTGATGGCCCGTTGAAGGATGCTGCTGATATAGCGACGTTGAAGCCGTGCATGCTCACCCTAGTGGAAGGTAAAAGCTTGATATCCTCTGTGTTATACTTTCATGAGCAATCAAAGCATCATGGCTAAGGTGATTATTAGCTAAAGAAAGGGGTTTGTAGTTATTGGTTCTTCAATGTATGAGGTCATATGTAATTCCACCCATCCTTAAATATACGAAGTTTAGATATGTAATTCCACCCATCCTTAAATATACGAAGTTCAGAACAAGCTGATTATTTTAACACTAGTCCATTAACTCGTACTCCCGAGCTAATATTTTTAAAAGCTATAATATTTAAAAAATATTTAGAAATGAAACTCCTACTACTCTCTCGTTATTTTAGTACTTCAACATAATACTCATATAGATGTGTACTTATCTTTATCAAGTTGTGATTAATTTTTAATTAGTAATTACTCTATACACTTTTCATCCAAATTCACACTTTTTTCATTTTGTATTGCACCTCCATACATTAGGTTTAGCATAAAAAATAATATTTTCATCAATTCCTCACATATATGTATAAATGGTCTACATGGTGACACTCATCATGCTTATATACTTTAACGTAGTAATTCTATTTAACAACGACATAAATAGGTAATTTAGAATTATATATTAGTTTACTTTTGGATATTTTTGTATGATGCAATGAAGATAATTAGATTAAGGTTTAGATATTTACTTTAGTTTATTTTTGATAATGACATATGTGGGTCACTTAGATACAAATTTAGAATGACATTATAAGTTATGCTTTATAATGATACTCCATCCATCTATGTTTATAAGGCACGATATGACTTCGCACGGTCTTTCAAATAATACTTTGACCATTCATTTATCTTATATTATATTGTTTACAATTATAAATTTATGATTACGAATCCAACCATATAAAGTTTATATTATAAAAATAAAAAATTAATAGTTAAATTATTTCTCAAAGATTGCAAAGTTTGAATATTGATATGTGTGTGTGCCTTATAAATAAAAATGGAGGGAGTATGTATGAGTAAAGTGGATGAAGATTACGTGGTTACTTTAGATTATTTTTTATAATGGTCAAGCTCCATAAATTTAGATATAGGTTTAGAGTTTATTTTTGGATATTTTCATAAGGATAGTGGTGGGTAACTTAGCAAGGACTATGATTATTAGAGTTTACCGGATTGATGTTTGATGTTTTTTATTTTTATGAGAATTTCTAGGATTTGTCTTTTTTTTCGACATGTCTCGGGGGAACTAATGCGGGGTCTCCAATAGAAACAAATGAGACCACATTACTATAAAACTATTACCTTAAGTTACCTCTCATACGTTAAATATTCGAACACAATACTTATATAGATATATACTTATTATCTTCATCTGATTGTGATAGATTTTAGTCAGTAATTACTCAATAATATTTTCATCCACATTCAACCTTGTATCGCACGTATGCGCTTGAATTTGTTTAATGGACCCTAAATTTGTACTATGATTTTAACATAGAAATCTATATTCTCGTCACTTCCTCTATATCTTTATAAATAGCGATGGGAAATAGACGATTTAGAATCATATAGGACTATATATTTTTAATTATGGGGTAATATAGATGCAAGTTTAAGGATTATTCAAGTTATTTTTAAGTATTAGTGGTGGGAAATTTAGTTGCAAATCTAGGGAGTTATTTCAAATATTGTTTGTAATTGCATAAATGGGTAATTTCGATGAAGATTAGGGGTTACTTTAGTTTATTTTATATAATGATAGATGTGGATAATTTAGATATAGATTTAGGGGTTACTTTAGGCTATTTTCATAATGGCATATGTGGGTATGTGGGTAATTTTTAAAAATATAATAGATCCAATGACTATGATGATTTGAGCCTACCGATTGGCGGCCAGATGTTTTGTTTTTTTTGAAAATTTCTTGGATTTCTCTCTTTTCTTAGAGTGTCCACCTAGGATCCTATTAGTAATAGTAAGATAGTTAGATTGTCCTAAACATTACCCTCTATTCTTAATATACAGAACAAAGCTAATTAGTTTAATATATTTAAGGATGGAGGAGTAGTAATTAACTATTTTTTGATATAATGCAGGAACAAACATGTCAAAATGCTGTCATTATTCTTCGGATGTATATTTTATGGTAGCAACTAATGTGAAAATAAGAAACATTTATAATTCTGTAACTAATTTAGTGATAATGCTACAAATATTAATATATTAGGTTGAATGGTGGCTTTGCCATCATGACCCCTAAAGGGAGTGGTTCCTGTTCTGCCTCTCCTCCTACTCAATACTTAATTTAGGTTTGTTACGGTCTTTGAAAAATGTACGAAGAGGTACAAAAATTATTAGTTTATAGCTACGAGAGCTTTTCCAGTGCAAACACATACATTAAGTTAACATATATGCCTGTTTGGTTTTGTAGTGGTATTTTACTGTACTTATGATAGTTAGATTTGATCAACTGTGACTATTGTTTGATTGGCTATCTCACTTATTGCAAGCTACACTGCATAATCACCGAGACCCATCATTATGATTTTGGGAAAAAATGTATTTCTTTTCAAAATTTCTCCTAATAGCATTTCCTCTCGTGCCTCCTGCTCTTGGCGTCAGGAAACCAATTCGTTGTCTCACCACCCAAAAAACCAGGCTTTCATTTGAAAGAGCCTAATTTAATTAATTATTTTTCACAAGTTTCTCGTCTTCGTGTCAGGAAACCCATAGAATCAATGCCTTCATTTGAAAGAGCATAATTTAATTAAATATTTTTTCACAAATTTGAAAATATAGCTTTTAGAAAATAAAATCGTCCCCCTCTAACCAGCCAATGAAACCTTCTTTTGAAAGAAAATTCAAAATAACTAAAGTTCTAAATGCTATCCATTTTTTCCTTCTTGAATTTCTCGAAAAACTGGTACTGAAAACAAAAAGAATGCAGATGAGTACAGCGAGGAGAGTGCGGTGGAGCACGTCCGGCGGCTGCTGGACATCGTCGCGTGCACCACCTCCTTCGGGCCCGCGCCGCCACCTCCACCGCCGCCGTCTCCCAAGGACGCCGATGCCGCCAAGGAGCCCTCCAGTTCCAGCGCCACCTCCAAGGCCGCCGCCTCCGGGTCCTCGGGCGGGCGCCGCACGGCCTCGCCGCCACCGGCGTCGCCGTCCAAGGAGTCGTCGGCCGCGAAGGAGGCAGCGGCCAAGGAGTCCGCGGCCGCAGCGGAGCTGGAGGCCGAGATGAGCGGCGCGTGCCCCCGCCTCGGCGCCTTCTACGAGTTCTTCTCCATCGCCAACCTCACGCCGCCACTCCACTGTAAGTGAATGTGACAGCCTCTCACTATTCCCGACCTGAATTAGCGATCACGAATTGAGTGCTCAATCCGATAGAACCACTCAATATTACTGGCATTTATCCAAACTCTTGATTGATTTCAGTTATAAGGCGAGTGTCACAGCCTAGGCAGGAGGAGCAGCCTTCGGATGACCATCTGTTCTTTCTCGAGGTAAAATGGCTCAATGATGGCCTTTTCATTGGCTTCATTGGGACAATGGTCCCCCCTGATTTCACCGTGTAATGCGCTGGCCCTAATCGGAGGATCGTTGTCTGGTGTACAGGCAAAGCTTTGCAGTGGGAAATTCATTGTTGTTGAAGCTCGAAGAAAGGGATTCTTCAGTTTAGGGAAGCAGCGAGTCTTGTGCCATAACCTTGTCGACCTTCTGAGGCATCTTAGTAGAGCGTTTGATAATGTTCGTCTATCTCACTGAACTTCCTGACTTTGTTGTTACGGTTTCTATTATAGGGTAATAGTAGCCTGAATGCCTAAGGTATTTGGCCTTATTATTTAGTTCCTACTTGGATTATTGCTTTCCCTGAAGAATAGAAGAAGTAATTAGTAGTACAGAGAGAATTTAAGGATCTCCTTCACTTTCCATTGAAATGACTGATATCTGCATATGAAGAGCGTATAGCTTTCTTCAGTACTTAAAAATATTAAAATGGCAGCAATATTAGAATTATGACCATAAAATTTTTTTGATTATGAATTAAAAGTAATCTTTGCCTTATGCTATTTTAGTTGTAGCACTGACATACTGCCACAGAAAGTAATTATCTGCATTTGCACATCTTTTATGAGCTTTTGATGAGAAACATTGGAATCATAAGCTGCTACATTGCAACATGAGGTGTCTAATCACAGGAAATTATAAGTTGCAAGATTTTCCATCACTTGATGTCTCATACTGCTTATTTTATTACTTCTAACTTTAAGCTCTATTCTTTTTGTTGCTTTGATATAGGCTTATGAAGATCTTATGAAGGCATTTTTGGAACGAAACAAGGTTTGCTGTAATCTCATTCAAGTTATTTTTTCAGTTCATAATTTTTGTTGGCATTGTTGGAAACTTTCAAGGTCAGAGCTAAAATTAAAATCAAACAAAGCCTAGGTCTAATAGTGC
Organism: Setaria italica; assembly: GCF_000263155.2. Lineage (NCBI taxonomy): Eukaryota > Viridiplantae > Streptophyta > Magnoliopsida > Poales > Poaceae > Setaria > Setaria italica. Next base: position 11,507,188 of record NC_028451.1, read on the forward strand.
TTTCTTAGCTTTTGTCTCTCCAGTCCATTGATTTTATGGTAAAATTTTTTTAGCATATTTGGTTCTATGCCTAGAGCTAGAGCCTTAGCTATCCATAGGCCTGGGTCTGCCTCTGGAAAATATCTCACATTAGTTGTATCAAAACTATGTTATACTCAGGAATGCACTAGAATATACATAAGAACATAGCTAGGATACATTTTAATGTACTTGTACTTCAAGTAAAAGATAAAAGAATTGGTTGTGTTCTGGCCTTCAGGGAATACCTTGCCTACTCGTGTATATATATATTCATGTAGCTTCATAACCAGTTTCTTCCATTTTTCTTCTAAATATAATGATATGCAACACTCCTGCATGTTCGAGGAAAATACCTACTTCTTCCATATTGGTCGCATTATAGTACTGTCTGCTTTCGTAGAAGCACCTTAATTCAGCAGTGATGTCTTGCAAATTCATTGCATCTATGTGACTAATCTTGTTTTCTGTTAGCCAAGTGCTTCACGCTTTGCTGCTTATATGTATGATAAATCTTTCTCCTATTCCAATGTTATGTCCTCACCTAGTTGTTGTTGCCCATACATTGCAGTTTGGAAATTTTCCTTATGGATTTCGTGCAAACACATGGCTTGTTCCTCCAATTGCTGCCCAGTCACCATCAACGTTTCCTCCACTTCCTGCCGAGGATGAAACTTGGGGAGGCAGTGGAGGTGGTTGGGGAAGGGATGGCAAAAGCGACATGTTGCCATGGGCAGATGAATTCCTTTATCTGACATCGATGCCTTGCAAAACTGCTGAGGAGAGGGAAATCCGTGACAGGAGAGCATTCCTACTTCACAGCCTCTTCGTAGATGTTGCCATCTTTCGGGCCATTGCAGCAGTAAGGCATGTAATGGAGAGTACAGAGATATCAGCATCAACCAAGGTAGACGAAGTTTTGTATTCTGAGACAGTGGGAAATTTTAGCATCACTGTCACAAGAGATTCTTCAGATGCAAGCTGCAAGTTGGATACTAAGATAGATGGAAGCCAAGCCACGGGAATGGACTCTAAGAATCTTGCAGAAAGGAATCTTTTGAAAGGAATAACTGCAGATGAAAACACGGCTGCCCATGTAAGATTTCTAAATTAAGGTTACCTTGTCCATATTATGCATGAAATGTAGTATATTTTAATTTCTCTTTATTTTGCAGGATGTTGACAGTTTGGGCATCATCAACCTTAGATATTGTGGTTATGTTGCAGTAGCAAAGGTTAACAACATCGACAAAACCAAAGTGACCTCTTCTATTAAGCCAATAAATATCGCAGATCAACCTGAAGGTGGTGCACATGCATTGAACATTAACAGGTTAATAACAAGAGTAACAATGCTTCTATGTTCTCTAGATTTAATTTGTATAGCTTCACCCTATTTATCTTTTGTTGATGAACTTATGATCATTTGTTTAGTTTGAGGATGCTCCTTAATGAAGCCAATTCAACTGGAGAGAAAAAGATATCAAGCCTTTCACAAAATCATAGGCATGAAGAACTAACTACAGCACAAAATTTTGTTGAGAAATTGTTGAAGGAAAGTCTTCAAAAGCTTGAGGAAGAGGAAAATGGGAAACAATCATTTATGAGATGGGAACTTGGAGCCTGCTTGGTTCAGCATTTGCAGGATCAAAAAAATTCTGATAAGGATAAAAAGCAGGGTGGTGAGAAGGACAAGAAGAAAACAGTGGACAAATCTCTGAAAGAGACAAAGATTGAAGGGCTAGGGAAGCCTCTCAAAGCCCTTAAGAACTCGAAAATTGTTGATACTGCCGACATGGGATCCTCATTAGGGGCCAAAAGCTCTGCAGAAAGTCAGAAAGACAAGCCATCTGATACTGAATTACCTCAAGGAGAGTCCAATGCCTCAGAGAATGAAAATCTGCTGAAGGATTTATTACCAGAATCTGCCTTTACAAGGTTGAAAGAATCAGAAACTGGGCTCCACCAGAAGGTGATGCATTGCATTTCATTACAACTGATAAGTCAAATTAGTTATCTTTCACTTCATATTGTGTTGATCCTATCCTCTGAGATGTTGATGAAAGATTAAACGATCTTTTCATTGTAGTGTATATCTTTGGGAGCCATACATGTTATATATAGCCAGTACCTTTAGGTTGTTGCATGTGATATGATGTTTGGCTGATAGGAAGAATATCAGCTGAGCTGTCGATAAGAAAATGGTTCTTTTGAGAAAATCTTGTGGCGCGCCTGTTTGTTTTCTATTTTGTGTGTGTGAGTTTTGTACTCGGTTTGGGCCCTTTCTGGGTCCCTTTGTTCGCTTTCTTCTATCTTAATGAAATGACACACAGTTCTCCTGTGTTGTTTGAGAAAAATAATATGAAATTTGTGGACTCTGACTAAGGTACACTAGATATAGACAACCTCAAATGTGAGTTTTTGTCAGTACAATTCTTATTCTACACAAGTAATATGTTCAAACATGCACCGGTTAGTTGTCTGACACACTTGTGCTAGGAAAACCCTTGGAAGTACTATTTTTTTATCAAAAAAAGTACCATTCTTTTTTGATACATTCCTTTACTTTGTGCTTCAGTCTTCTGCTCAGCTTCTTTTATTTTGTAAAGTGAAACTAATTTTTGTTCTCGAAGCAAGATAAATTATTTTTCGTACAGTGTTTGCGTGTATCTTGATTTAGCTGATGTTGGTATCTTTTACCATTCCTGGTAACCAAACACTCATTATATCATAATCGTGCATGAAGACTGTAGACTAACCTTGTTTGTTTTACAGTCACCACCTGAGTTGATTGAGATGGCTCTAAAGTACTATGATGAAGTTGCGCTTCCTAAGCTGGTACGTGTCAATATATGACATAATGGGTTTTTATGACAAAGCCAGGGGACATCTTCTCCCTGTGGTCAAGTGCTTTATGAGATTATGAGTGATGTAGAATCCATGTGCACATTTTTCGAGTTAAGAAGCCTAATGACTAATCAAAGAAAATATTCAGGTTGCTGATTTTGGTTCCCTGGAACTTTCACCTGTTGACGGTAGGACTTTGACAGATTTCATGCATACTAGAGGCCTACAGATGCGTTCTCTAGGACGAGTTGTAAGTTTCTAATGCTGTTTTGTATTTGAATGAAATGAATGCCGTTTCTTTCCAGTTCATTTGTAAATGCTGACCAGCTAATTATCTGTTTAGGTCAAGCTTTCGGATAAGCTTTCGCATGTTCAGTCCCTATGTGTGCATGAAATGATAGTGCGAGCATTCAAGCACATTGTTCGATCTGTGATTGCTGCTATTTCAGACACACGGCAATTAGCACTAACAATAGCCGCAGCGCTGAACTTACTGCTTGGTGTTCCTGAATCTGATGTCTCTGGAAGTTCTCCTAGTGTGCATCCGCTAGTATGGAGATGGCTGGTGACCTTCTTGAAAAAGAGATATGAATTTGAGCTCACAGAGAAGCATTACCATGATATGAGGAAATATGCTATCCTGAGAGGACTATGCCATAAGGTATTATCTTTATTTTTCTTTTGTTAAAAAAACCTCATCCTGATTTGGCAATTTCGATTGAGGACAACTGTTGCTGTTAGGTGGGCATTGAATTGGCACCCCGAGATTTCGTTATGGATTCCGCTTTCGCATTCCATAAGCAGGACATTATTAGCCTGGTACCTGTACACAAGGTAAAGTTTGCAGGATAGGATTGTTATTTTATTTGAATTAATTTGGCTCATCATATGTAATCAGCAGTATTGTTTCAGTGATGACATGTATGCCAGGAAATGACATAAAAACTCAGCTAATATGGTTTTCCATAACATGCAGCAAGTTGCATGTTCATCTGCAGATGGAAGGCAACTGCTAGAATCCTCTAAAACTGCCCTTGACAAGGGAAAACTTGAAGATGCTGTCAATTATGGGACCAAGGTATCTTTCTAAATTCATTTCTAAATGTCGTAATTATTTTCATGTATTTTTCGCTGATTTGTAATTTTCTATATGAAAATGCAGGCTCTTTCTAAGCTCATAACTGTGTGCGGTCCGTACCACCGAATGACAGCTGGAGCTTATAGCCTTCTAGCCGTTGTTTTATACCATACTGGTGATTTTAATCAGGTATATTGTTACGTGGTTTGGAAATCAGATCATTTATTGAAGTGCTAAACATTTTCAGGCAATTCTAGGTGGCCTCAACTAGGCATGGTTTCAAAACATTGATTATAATGCTTAGACAATGTATTACAGGTTCAAAATTGATTCTATATTCTTAGACAATATATCACAGGATCAAAGTATCATAGAAATAAAGTATATGCAAGGAGTTGTAATGACAAAAATGATATCTTTTAGGTCGAAATGACGTCAGAATATGACTGGAGAGAAAAAGTCGTCAATAACCTAAAGCGTGTGATGACTAATGAATTGTTGCTTTTCGAATGGATGTTCCTGTAGATAATAAGTTTTGACATATTTTTCTTATTCTAGATTTTAATACGTCCAAAAAAACTGCAGGCTACTATTTATCAGCAAAAGGCACTAGACATCAATGAGAGGGAACTTGGACTTGACCACCCTGATACAATGAAGAGTTATGGAGACCTTGCTGTATTCTACTACCGTCTACAACATACAGAATTGGCACTAAAGTAAGGAACACTCATAAAATTCTTCCATTTTGTGTTTCATGCAGCTCATCTAATAGTTTCATAATAGCCTAAAGAACTACAATAGCCCTTTTAGGTCTTAGGTAAGTTAATACTGTATCTATTCACAATCTTAATGATGATTGGCAAGAGACAAAATGAAACATGTTTGTTGTTTATAGTTTCAAAAAAACATGTTTGTTGTTTCTATAGCAGCATTTTTTTTCTGTTAACCATATTCTGGCTTTTCTGTTCACAAACTTGTCACGCAGAACGTGCATATTTGGATTTCTCTCTTTATTGGTATAATTTTTTTGATTTGCAACAAATGACATTTTAAAGATGATAGTTCCTACAAAGGTTATACAGATTGTTAGATATGGAATAACACGTGAAACATGAATATTTTCAATAATGTGATCATGAAATGGAATGATGTTAAGTGAATCCTTAGATGGTGATTCCTTTCCAAGTATCTTAGTTAATGCACATTTGCAGTTTTACTTTTTCATTTTATTAGGAAAGGTAGGAGAGGACAAAGAAAACTGTCATATTTTTTTTGACCACAGAAATTGTCTAGTACTTAAATTAGATTGCTATTTGTCCCCTTTTTGTTAATTTGGTTTTGTGTGTGCAATTTAAAATTTAAAGATGTCAATTCCTGTTGTTTTTTAATTATAATCTTTGTCTATTTGGCTATTTCTTATGACCTAATGCTCCAAGATTTGAAAACAAAAGCATTTAAAAAACAGAAGTGGATCATACATGTTTGATACTTTGACTAGTAAAATGTACAGTTCTGATGGTTTGGATCAACTTTAACATTATCTGCAAAGTATTAACTATTGGTGTACACTAGGTATGTCAAGCGTGCGTTATATCTTCTGCATCTTACGTGCGGGCCATCTCATCCAAATACAGCTGCTACATATATCAATGTAGCCATGATGGAAGAAGGATTGGGCAATGTGCATGTAGCTCTCAGATATTTGCACAAAGCTTTAAAATGCAACCAGAAATTACTTGGGCCTGATCATATACAGGTAATAGTTTTATACATATGTTTTAGAATAGGACGTCATTCTTCCCAGGACATATTCGATATACTTAATGATGACTGTGAATTTGATCCTTACTAAGATCTACCTTTTGTTTTCTCTGAAAAGGAGTTATCCTGTTGGTTGGGCAATACTTTTTATTTGTTAGCTTAAGGAGTTACTTAATACATTCAAAGCGAGGGATTTTGATAACCTTTTTATTGGTGAATGGTGTAGATGCTAGTTGCACTTCCAAATGCTTTTTTTTGCTAGAAATATGTTAGCTGGAATCATGCAAGTTGAACGGTGAACTTGCAGTTTCAGAGTGTTGATTTTTTTACTATATTCTACATTTCAGCCGAAAAGGTCAATTCCTCCATTGCCTTTTACCAATTTGCATGATTAACTATTAGCTTTCATTTGATGTACTATGTTGTGAGGAATTTTCAGTTGATGTCATGATTTTCTGTTATCTGTAGACTGCTGCCAGCTACCATGCTATAGCCATAGCTCTCTCGTTGATGGAAGCTTATTCCTTGAGTGTTCAGCATGAGCAAACAACCTTACAAATCCTTCGTGCAAAACTTGGACCAGATGACCTACGGACTCAGGTATTCTTCATGAAATAAGATTGTTGACATACACAAAAAGTACTCTCCAATTAGATGTCATTTTATAATGCGTGCAGTGAAACATTTTGAATACTTGTATATTAAGAAAATATTGAAACTGGCCATATGAGAATGATGTTACTATATGGCCATCAAAAGTACTTCATGATAACTCCACATTAATGGAATTGCTCCCTTAAATTGTAGATTTAAATCCTTCAGACCAGTGTTTCAAAGGCGTCACCTAGGCATCCAGGCAGACCCAGTTCGCCTTGGGGAACAGTTACGCGTTGTCACCTAGGCGATAAGGTGTTCACAGCTCGCCTTGGGTCGCCTTGTTTCCTTTGAAACACTGCTTTAGACTGCTCCACTGGAATTAAATAGATCAGATGACTTGGTTGTCTTTCAATTTTTCAAGTTCCCATACTAGAAAAGATGCTTTCATTTATGAGAGCATAAGAGGAAGAAAATAGGAACTTCACTTGCTAAATTCTACTACTAGTTATACATAGAGATGCTTGAAAAGTCTAAACAAAAAGCAACTGGGATGAGTTGCGTATATACACATTTATAGTCATTAGTCAAAGATGTACACTAGAGAGCATTTCTTTTTCCAAGATGACAGTTCCTTTATTTTTTACAGAAAGAAATGTTTCCTCCTTTGTGACGTAGAAGACCATTCCTAACCTTTTAGCCCTTTCTGGATGCAGGATGCTGCTGCCTGGCTTGAATACTTTGAGTCGAAAGTAATTGAGCAACAAGAGGCTGCACGGAATGGAACTCGGAAACCTGATGCATCAATAGCTAGTAAAGGACACTTAAGGTGAAACCTTGACTGAGTACTTATCACCAAAAGATAATAAATCCTTAAGATAGTTCTGCATTAGGCTAGTACTTCAAAAACTTGGTTCACTGCTATTCCGATGACTCATTTTTAGATAGGTATTTGGATATTGTATTGACTTTACATTTCACTTCCAGTGTGTCTGATCTTCTTGACTACATAAATCCTAACCAAGAGAACAAAGGAAGAGATTCTGAATCTGGCAAACGGAGATACTCAAGCATAAAGGTTGGTTACCTATCTTTCTTCCTGTCCGGCCTTGTTTCTTGTTTAAGAATTTATTCACCCCATACTCATCCTGTCAGGTTTTATCGCATTCAAATGAAAGTTCTAATGGAGCAAGTCCTGAGATATCTCCAAGAGATTCAACTCCCATTATAGATGTGGAAGAGCAAGTTAAAGAGCTGTCAAAAGATGACAGTACTGAAATTATTTCTGAAGCTGAGGTTAAACAGAGTCCTAAATCGTTTGAGCAACCAGCACCTTCTGAGCTACCAATAGAGATACACGAGGTTAATATTAATGTACCTAAGGAAGTTCTTCAAGATGAAACTGCAGAACCTGAAGATGGTTGGCAGCCTGTTCAAAGACCTAAATCAGCTGGAGGACCTGGAAAACAGATAAAGCATTACCGTCCCACTGCCAGAAAGGTGTATGACCCTGATAGTCATGATCCAACATATACTTCACAATACAAGGCAAGGAATTCCTATTCTAATAACCGGTATTATTTCTTAAGGAAGAGAACTGTCGTACCTACAACGTACACAGATCCTCAGCAGCATGTGAAAGTCCAGACATCAGGTGCCAGGTTTGGTCGCAAGATTTACAAGGCTGTGACCTATCGGGTTAAGCCAGGGACAGCATCTACAGAGGTGCAAGATACTTCTAAGAGTACAGAGCAGGTGAGTGGTAAAGCAGAAACCCAGGTGACGTACTCACAAGCACATGATCCTACCTCAATAGATCACAAAGAAAGTGAGCTACATGGAGCTTTAGTTGCAAGTAGCGGAAATGCTCCATCATACAAAGATGTTGCCTTGGCACGTCCTGGAACAATTGTCAAGACTCAAATACAGAAATCTAGAGATGATGTACCACAGAACCAACCATCACTTGGTCAAATCATTGCACAAGAAATGAAGGATTCTTTGGTTGATTCACTTCGAGTGGAACAGAGACCTGTCTCTTCAAATGCCAATAATCCCAAAGAAATAGCAAATGTATCAGAACAAATCCAGCAATCAGAAGAGACAAAATTTTCTGGAAGAGAACCAGAGATTGAGAATCTAGGCAAAGATGGTTCACAAAATTTGCCGATATCTGTAATTGGAAGTGAGCCTGGAAGTAGTAAAGAAGATGCCAATGTGTTCAGTAACACAAGGCAAGAACCATCAAGTAGTGGCAATGCTGATGCAGCCATTGAGTTTTCTGAGTCTACTGGATCTGCAATAGCTGAACAGAGTGGGAAGTCTGACGTGGAATTATTTGAAGGTCTACCCAGCAGTATAGAACCTATATCAGTTACAGCATCTACAACGAACACTGGGAGTCTTGAAGGTGTTGCAAGTGAGAAGTCCAATCCTAACTTAGTGCTAAGTAATATTGATTTAAGAGAGATGCCTAATAAGAAGCTATCTGCTGCTGCCCCACCATTTAACCCATCTCCACCGGGTGGACTTAGCCCCCTTGCTGGAAATGTTGGTATCCCACCACCAGGTGCCATTCCAGGAGTAGCGCCTTGGCCTGTGAATGTATCACTGCATCCTGGGCATTCAAGTATGGTGCCAAGTGGTCCTCCTTTGTGCACTTCCCCTCATCATTTGTATCCTCCTGCTCCCCGGTCTCCTAATCTCATGCATCCTATGCCATTTATTTATCCACCATATAGTCAACCACAGGTGGTTCCAAGCACCACATTTCCCATGAACACTAATATTTTTCGGCCTAACCATTATGGATGGCAAACTTATATGAGCCCAGGTCCATCAGAATTTGTGCCAGTGTCAGCATGGTCAAACAGCCATACAGTTGAATTCATTACCCCAACACATGGTGTTGACCCCATTTCGCAGTCTTTAGCAGATAAGCATATTCAATCTGATGCAGCTGTTGTCAGTATAGGACCTTCACTGGACAGTAGTGCTGTAGCGGTCAAAGAAGAAATGGAGACTCCTGCAGTGGTAGGAAGTGACAATTTCATCAGCAACAAACATGATGATCAGGATAAACAATTGAAGGATGCAATTAGAATTGAGCTGAATCCTGACATGCAAGCAGATAACAGTCAAGATATTGGTGTAACAAATCATTCACGAAGCAACATGAAAAACGAAGATGAAGGTAGTTTCAGGATATATGTAAAGGGGAAAAGCCGGCGGAAACAAACTCTGAGGATCCCGATAAGTTTGCTTAACAAGACATACGGGTCACGTTCTTTCAAGTTTGTCTATAACAGAGTAGTAAGAGAGAACGACATCTTCAGGCCTTCCAGTGTGTCCTTTGCTGAAGTTGTTTCATCTGGCAACTAGGCAAATCAAAATTCTGCCTAAGCATCTAATATTGGAATTATTATCCACGAGAAAGTTTTGATGGATCTACAATTCAAATGTACTGAAATGTGATAAAGTTCTTATTTCGAAGGCAGAATGATGATCCTAGTGTTCCAGGTAACAAATTTAGTTCATATACTTTACTCTTGCTATCCATTATATGCCATTCATTCATAAGCTACTTGTCGGTATTTTCTGCAGATATGAAATTCCACAACCCAAAACTGTTTAGAAAGGATAAAATCCATTATTTTCATTTGAAATAAGGTATGGCTTCTTTGCAATATAACAGTACTTGCATCTAAATGTACAAGCGGTGAACATTTTGTGTCGGAAATCAGATGAACCGTATCATAATTCTACAGAACACAAGCCCTGTTGTGAAATAGTAGATCCATTGAACAAGTGAAATTTAAGCACATTACAATGCAACGTATTAACTTTATGTGGTTTTCATGAGATGAGTTTGACCACTACTCTTTATAACTTCAACATTAACATATTCTAACCAATTTAGCTTTTGTGAAAGCATTTCTAAAGACAAATCTAGTAACATGGTTTCATGTAACAAACCTTGATCACTTAAACATATCAAAATGTGACAGCAATAATTCAAGAGCATCCAAAATAAAAGGCACAGACATACCATATAGTAATCTCCTTCAATTGTCTACATTTTACTCCAAATTTCTTTGATTGAAAAGGAATTCACTGCTTTCTGTACACACATTACAGGTGTCGACAATCCTGTGCAGAGTCCAGAAGAATTGTTAAGAGTTTTGTGAGATCCAGAACTAATAGAAGATGGAAGTATTACCAACAATATAGACTGTCTAGACAGGCTGATTTTTCTTCAATTTTGATAGATTAAGAAAAAGAGAATCCTCTTCGATTTTTTTGAGCTAAATTTTGGGCCTTGAAACTTAGTGCGTAGATTCTAATTTTTGTTGCCTCGCTGCATCCCAATAATTGCCTCAGATTTTTCTTTTTGAGAAACTAGCGTTATTCTTTTTTATAAAACGATAATAATGCCTATCCAGCAAAGCTGCTTGTTTATTCAGAACAAGAGCCATTTTGATATTATTGATCCGTATATTTTTAGTTCACTTTTGGTTATAGTGTATATCCATATTTTGGCAATGTCTTTCCTGATGAGATATGGTATAACGGCTCAAATTTTGTCACTTCGTTTTGGTAGGATACAAAGTTCTTTAAATATATCCGTATACAAGTTGGCATTGTCATAACTATATCCCGCTGTTTACCCCCCCCCCCCCCCCCCCCCCCCCCCGGGCAAATATGAAAAAATGTGGTTATATGATTATGATACTATTTTTTTGGGACAAACATTCTCCGCACGTTTCCGAATATCCAAACTCAAACGCATAAAAGTACTCGCTCTGTTGTGAACTGAGCATAGCTCGGCTGTTAAAGATTTCTTATGGTTGAGTCCATCTGGATCTGATCTTCTTATGATTGAGTCCATCTGGATCTGGTCCTCTCGACTCAGCATGGGCGATTTTATTTTTCTAAATTTATTTTAGGATTTAATCGTACTATTCTTTCAGTGGTAGGTGACGTACCTATCGGGAAGTGTCAATGATGACTTCGTCAATTTCAAGTATATATCAGCTCAATTGAAGGTGCTTACAGGTAGGGTTAGCATGCGTATTCATAGAATTAAGTGAGAATTAAGTGTGAGTATGTGTATGTGTGTACTGTGTTTAAAAGAAGTACTTCTTCTATTGTACTCGAGTATTCTGAGGAGCCTAGTCTAACTTGATGGGTTTTGGCCCGCCGTTACCGGCGGGACGTGGTTAGCGAAAAACAAGAAAAAAAACCCACCCACGCTGGTTACCGGTTAGCAAAAAACAAGAAAAAAGTTAGGCTGGTCCGAACCTCAAACAATTAATTTTATTTATTTTTTTTTATAAAAACCACTGTTCTCGGTGAGGTGGCTTTGTTCTCTAACTACCATTGAACCGAGGACGAGGTGCAAGGTACTACCGTAGTAGGGCTTTCCACCCGCTCAACGGCCATTTCGACACGTCAACCGATCTCCATCCGCGTTAGGTCTCCCAGGCAAGCGCTGGCGAACACGGACGGATAGGATAGGATCTTGGAGACTGCTGACCGACCTCGAGAGACGCGCACGCTCACGAGCCCAGAAGCCGGTGGCGCGCGGCCTCTCCAGAACCATCCGGGCAGCCCGGATTCGCCAGCGTGAGCGGTGGCACCTGCACGCTTGCGCGCCGGGCTCCAGGCCTCCCGGGCACGGCACGCGTACGTGTCCCTCGGCCGACGCCGCTTGGGCTCGCCCCGCTGGCGGAGCGCGCACACGCGTCGCCACCTCCCCGTCCCCCGCGCATGCAGGCCGCTTCAGTCTCACGCTCGACGCTCCGGTACTTCTCGGCAAGTCGGCAACGGATAGACGATAAGCCTTTGGCAACCGGCTGGTCCCCTACCCCACTCCGCCTTTAAAAACTGGAGCTGCTGCTTCGTTTAGCTACCTTGTCCATTAGCCTTGTTAGCTGCTGCTGCGTCTACTTAGCCTTGTGCCGCCGCCTGCTCCCATTGCTGTGCAAGCTTAGGCTCGCTCTAGCTCTTGACTTCTAGTGCAAAGGAGAGGCTAGCTTCCGAGTTTCCAACAATGGCCGGGGTTGGGAGGAACATGGTGGCGCCGCTGATGGTGCTCAACCTGATCATGTACCTCGTCGTCATCGGCTTCGCGAGCTGGAACCTCAACCACTTCATCAACGGCCAGACCAACTACCCGGGTACGTTCGCGTGGTTCTTGGTTTTTCCATTGGCAGGGTGGTCGCTGATCTCATTGTACGTAGTGATCATGCCTGGCGCTTGCTTCCTTAATTAAATTGCAGGCGTGGCCGGCAACGGCGCGACGTTCTACTTCCTGGTGTTCGCGATCCTGGCCGGCGTGGTGGGCGCCGCGTCCAAGCTCGCCGGCGTGCACCACGTCCGCGCCTGGAGCCACGACAGCCTCGCCACCAACGCCGCCTCCTCGCTCATCGCGTGGGCCATCACCGCGCTTGCATTCGGGCTGGCGTGCAAGGAGATCCACATCGGGGGCCACCGCGGGTGGCGCCTCCGCGTGCTGGAGGCCTTCGTCATCATCCTCGCCTTCACGCAGCTGCTCTACGTGCTCATGCTCCACACCGGACTCTTCGGCGGCAGCGGCGGCTACCGGGACCACGACTACGGCGCCGGCGCTGCCACGGCCGGCGAGCCCAAGAACGCCCCCAGGGTCTGATGTGATCTCGCAGCTGTTCCGGCCGGACGCTGCCTAGTACCTGATGAAGCGTTCGGTCACGCTGCACGAGTAGCGTAACGCTGCAATAGTACTTTATAATGGGTTGTGTGTTGACGTGTGTGTACCTAGTCGGTCGTCTGATCATCTCTACTGTTTAGCAGTAAGGTCATCAGCTCATCTCTGGATTGTGCATGTATGTCAGTGTCAAATGTATCTTGTGGGCCGCCAGTTTCAGCCGGTCATCAGTGACATTGGTGAGATGAGATTTGTGTTGTTTGGCTCAATCAATCTGTCCTTTTTAAGATGGTCCTCACCTGCCATGATGCGTAGCGAAAGACGAATTCCAAACATTTTGAGCTGAACCATATACTGATATCCTATATAATTGAGAACTGCCATCCATCAGTTTCAGCAAAGCTCTCTTCGAGCTATCGAGTTCGATCAGTTCGTGCGTGTACGTCGTAGCTACTACCTGTATATCGGATATGATACCGGATGTGCTCTGCAGTATAATTCCATTGTAATTCGATTTGTAGGGGCGTCCTCATTTTTTTCTCTAGGGGCGGGTTTCTAGCGGCGGGTGGCAGGCGGTTTCCAGGGGGCGGTGGCAGGCGGGCCCGCCCCTACAATAGGGGCGTGCGTCCTTTCTAGGGTGGAGGCAGCGTGCGTACTTCACTCCCAACTTTAACACTATGTAAAAACAACTCCCAAAAAAGAAGATTTCCCATCACATCAAAATTGCGGTACATGGGGAATCACATCAAAATTGCGGTACATGCATGGAGTACTAAATGTAGATGAAATTAAAAATTTACTTTACCCCTAACTCCCAACTTTAACACTATGCAAAAAGAAGATTCCCCATCACATCAATCACATCAAACTTGCGGTACATGCTTTAACACTATGCAAAAACAACTCCAAAAAAGAAGATTCCCCATCACATCAAAATTGCGGTACATGCATTGCATGAAGTATTAAATGTAGATGAAATTAAAAATTTACTTTACCTCCAACTCCCAACTTTAACACTATGCAAAAAGAAGATTCCCCATCACATCAAACTTGCGTTACATGCATGGAGTACTAGATGAAATTAAAAACTAATTGCACAGTTTTGTTGTACTTTGCGACACGAATCTTTTAAGCCTAATTAGTCAATGTTTGGACAATAATTCACAAATACAAACGAAACGCTACAGTGTGCTACAATAATTCACAAATACAAACGAAACGCTACAGTGTGCTACAATAATTCACAAATACAAACGAAACGCTACAGTGTGCTACTGTACCGGCACAGTAATTTGGCACCTCCCAATTTGGACAACTAAATGAGGCTCATTTCTAGGGGCAAGGGGCGTGCAACGCACGCCCCTCATTTTGGTTTCTATCCCCTCATTTTGGTTTCTAGGGGCGGTGCCTCATTTTGGTTTCTGGTGCCTCATTTTGGATTTCTATCCCCTCATTTTGGTTTCTAGGGGCGGTGGGGCGGTGGAGCTGGTAGAAATTGAAATTGCCACATGCACCTATTTTTTCCGTGCACCTATTTTTTCCGTGGGCGGTGGGCGGTCCCTGGGCGGGGCGCGGTGGGCCACCCAATCTATTGGGCGGGTGGCAGGCGGGTGAAATTACCACCGCCTCTTAAAAAAGAATCTAAGAGCTACTATAGCAATCGATCCACCCTTGAAAAAACATTTGCCAGGATCCACCCCTGGAAAAGCATTTGCCAGGATCCACCCTTGGAAAAGCATTTGCCACCCTTGGAAAAGCATTTGCACTGGGCGGTGGGCGGTCCCTAGGCGGGGCGCGGTGGGCCACCCTTCTAGGGCAGGGCGCGGTGGGCCACCCTTCTAGGGCAGGGCGCGGTGGGCCACCCATGGGCGGGGCGTGGTGGGCCGCCCAATCTATTGGGCGGGTGGCAGGCGGGCGAAATTACCACCACACCTTAAAAAAGAATCTAAGAGCTACTGCAGCAATCGACCCACCCCTAAAAAAGCATTTGCCAGCACCCACCCTTGGAAAAGCATTTGCCACCCTTGGAAAAGCATTTGCAGGGCGGGACCCGTCCCTGCAAATGGAGGCTATGATAGCAATCGACCCGCTCCTGAAAAAGCATTGGCAGGGGCAGAACCCGCCCCTGCAAATGGGGGCTATTATCATGGGATGACCTGGTGAAATTGCCACCGCACCTAAAAAAGAACAATCGACTCGCCCTGGAAAAGCATTTGCAGGGGCGGGACCCATCCATGAAAATAAGGCTATTATCATGGGACGACCCGCCCTAAAAAATCACCATTTTCAGGAGGCGGGTCACCCCATCACCCGCCCCTAAAAATGGGAACCATTTATAGGGGTGGGTGATGTAACACCTCGTGTTAATGACAACCTAAGGGTGTCAATAAGGAGTTAATGACGAGCTTTGGAGCAAAAGGAAGGTAATTTGACTCAAAGTCAAATTCGACCCGAATTTGACCGAAATTGCAATTTGGAGTTTCAATTTGAATAAATTTGGCAAAAATATGAAGTTGAGGCTTGAGGGTGTTTAGGGCCTGGTTTGGTTCCAGTGACTTATTTTTAGCACCCGTCACATCGAATGTTTAAATAGTAATTAGGAGTATTAAAGGTAGACTATTTACAAAACCCATTACATAAGTGGAGGCTCTTTCCTCATCTCCTTGCCAGATCTCTTAATCATTCTCTCTTTGAGGATCTTCCGTTCTACCCAATACCTATCAACCCCTTTTCCCTTCGGTTATATTTTGGCTGCAGCTGGCTTGTTACCCACTCATGGTCAGCACCCGGCGTAGCTCCACCAGTCTTCTGATCTTCCTCTTCCTTAGCGCCTTTCGCTTCTTCGCCTGAACTTGCTTTGTTCTGACCTCAACAGTTCACCACTAAGTGTGTAACGGTCGCGCGGCATATTAATTCAATTTCGTGCACGGTCTTGTCCGTTTTGCTGCAAAAGCTTGCTATCATCTCCTAATATATCAATGTCCTCAAATCCCCTTCCCTCTCGATACCCTCGTCGGCCTAGTTCAGGAGCTACTAGGAGCTCATCATTATGACCTGGTGCAATGCGTGAACTGAAAGGGACTAATCCGCTAAA
>NC_028451.1:11523367-11536302 GCF_000263155.2 Setaria italica
GTAACATTTGCTAATGATAGATTAATTAGGCTTAATAGATTTGTCTCGCCGTTTAGCCTCCACTTATGTAATGGGTTTTGTAAATAGTCTATGTTTAATACTCCTAATTAGTATCTAAACATTCGATGTGACACGTGCTAAAAATAAGCAAAGGGAACCAAACGTCCCCTAGAACTCAAAGGAATGCAGTTGGAGACTAATCCTAGACTTAAACCCCTCAGGAATCCAACTGAAAAAGGAGTCAACAGAGTTACTATTCCCCATCCGAAAATACGCAATTCTGAAAAATCATAATAAGTACCCAACTTCGGAATTGGTTTCTGCATAATTTTTCATATAAGTGGGCAAAGGTTTCTGAACATTAGTGAAATATGGTCCTTAGACAAGCTTAGTGGGATGTTGTTGGCTAGAGAAAGTGGAGGAATCAAATTTAAAATGGGACTCAAAATCGGCAATCAAGCAGTTTTCAGCCTAGTTGCTGAAGTGATTTTTCCCAAGTTTGAAACAGCAGTGGATGACCATGTTTGGAGCAAGTTTCAGGGAAATGTAGTGCAAAGGGTATATGAGTTCAGGTGCAAAATGGAATTCTTGTTAGTTATAGAACACCAATAGATGAGGGTTAAACCATATGGAGCACGTTTGAGCTACTCAAATCGAGTCCAAAGAAGGGCAAATGGCCCTGTTTCAGTGCTTGACGAACTGAATCAAAGGGATTCAGTACAGTTCAGTTCTGCCCGAATTTGAGGCTTAAAAATTTCAACCCTAGAGTGATTATCTTGGGTAGAGGCCAATCTATCAATTGAAGTGCTTGATTTCCTCTACAAGTTTGTTTAAAGGATTTTTGGACTGTAGGATTCGAAATCGACCATTTTTGGAGGTCTAAGTTTCGGAGTATAGGAAAGGGGGAACAAGCAGAAGCAGAGACGTGTCGCCGCCGGCACTTTCGCCCGTCGTCCAGCGCGATGCATAGGGCCACATCCGCACCCACGCAAGTCTACGAGCTGGCCAAGGTGGCACTCATGCATGCGGTAAAAATTTCGTATATGTACTGTTCCCGCCGTGGCGCTTATCTCTTTACCGCGTCGCTCTGTTTTTCACCCTCACGAGCAGAGCACGACCGAGCTACTGCCGCCAGCCGATTCCCGCTGTTCCACCGCCTCCCGCACCAATTCCTCCCACCCAAATCCCCACCAACACCTCGCCAACAATTGTGCCTCCCTGTTTTTCCAGTTTCCTCGCCAGCGAGCTCCTAGTCACCGCCGTTTCCGTCCGCCCGCCGCCAACATCCTGCTCACGGTGAGCTCCTCCTTGCTGCCATCCTCTCTTCGTGTGGTAAGTCTTGGGTAAGCTCACAGGTCTATAGGGAGCTTTAGAAGGAGTTAAGGGCCGTGTGTGTGCCGTTGCCGTGCTTGGCCATGGCTGGCCGCCGGCCTAGCCGCCCGCCGCCGTGGAGAGGCCAGCTCTGGCCGTCTCCCGAGGGGCCGCCGCCGCCCACGGGTGCGCCGTGGCCTAGGGGTGCCTCCCCAGCCCGACCCCGTCGCTGGCAGGGCACCGGCCGTCAAGCCGCGCCGCCTCCTGTCGCGCCCTGTTTTGGCGCAGGGAAGAAGAAGGCCCTGGCGCTAGGGGCCCACGCGCTAGGGAAAGGAAGAGAGAAGAGATGGGTCGGCGGGTAGAAAGGAAAGGAAAGGTTGGGCTGGTCCAAGGGGCCCAGCGCGTGAGAGAAGGGGTAGAAAGGAGTGGAGTAAGAAAAGTTGGTCCGAAGGTTTTAGATAATCATAGGTTTTTCTTTTTTAGATAAATAGTGTAAATTCGATTTTCACCATTTAAATCACGGGAAATTCTATAAGTGTCCAAAAATAGTGAAACCAATTTTGTTAGGATTCTTTTATTTTCCTTTATGCATTAAATTTTTTTAAAACTTAGGAAAAATAATAAAATTTAGGTATTTATTTAATACCTTTTGATAAGGTATTTAAATAAATGCTTAACCTTTATTAAATGCATAAAATTTTGAATAATGTTTTCATATCCACAAATTATTATTAATCCATAGGAATTAAGTTTTAAGATTAGAAAATATTTATAATGCTCTTTAAAAAATAAAAGAAAAGGCCTAAGGTAGGAATAGTAAAAAGATTAAAAATGGTGGGTTAACCTTTATGGGTAGTTAGTGTTGGCTTGCAACTTTATCATGATGATAGGTTGTATAGTCACTTGTTGGCTTGCAACTTTATCATGAAGGAAAGTTGTATAGTCATGTGTTCAAAAAAATTGCATCTCTAACTCTTGCATATGCTAAATCGTAGACACCGAAGCTCCAGAAGTGGAATTCTTGGATTTATCTGAAGGACCTTCGGAGTTTGAGGAGTAAAGATGGCAACGGGTAAAATCCACGCGGATACAAGGTCCAGGTATCCATACCCGCGAGCAAAAAATCATGCCCGCACCCGCACCCGCTATCCGCCACGGGCAGAAAACCGTGCCCGTGCCTGCTATCCGCGGATAGCGCATGCCCGCGGGCATGCCCGTGTACCCACATAGCATTTATACAACAGTAAGGCAAGAGACAAAAACCATCAGGCAACACAAAAAATACAACTCTCAATTCTAGTTTTTCACCATGTTAAACAACCATCAAGCAAGAGATAAAAACCATTAGATAAAGGTCTAACCAAGCAAATAAATAAGTCTTACACACATTAACAGTTTAACAGAAATCCAATCATGTTCAATTTTGCAGTTTTCATGATTTAGCCATCTTCCACGTAGACAAATAATACAGAAGAAAGTGAACAATTGCCCATGGAAAAGAAGAGCTTGCAATTCCTTCCTTTTCTTTTTGAACCTTTGCAATTCCTTCATACAACAACAGCAACAATAAGATGAAAACATAACTACCATGAGACTTACTTTTAAGTCCAGATTATCAGAACATAGAAGCTACCTAGGCACCAGCGACCGGTGGACAGGGCACTAGCAACCGAAGGACCGGCACTGGCGGATGGGGCAACGGGCGGATCCGGTCCTCCGGGGACGAACGACGGTGGGAAGGGGCAGCGAGGCACTGGCGACGGGCGAATCCGGTCCTCCGGGAGGCGCTTGTTGGTGGTGGATTCGGGACTCGGGAGGCGCTGGATTCAGCGCTGGCTGGCGGCGCTGGGGGAGATGGCAACGGATTCGGGCGTCCGGGTCAGCCGGCGGCGGGAAGGGGCGGCGCAAGCGGTGGCAAGGGGTGGCGGGAAGGGGTGGCGCAGGCGGTGGCAAGGGGCGGCGCTAGAATGGATCAGGAGTCGGGCGCGAGGAGATGGGGGATGGGGTCACGGTCTCACGGACGGGGGAGGTCAGGATGGGAGTGACTCGTTGCGGCGGGCAGAGGGAGAACCGTAGAAATGAAACCCTAGACTCTGAGTTTATATACATGGTATTGCGGTTGGGGCCACATGTCAGTCATTGGAGCGGGTCTGGCAGGTTTGCGGGTGCGGATATCATTTTTTCACGCCCGTGACCAAATATCCGTTGGGTCTAGGGTCATGTCCGCGCCCGTGCCCGCGGGTACAGAGTTAGACCCATATCCGTGCCCATCGGGTTTCATATCCGCGGGTTTGCGGGTATTTTCTACCCGTCGCCATCTTGATTGAGGAGATTGTTGAGTTGATCCCCTGTGAAGCCGGTCCGTCAGTCAACGCTAACCTTTTTACAGATCAAGGCAAGCCCCGGTGCATCTATACCTACCTACTTTGGAGTTATTATTTCATGTGTCCAATTATTGGTTATTTTCCATATGAATGCATTAAGTCTAGGAGTTGATTGAAACCTATTCTTGTGCATGATCCTACCTTGTTTAGAGGACATCTTTGCCACTTGTTCACTAATTAGTAACTATCCTATGCTTAGCAATGCTTAGATACCTCCAGCAACTCAGTTGCTTAGCTCTAAGGTGAATTTTGGTCATACATGTTGGTCAAGGAAAAATAGCTTGGAGCTTTGAAATGCTGACAGAAGCTAGAGATGGTAGTTCTGTCTCCAAAGTTAATTTGGTTAAGACCGATCGTTGTCTTAACCTTTGATCAAGTGAGTTTCACCTAGTTGCTTACTGGGTATGGGACCAGTAAAGCCCGGTAGGTTAGTTGGCTCTTTGATCGGGAATATTTCGTACTCGTACTTGACGTGCTGGAGAATGGCGGGGGCGTAGCCTGAAACTCACATGAAGATCAGGGCAGTGGGATCCCATGTGGGGGTGCGTCCCTGGGTTCGGGTAGGCATATTTTCCAATCTTTGGGTGCGGCTAATTGAAAGGTCGTTATGTACAACCTGGACAGTTGTACATAGCTGGTGGTCAGGGTATTCTCCTGCAGGATGTAAATTGATCCGGATCGCCGCAATTCTCAGTTATGAATGCATTTGATCATCGTTAAGCATCGTAGTGTAATCCAGTGAATGCAATGTTATTCCGAAGTTAAATATGTTGTATGACTTAATTCCAACTGTTTGCAAAAATATTTCTTTTTGCCATCTAGACTGGTCAAGTAACAAACTCAATCTGAAATAAAAGATAAAACTAAGGTTTCACTTACAGTAAGCTCTTTCAGCAAAAATGTGAGTCAGCTAGTACACTAAACAACTATCATTCAATTTTGGAAAAAAACTATTTATATTGGTTAGTCGGGTTAGTCTTGCTGAGTACCTCGTACTCAGGGGAATCCTCCGTTGCTATTTCAGAACCCCAGCAGGAGTCCGCCGAGGAAGAAGCCCCGAAGAACTAGGGTATTTTATGAGTCTAAAATACCCTAGAAATAAAACTCAGATGTTTAACTTTCACCTGGACTCGTTTATGTTTTAAACTCTTAGAACTGCTCTGATCTGCATTATTAAGTTTGTTTCAAACTACGGTATGTAATAATTCGCACCTCGGTATGTATGTAAAAATGTAATATTTGTTGATACCTTCCCATCGTGGAAGCGATCCTGATATATGGCTATGGGTCACGTCGTGGATGTTTCGAGGAGTCCTAGGGACACTCGACGGACTACCGGACTTATACTATTTTAAGTGCATTTCGGATAATTGCAACTCCGACAGCAATTAGGCGCACTTAAACCAGTTTAAGTTGGACGGTTCCGCCACAGGTGATGGCATCACCCGCTACCGAATATGATTTCCAAGGGCGGGTGATGACATGACCCGCCCCTATAAATGGTCCCAGCGCGGCACGGCGGCATGCACCCAGGGGTCGGCGGGGGCGCTGTGTGGCACGGCCCCCCGCAGTAGGGGTACGGCGTGCGGTGGCCGGCGCAGCACAGGGCTCGCGACGCCTAGGGGCCGCACCCAGCGGCGACGCGGTGGAGTGGCGTATGACGGCGCACACGGCTCGCAGGAATCGGCGTGGGGCACAGGCCTCCCTGGTGGTCCGGCGGCGTGCTGCTCCTCGGCAGGGGGTGGTGGAGGGGGACCGCTAGCAGGCTCAATTTTTTTATTTTTTTAATCGATTACTAGGGGAGGAGAGGACCATCCCATCACCCGTCCCTGCAAATGGTATTTACAGGGGGAGCCACCCCATCATCCGCCCCTGAAAATGGTTATGAAATTGTTTGCAGGGGCAGGCATCTTATCCGCTCTTGCAAATAGTTATTTTATTTGTAGCTGCGAAAGTTAGGAGAGGCTAGCGCGCCCGCCCCTGCAAATGCTGTTTTAACCGGATACTTTTTTTTTAAGTAGTGCTCATCTCTATCTACGCATGTTTGTTGCATGATGGACTCGTGGCACTTACATGGCCCCCGAGCGACCCCGAGGGACCAGACGACTACGTGCCATGAAGAGTAGTAGGAGTTCCATCTCTTTTTTTTGGCTCCGGCCCGGCGACGCCGCCTACCTCTGAAGCGTTGGATCACCATGCAGATGGTAACGTAATAGCTCGACAAATAGGATGCGTGTGCGTGTGTGCGTTTGACGTGTGTTGATGCGTGTACCTAGTCGTGATCGTCGTCTGCTCATCTCTACTGTTTATTAGTCAGGTCATCATCATCAGCTCATCTCTGTGGACTCTGGTTTGAACATGTACCCGTGTCACGTGCATTTTGTGTGCCGTCAGTTTCAGCCCGTCAGCAGTGACATCGATGAGATAGAGGTTGTGGAGTTTGGCTCAATCTGCCCTCCTTTTTAAAGGTTCCTCTTCCTCACCTGCCATGATGCATAGCAAAAGACGATGTCAAACACATTTTTTAGGCTTAAACCATCTGTGCTGAAAGTCGGATCCAAATGACAGTACAAACAGTAGGAAATTGCATGCAAATGAGAGTAGAAAGATAGAAAGAACCGGCAGTAATCAATTACAGCGTCTCAAATTTTCAGCAAACCCATCAGAATCTGGCCTCTTAATTCTCAGTTGAAGACAAGTGCTCCAAACACTCCTGTTGGGAATGATGCTTCAACTATGGACAAGTAGGCTCCTCCTCCAACAATTGTCCCAAGAAGGGTGCACAAAACTCTTCACGGACAATTCAGCAACAATGTTCAGAGGTAGAACAAGCAACAACAGGTATGCAGAGTGACTACCATAACATCCTAGTTTTTAAATAAGCAATTAAATTCGACTATAATTTTGATCATTTTAAATTTTATGAATAATTTACTAGGAATACCTAGATTCCCGGTATTTTTGCATTCTTTTTTTAAAAGAACTCAGTAAATATATTTTGTGTGTGTTGCAATTACTTGTGCTATCTTGTCAAAGAGTCAAAGCAGAGCATGTGAGGCCAGCAAGATTGCTTCAGCCATTGAAAATTCCTAAATGAAAGAGTTTGAATCCAAAATTTAGAGAGAATTTGGAAAGAAGGGGGCGTGTTTGAAAGGGAAAGAGGAAGAGCATGACAGCTGTGCCGCTGCCACACAAGTGCTTGGTGCCGATGAAGGATAGCGGTTTCGGCCATGCTGCTCGCCGGCGCCGTGTAGACAGCAGCAAGCAGGCAAGAAAGAAGGAGGTGGCCGAGCAGAGGTCGGTGGACATGGATTTTCTTCTCTCCCACTATTTCCACCTTTTCACTGAGCTCAAACCGTTGTCTCCCAGTCCTAGGTTGATTCCCGCAGCTCAAACCTCTACCTCGACGTTCCCTGTCACCTCCACCCAACCTCGTCCATCACAAAGCCCGCATACGGCCATCTTCTTCACCTTTGATGCATTGCTGGAGAACCGACCTTTAGTATAGGTCATTAACCCCTCCTTAATACCAGGTGCCTGACCGGTACCGTTTATTTGGTACTAAATGCCACGCCATTTAGTACTAGCTAAAATGTCTGGTACTAAACTGCAAGACACGTTGCGCTATTTTGGATGGCAGTTTAGTACCGATTGGTTTTACCAACTCGTACTAATGGTTATTCTTTTTTTTCCTTTTGTTTTAATTTGTGGGTTGGTTAGTATTCGTATTAGTGTAGAATATATGTTTGCGTATAGTAGTAATAGCACGCTAATATATATATATATATATATATATATATATATATTATATTTATACAATTTATACAATATTATATTTATACATATATTATATTTATACAATTTATATACACTTCAAATATTACAAGTTTTCCGAATATGCACTACGCGTCGTCATCCGAGTCCCTGATTGGATGAAGTTGACCCACACTTGTTCCATTGTAATAGAATTCTCCCTTTGGATTTACGACCTTTTCCAAAAGGAATCCACATAGTTATTCTTGAATTGCCCTGAGTCGTTCTAGGGCGATGAGATCTTCTCTCATTTTAGCATCTGTCACGTGCAAATTAACATCGTCATTTTAAACCAATATATGTGCAGATTGAAAAATCTTGAAATTGATATGAATTGTGTTTACGTACTTGGTGTTGACAGTCCCTGCCTTGCTTCGGACCTACAATACCGTGGATGAACTCACAACAGTAGTATCCACATAAGTTATTTCCATCCTCCTGCCTCAAACACTAAATATGGAAAAAGGAGTTATAAAATATTCAAGCAGCCATGGTTTCTAAAGAAATGACATGCCCTAGATGTTCAAATTGAAATCATACCGGAAAGTTATCCCTAATATTAAGTTGTTACTTGAACGGTCCTGGGTGATTTTTTATGAAGCAAGCCCATACCCTATTAAGCGTGTTTACAAGGCTTTGATACTCTGCTTTTGGTACCCTCTTGGGGTCTAACACTATGATGTGGCTTCGATCAATCTCGCTAACAAGCAGTATCCAGTGGAAGAGTTCTTCTCTAAGGACTCGAGCCATGTGAGTGGCCCTGCCTCCATGCAGTTGGGGAAGTAGATGACTTTGATGTCGTTGTTTCCTCCCGCCACTTGGACTGACAGCGAGTAGCACCTCAGCCATTGGACTGGGTCTTACTTGTCGTCGTACTTGGTAATACCTTGAGGTTTAAACTTGTTGGGTAGAACCATCTTGCATACTCATCTTAAGAAAGTAGGGAGCCCGTCAGAATCCTCTCCCAAGTACTTGACTTCTTGCTCGCGCTCGCGGTGGCATCCTTCAATGATTGTGCAGGTGTCGTGGCTACTGTTGATCTTATGATAGAGGTCACGTGCTGGGGCTTCAGGTTCTAGATGGGGTCCATGGTGGCCGGCCTCCCGAGGGTTCCACCCGACTACCCTCTGCTCTTGCTTGACTCGATCTAGGACCCTCAATTCTAGGAGCCTCGTTTCTGGCAACCTCATTGCGACTTGGTCTGGCACCTTCGTTGCGACTTGGTTGCCTGCCGCTACTGCCATGATGGGATGAGGTGCCTCGAACCGACTGTATCAGGCTCTATTGATCGAGTTGCTCGTACGCACGCTCTGCCAGCTGAGCCAGTTGCCTGGTGTACTTGGTTTGTGGTAATGCCCGAGTAATCAGGTCAATGGATGCAATAGTGGTGAGAGGAGTGTGATGTTGACGTGATTGAACTGCTTCAAATGCATGGTCCAAGTTCATGATGGGTAGGTTAGATGCAAGGCGGTGGCGACGCTCTGCTCTTGCAGCATTTCTTGCTCGTCGTCGATTCCTTTGAGCTTCAGTCTCTTCTCCCTCTACATTGGCGGTGAGCTCATCCTACGAGACATCATCTAGGTGACGTTCGTGTCATGGATTCCTTTCTAGCAGTTCTTCACTATCGCCTTCTTGTGCAGCAACGATGGCTAGGAGTTCCCGCTCCAGAGAGAAACTACCCGAACTTGATGTGATAACCATTGTGGGCCATCTTCTTTGTAGATAGGTGACAGAGGGATACCCTCCTAATATGGGAGGGTGTCAAGGTAAGCGACAAGGCGTGATCCATCATCCTTGGCGAGAGCAGGTGGCTTCATGTTGGGCCAGTAGATGAATCTGCCTTGCAGAGTAGATGTGATAACCAGGCCCTGCTGTGGACCTGATAAAGGAGTCTCCTCATCCGGATCCGAGTAGTAGTCAAGGTCCTCAATCAAATCTGAGTTGAATTGTGATCTAGATAGGGTGTCTTGGTAGATAGCACCCGAGTTTTAGAGTCCAATTTGCACGATGGCTTAAGTGCCAGCTCATGGAAACCAATCTGACTAGCGGGGAATTCGAGTTGTACTCAGATTCGCCTCCCGAGCTTCGGAATAGGTCAAAAATTTTGTTGAATTTTTCGACAAAATGTTCCAAAGCTTGATGATGAAGGTTGATGTTGTAGTGCTTCTCCTCCAGGGGTGGCGCAATGTGGCAATGGAAGTTTCCAGTGCCGTCTGCGATGCAAACCCAGGAGCCGAAGATGAATGTCACGCCCATTTCGAACGCGATGGTGGGCTTGATGATGACTTGAGCCATCGAGATTGCTAGTGGATTCTTGGGGAGAGCCCATACCTGGCGCGCCAGTTGTTGGTGTTTAGATCCAGCAACCTACCAAGGGGGTACCCGAGGTAGTGTTTTATGCGTGGGGCTCGCTGAGATCAGGAACTTGATGGTGAACTCGAACACACGATTTAGACAAGTTCGGACAGCTTATGTCGCGTAATACCCTATGTCCTTTTGTGTTGGTTGTGTTGTATTGATTGAACTTGTTTGGAGGGGTCCATGCCTCACCTTATATTGCTGGGGGTAGGGTAACAGGTCATTTGTTTACAAGAATACTAGTCGGATTCGACTAGAGAGTCATACTCTAATTGCTACGGGTAGTTTCCTAATCCTCAACTAGTTCTTGTCCTCCACATAGACCATGCCATCTTGCACCGTAGTCTCCATGTCTAACACGTCTCGGTGTACAGCCCCGTATCTAGGACTGTCCAAATGTTTTGGTGGGCCCATAGATGTATGGACGACAAGCTCAACTATGTATTTATGTAAAGTAACAAAAGTAATTAACACAACACATATTTGTTAACATCCAATACGAATTTCTCAATATCGAATAGACTTTCATAAGTAAAAATTCTACATTCTACATGCATGTATAAATTGAAAAACTCTCCATTCATCCTCACTCTAAAAAAGCACAAATTTCTCTAGCTACAAGGCATAAAACATAGAATACTAATTATGAGAGGAGGGAGGATGAAGTTCCTAACCTTTAGAACAGTTGAAAGAGTGAAGAAGCCCGAGCTCTCGGTCAAATGGTTGAGCTCAAGCTCGGGGAGGAAGAAGGAGCTTATTTTATAGATTGTATGTTAGTACCGGTTGGTGGCTCTAGCTGGTACTAAATTGTGACATTTAGTACCGGCTGAAGCTAACAGCCGGTACACACGTGCGTGAACTCCATTTAGTACCAGTTGAAGGTACCTGCCGGTACTAAATGGCTTCCAGTTGAATCTAGCCATTGGCCATCCGGTCCCATGCCGCCATTTAGTACCTGCTAAGGCTCCAAATCGGTACTACAGAGGCTCCGGTGGTACTATACGTGACGACTGGTACTAACGGCGCGCGTTAGTACCAGACGAAAAGACATCTAGTAGTAACATGTTAGACGAATGCTCAGTTTTTCAGTAGTGACGTCACCATCGTCGCTCAAAGTAGGTAGCCGCAAGCAAGCCCCAACGTAGCAGATCTAGGAAAAATACGAGGGCGCTGAACCTTTATGAGCGCTAGACCAAAATACGTTCCTTAAATCATAACCCATATAAAAAAATTGAGGCTAATTTAATGAGAATAGCAATTTTATATCTAATGCTAAAAACGAGTTATTGGAAGGTTATATTCCGGCTTGAAAAAGAATAAAGAATGCATCAGACTACAAAGGTTACATAATGGCACAGGTTCCAAAAGAACATGTAGCTAAAACATCAGAAGATCTAATGTACTAACGAGAAATAATAAAATCAGAAAAATACAACTCAAAAACTCAACCGATCTACTTCAGTAATCTCCGTATACATCTTGTTTCACAAGGTCTCCTTCAAATGAACCGACTTCTCCTCCATATGGGAAATCGAAATCAAAGCATGAGCCATTCCAACAACGAAGAAGAGAAGCAACTCCATCTGTTGTTTTGATGCTCTGACCACAAACTTAAGACTGCAGCAAAACCATCCACACTTCAGTAGGGATAAGCAAGACACCAGTAGCTGTTGAAGAATCCGAGTTGGGCAACCACGATACCCGCATGAAGTACAGCACCACTCAAAATCTCTAAAACGACGCCTCCACCGAGGAAACAACGATAGTCGCTACCGCCGCTACCCGCTAGGACAAAGTTTTCACCTGGAGATTTAGTGATGGGTGGGCTTGAGACAAATTAACAACGCTCTTAAGAGGAGAAACAACGCCCAAATGTGTCATCACTATCGAAGCCGGCTAAGGCTAGCATAACTTTCATTATCGCATCCTAGTCCACCACAACATAGCTCCGAAGGTCGACGAAACTCATCCCATACAACGCCACTCCCGATCATTGGAGACCGAAGCACATGGAACCCGCCGTAGAGGAAATGCGTCCCATACACACGCCGCACGGCTACGTCCTGATCACCTGTTGCCAATGTAATTACCAAAGTACATGCGGCGCCATCAGCAACCGACCAGCCATCCTCCCCCGACGAGGTTGAGCAGAGGCCGCCCTTTGCCCCCACCGGAAGACGACCAGAAGGGACGTCGGCAATGGGAGGAGCACAAGCCGCCATGGTCCATGCGTGATGACCATCCTCTCGCGTGATACCAGACCTGACCTCATCCTCGAGTGTCCCCATGATGGCGGCCACCGGAGGCGAAGATCCAGACCTGCAGCGGCTCCGGCGCGCCGCCGCCATACCGTGGGCCGTCACCTGCCGCCCTCGCTAGGGGTACGTTGCGCCCGCGGGGAAGGGCTGTAGGGGCGGTGGCCGTCCGCCCGGGCCGCCCCTGGATCACCTATCTCACAAAAGAGATCCCGGCCGCCGCCCTCCTTACCTCTAGCCGGGCTTCCGGTGTTGAACTCCGGCGGCGGCAGGAGCAAGAAAGGTGGGCGGAGGAGCCCCTGGCGGCGCTGCGGGTGCCGCCTCCCGAGTCGCCACAAGGCCGACGCGGGGCCAAGATCCGCTTTTTCAGCCTCGTTTGGTCGTCACCTAAGGCCTAAGGCTGCAGCATGCAGGGATCGGAGTGTCACCAAGTAATGTTATACTTAGCTCTCGCTTGAGCCTGCTTTGCGTTTCTGTCCGCACGCCTTGCTTCTAGCTGCTGCTCACGGCACGCCTGCTTCTCGTGCTCGCGGGCTGCCGCGCCGCACTCGCGCGTGCTGTGCATCTCGGCGGCCTGGCCGCCTGCGGCCCCGCTGCGCTTCTGCCGCTGCCTGCCTGCGCACCCCAGCATCCGCGGCCCCTCGCTGCTCCCGAGTCCCGACGGCTCCCGCAGCCTGCAGTCGCGCTCGCGCCGTGCGTGCCCCGCCCCCGCAGGCCACAGCGCCGTAGCCGCCGCCGCCGCTCAGGCGCTCAGGAATAGCTGGAGCAAGATATGCGCGGTGCGGCTCAGCGTTAATCGGAGTCAGGGGTATCC
>NC_028451.1:11536402-11636554 GCF_000263155.2 Setaria italica
TGCGTCATATTCTGTGTCGCCCTGTTGTAATCGGGGCGAAGGAGGTGGTCATATCTTCCTACTCCTGGCACTAAATCATGATATCAGCAATATACGCGAGGGGGGACCCCCCCCCCCCCCCCCTCCCCGCCCCACCGCTAGATCCGCCCCTGAGCCCCGTCTTTCCATCCCTCCCCGCCTTAGCTGAGCATGTAGGTGATGCTCGCGTAAGCTGTAGGTGCTCTAGGAGCCGCTTATTGGCCTGGTGAAAGACCGGGTAAGCCGGATTGCCTACGCCGCCGCCTGCGCGTCTCCGCCATGCCCGCCGTCGTCGGGAGATTTGCTCTGGCCACGGGGAGCTCTAGTTCGGAGCGCGCTGGGGTATATGTGTCTTGGCGAAGCCACTCGAGCCGCTTGCTATTGTCCTCTCACCGTTGTTTAGCCGGCCACCGTCACAAACCCTGGCGCTGCCTTGTTTCACCACTGCCGCTGTTTGCCGCCATCACATGCCCAACTCCAGGCAATAGCCCCATTGGATGATGCGCAAGCGCGGCGAGTCATGCCGTGGTAGCTCTAAAAAAAAGTCATGCCGTGGTAGTCGCGGGCCGGGGACATCGCTGGCGCCACGACCCGTGCGCATACCTACGGTCAAGGTTGGGGTACTATGCTTTTACTCAGGCCTGCGTGTCAGCGAGAGAGAGGATAGGGTGAGGGTCAGAGAGAGGTTTTTTTCCGGGGTTTTCGGGAAAATATTTTAGAGGTTATAATAATAAGGTTTTAATTCTATTTTCTTGTTTAATTCATTATAATTTATAGAAATATTCAAAAATAATGAAACCAATTTATAAGGGTTTTTTCTTTATACATTAAAATTATTAATTCCTAGCAAAAATAATAAAAATTAGGTATTTATTTGTTTAACAAACATTAACGTATTTAAATAAATACTTAATATTTCCAAAAACCATAAAATATTGAGTAATGATTTTCTTCTCTTTATTTTCATTTATTTCATTTATTTGTTTTATTTTATTTTAGTGCTGTTTATTTTTTTATTTCCTTCTCTTTTCTATTTATATTTATAATTATATTTATTATTATTTCACTTTAATTTTCCTTTATTTTGTTCCTTTTATTTTTCTTTTCTTTCCTTCATCTCTTATACCTTTTTTTTATTTTTTTTGTTTTCCATTTGTTTATAGTTTTTAGTTTTGTTCTTTTTCCTTTTTTACACTAACTTGTTCTACATATTTTGTTTGCATATAAGCATAATTTGTTTTTATAATGTGGACATTTATATTCTGAATGTGAAATTATTTGTTCATGTGTGAAGCCATTTTTTTCACATTTATATAATAATTTGATCCCCATGTTAACTAAATTTTTTGACAATAGGAATAATTTGTTTGCGTTATTGAGTTTTTTTTTCTTTGGATCATACAATTATTTTGCTCACGATGTTAAATATTTTGTCAGTAGTGTATAATTATTTATCGTACATTTGATAATTTGTTTATGATGTTCATTTTTAATTGTTTGTCCTATATATTCAATGTGGGCGATATGGAATCTTTTTGGTGGTTATATACTATTATATTGTGTATCATGTGTGACCTTTTGTTTGTCTAAAAATCATTTGTTCCTATTTGTTTGTTGTAGTCAAAATGTTCTAGTTTAATAAAAAATATTCACATAAAACATTCATCAAAAAATGGTCAAATATGGTCTTGTTTTCAAGATATTGCCATAACAAGCATAGTGATACAATCGAAATTAAATTTGGATGGCCGGTTTAAGACTTATGATTTTTTTAGTTTCAAAATTGTGTTGAGGGGGGGCTTGACCACAATAGACCATTCCACCAAGATGGCAAGATACATCCCATTCCCATAATGGATCGACATAACTAAAGTAGTTTCACATGAAAACATAGCGAAAGTACATCCTGATGAAAAGTTAAAAAAAAAGGACAATATGAACTTCTGTCCATACCAAACTATCATCGGATAGTTTAACGCCCATTAGTCTCATTCTTCATGCGGAGCAATCTACACAATGCACATTAAATTATTGACAAAGCAAATAATAACTTCAAAAAGTTCTGAAATTTGAAGAGAAGTATACCACTAAATTGTTTTGAGGCACTAGCATACGATGTTTTTTCATCTCTTAAAACCGATTGTATGATTTTATCATTACTAATGCTTCTAAATATCTCCTTCTCAACATAGCATATCATCAAATCATTGAGCTATTCATCCCCCATTTTGCTGCGCAAATCTGTCTTTATAAGAGACAGCTGAAAAAACCCTCTCAACTGAAGCAGTTGCCACCGGAAGTATCAATGTGAGCTCAACAAGCCGATAAACCAATGGGTAAGAACTATTCATCGTGGTCTTGACCATCCATAATTTCAGCAACCTTTGAAAGTACTGTGCTTCCAAGAAACTCTTTGTTTCTTTTAACACGTTGGTGGAACTCTCTAAGTTGACTTGGTAAGAGAAAAATATGACCAACATCAAAGTCTTCAGCATATATTTCAGCAAGTCTCACAAGTTTATCCACATCAAAATTAGAGGAGTTCCTTGGATTAAGTGCAGCCATACATGATAACAACTCTGAACTAACTTCACTAAATCGATGATTCATCTCAGACAAAATGGCATCAATGGCAGCAAGAAAGATCTCAACATGGTAGAAATGCATATTTGTTACCTTTTGCCTTCTACGTGCAGATGTCCCTCTAGCATTTACTTTCTTATCCATATTTGGCACCTTAATCTCATTTTTATCTCAGAATGTCTTCACTCTTTTGAATAATGGTTCCCATCCATTGTCCCTCATATCCTGCAAGCTTTCTTTCACACTCATGATCAAATGCATTGCTTCAACAATATCTTGATCCTTTCTTTGCAAAGCATGTGACAAATTATCTGTAGTGCTCAATAATTCTATCATCAAATGCAGGATGAACACAAAATCAAAGCTTTCCATTTTACCAATTAATCCGAAAGCACCACCGTTACATGTTGGTTTAATGGAATCTTTCTTCACAATCTCAAGCACCTCCAAAATAGCATCCCACATTACCAAAATGCGAAGCAATGTTTTAAGATGAGAGCCCCATCTAGTATCTCTAGGCCTAGCAAGGCCACTTTCTTGATTTAAACCTCTTCCGGTGGCTACCTCACAATTCTCTAACTTTTCTATTAAATTATCATGGTGCTTTGCAAGCAAGACATCCTTTCTCATACAAAGATGCACCCACAGTATTAACTATCAAAGGAACATAGTTGAAAAAATCTGCAATAGCTGGAGTAAAAGTTGAAACAGCGACAACCACTAATTACAATTGATGGGCAAAGCAATGAACATAGAAGGCATAAGGATTTTCATCACAAATCAACTTTTGCACCCCATTAAATTCACCTCTCATATTGGATGCTCCATCATAACCTTGCCCCTGAATCATATTGATGCTTAACTTGTGGCTAGAAATCATACCGACCAAAGCTTCTTTGAATGCAACAGATGTACATTTCTCAATATCTTTAAGTCCAAGAAATCTCTCCACCACTTTTCCTTCATCATTCACAAACCTGCACATCAATCAAAGTAAGTATGGAACCATAGTATTACACAATGAAAGGAAACAATGCAAAGTCTCAATGAGACTAGTACTCACCTCAGAACCATAGCCATTTGCTCCGTTATAGATACATCTCGAGACTCATCAATAAGCACTGAGAATCGCCTACCACGAATCTCATCCATAATCACTGCCGTGACTTCCTCTGCACAAGCTTTAGCAAGATCCTTCTGAATATCAGGAGATAACATCTGACAATTTTTATTGCCTTTATCATATGCATCCTTAACTGTTTCAACCTTGTCTTTGTACCAATCAACCACTCTCTATATGTGCCCTTGTTGAGGGAAGTGGAGGACTCATCATGTCCACGGAAAGCATCACCTTGCTTTATGAGAAATCTTGCAACATCTAAAGAAGATGTTATGCGAATCTTGTATCTAATTTCTTCTTCCTTACTATGCGTTTCAATTTTCCAGGTGACACTTGTTCTTTGATTCATAAAGTCCTCACACTTCAGCCTTGCATTACAATGAGAATGAGAAGCACCATGTTTATCAAATTTTTCCAAGGCCTTCTTCCATTTCCCTATACTGACCTTTGCAAAGACATTACTCCCCCATTTGTCGGACTTTCCTAGCTCAAAGAAAAGATAACAATAAAAATAAAATGCTGCATCCTTTGACTCACTATACTCCAACCAATCATATTTCCCAAACCAATGCTGCTGAAAGGATCTCCATTCACCACTTTGCCATGTGCGAGGAAATGTAAAACCAACTGGTTGTTGAGTTGGGCCCCTCAAAGCATATGCCCTCTTTACTTGATCTCTAATCTCAGACGGGTACTCATCAATTGATTTGCGCATTCCGGGATCACTAATGATATCTGAGGCACAAAATTCTACTCTGGGGATTTTTGGTTGCCTTGGTTTCTGGAGGAGTAGGTGTACTGCTACTGCTTGAAAAATAGAATGTTCTCTTCGACATTTTGCAATCCTAAGCAATTTTGACAAACATTGAAGATTTAATTCTTGAATTAATAACAAACATTGCAAAATAGGTGGAATTCCGGGGAATGGTCAGAACTTGCGCACCCGGCGTCTGGAGACTGGGAGACAGGGAGTCAGGGACAGAGACCAGCGTAGCCAGCCCAGTGGCGGCTACCTACCTACCTGGCTGCCTCTAGCCGCGCCGCCGCGGCCGCCACCCGCCTCCCCTTGCGCGCGCGCGGGCTGGGCTTGTCAGGAATGGAAGAAATCCGACGGCAACAAGGACCCCAAGTAGAGGAAAAACGAGTTTCAGACAACAAACGAAGAAGATTCAGAGTGCAACAGTAGTACTTGAGAATTCAGGGTTCAGTACAAGATGCCATGGCGGCGCCAAGAGAGTTCTACTACTGCTAAACTAGGGTTCAACTAAGATAGATTCACCAGCATATCCTCTCCTAGGGAAGGTGTCCTGCTATTACAAGCCATCCGACAGCAAAGCAAAAGTAACGATACAGAGTTACTATTACCGGTTTGTTAACCAGGTGAAAAGCTATAACTATTACAGAAACAATAGGAGCCGTCCGATGCGCCATCGACACTTCAAAAGAATCCTGGCGAAACGACCACTTCAGCTGCCGACTTCACTTGGACGCATGAAATGTTATCTGAATGGCACATTGATTGACTCGTTCTGTTTGTCCATCTGTCTGCGGATGGTAAGCTGAACTCAAATGTAAATTAATGCCTAATGCTTTGAAAAGAGATTGCCAAAGAGTACTTGTGATAATTTTGTCTCTATCTGTGACAATCACCTGTGGTGGTCCATGTAACTTGAAAATATGATCAAGCAATAAAGGAATAACCTCATTTACAGTAAATGGGTGGCTTAATGTAAGGAAGTGAGAGTACTTTGTAAATCTATCAACAACTACCAGAATGACATCTTTTCCATTTGATTTGGGTAACCCCTCAATAAAATCCATTGAAATATGTGACCAAGCCTTGTCAGGAACAGGTAATGGTTCCAAAAGCCCAGGATACGGAATATTCTCACTTTTGTTCTTTTGACAGACAGGACAAGCCTTCACATAATCTTTAACATTTTTGTGTAGTTTTGGCCAATAGAAATTCAACTTCAGCCTTTGATAAGTTGCTCGCTCTCCTGAATGGCCACCAAGAGCAGATTTATGGAAATTTGCCAAAAGCTGGGTCCTCAAAGATGTGTCTTGGCCAATAAGAATTTTTCCTTTGTACCTCAAAATGCCACTAGCTAGTGAATAAGAAGGCACAGGATTACTGTCAATACTCAGCTTGGTGATCAGATCAAGACAGATAGGATCATTATTGTAGCTGTCACATACTTGTTCAATCCAAGCTGGTACTATTACTGGAATAGCATATATAGAGGAGTTGAGATCAACTCTAGAAAGAGCATCAGCCACTTTATTCTCCTTTCCCTTTTTGTACTCAATTTTATAATTATAACCCAACAGTTTGACAAGTAACTTGTGCTGGATACCTTCCACTAACCTCTGTTCCTGAATATACTTCAAACTTTGCTGGTTTGTTCTAATTATGACCGAAGTGCTTGCAAAGTAATGTTTCCATTTCTTTAGTGCTTCCAAAATTGCCATTGCTTCCTTCTCATAGGTGGAGCATGCTGCTGCCTTGGGACCCAATGTCTTGCTGAGAAAAGATATAGGTCGGCCATTTTGCATTAAGACAGCTCCAATACATGTGCCACTAGCATCAGCTTCCAAAACAAATGGTTGAGAGAAATCTGGGAGAGCCAACACTGGAGGATTGGACATAATCTGCTTAAGTGCTTGAAAGGCTTGCATTTGCTTTGATGTCCACTCAAATCCATCCTTTTTCAATGCATCAAATAAAGGTCGGCAGATAATACCATAATTCTGTATGAATCTTCTATAATAACCAGTTAAACCCAAAAATGCTCTTAAGTCAGTTACCGATTTAGGTTGAGGCCAATGCTGAATGATAGAAATCTTGGAAGGGTCTGTAGCTACTCCATTCTTGCTTATGACATGACCCAAATACTCAATTTCAGGTTGTGCAAATGTACACTTTGATAATTTGGCAAATAGCTTGTTCTCTCTAAGCACTGCTAAGACTGAATGTAAGTGGGATATATGATCTTTCAGGGAAGTACTATAGATGAGAATATCATCAAAAAACACCAAGGCAAATTTCCTCAGAAAAGAAGCCAATACATTGTTCATCAATGTTTGAAATGTGGCTGGGGCATTTGTCAATCCAAATGGCATCACCAAATACTCAAAATGGCCCACATGAGTGGTAAATGCAGTCTTCTGTATATCAGCTTCACTCATTCTAATTTGATGATAGCCTGACCTCAAATCAATTTTGGAGAAGACTTTAGCACCAAATAGCTCATCCAAAAGATCTTCAATAATGGGTATGGGGTACTTATTATTAATTATATTGGAATTGAGCTGCCTAAAATTCACACAAAGTCTCCAAGTACCATCTTTCTTTTTCACCAAAATCACAGGAGATGAATAGGGGCTAACACTTGGCCTAATTCTCCATAGCATTTTTTTGATGATGTGGCAATCTGTAAGGCCTTTGATTGATGGGTTTAGATTCTTCAACAAGGGGAATAGAATGATCAATAGATCTATGTGGAGGGAGTTCAGTTGGTTCAGTGAAAACATCTTGAAATTCATCCAACATAGTTTGTACTTCTGTTGGAATCTCCATTTTTGATTGAAGAGGAGGTTGCTAAGTGTTGTTGAGGACTATGACAGCTCCCACTGTTTTCTTTTTCAACAAGTGACAAAGCTTCTTGGTGCTGATCAACTGGTAGCCTTCTGGAATAGTTTCATCAGAAAATGTGACAATGTGTTTCCCATCTTTAGTGATGGAAAATTCCCTCATTTTGAGATCCAAACCAACTGGGCTATGTTGATAGATCCAGTCTGCCCCCAGGACAATATCAAAACCTTGAACCTCAATTAATCTAAAATCAGAACTGAATTGGTGGTTTTGAATCGAATAAGGACAAGCCAAACAGGCTGTTGAACTGTGCATCTCTGTACCATTTGCAGCTGCCACCTTAACTTCCTCCACTTGTGAGATTTGCAATTTATTTTTCATGGCAAATTTAGCATTGATGAAAGAAACATCATTACCACTGTCCACAAGTGTTGTTCCCCAATGGTGGCCAAGTTGAATGCTCAAAGTAAAGGTTCTAGCTGAAGAAGAAATACCTGTCAGAGCATGCAAAGAAATTTGAACTGTTGGAATTTGCTCAGCATCATGATATTCACCCTCCTCACTTGAATTCCCATCTTCCACCAGTTCTACCTTCTCTTGCCCTTCCTTTTCTAGCAATACAACTGAAAATAATTTTTTTCCTTTGCACACCTTAGCATGACCAGGGACCCATGGTTCCTTGCAAGTAAAACATTTACCAGCAGCTTTGAGCTCAGCTATATTATTTTGAATTTGCTCTTTTTCTTTGGAATCTTTCCGCCACACTTTCTGTGGTCTATAGGTTTGATTGAATTGTGGAAACCTTTTTAGTGGTGGGTGAGCTTGTTCCAGCCTTCTAGCATACCAAAAGGCAGAATTGAGGCTTGCAGGCTGGTGACATTGAAGATGGTGTTGTATAGGTTCTTGTAACCCAGAGATAAAACTGCTAATGAAATAGGAATCATGCAAAGATGGATTATCTCTTTTGACTAAACCCATTAACTCTTCAAATTTTGTGATGTACTCTTGGATAGGTCCATTTTGCTTAAGGCCATGGAATCTGGCAATGACCTCATAAAGAGATTCCTCATTGAATCTATCACCTATCATTTTACAGAATTGGTGCCAAGGGACAGTAGAGGCATTACCACCAGTGCTTCTCCACCAGAACTCAGCTTTCCCCACAATATACATTACTGCAATTTGAACTCTGCTTTCATTTGGAACTCCAACCAATTCAAAATATTTCTCAGCTTTCCTAATCCAACCATCAGGATCTGAACCATCAAATGCAGGAAATGATAATTTTGGCCCTTTAGCTATCAGTTTCTGCTAGTGGTGCAATTGTTGATGAAAGTCCAAGTTGTTGTGATATGGTTGCTGGGCCATTGTGGGATTTGGATGAATTACATGTTGGTTGAGGTGATGATATTGGTTAGTTTGTTGCTTGGCCAAAAATGCCTCATAAGCTAATTGAGTTTGATCTAGACCAGAATTGGTATTAGCTTTAGCATAGAATTTTTCTAGCTCCTGTGCTGTCCAAGGGCAATCTTCTTCTATAGCAGCTGGGAACTTCACAGACCAAGGGGAGAGATCTCTGTGATGAACCTGCACTGGAATTTCAGGAGGTGGAGTATCGGTGTACTGATGAGGCCCTTTGGAAGCTGATCCCTTATCTTCAGAAGCTGCAGAAGTAGTAAGGTTGTTTAGGCTTGAGAGAATTTTGTCCAATGATGACTCCAACACTCTATTTTGGTCTTCTTGCTTGGCTATAAAAGCATCCAAAGCAGACCTAATTTTCTCCATCTCCTCAGCTGAAGCATAGCTGGAAGTAGCGTTAGATTCCTTAGTCACCATCTTCTTTGGATTTAGAAGTTCGGTTTGAGCCGGGCTCTCCCCAGAAAGACTTCCAAAGTAATCTACCACCGCCTGAGTTGTGGATGTGACGCCGGAATTTTATACAAGGACACAACCTTGCAACCCTTGTCAGAGAACAACTCACCTCCATCACCTCCTCGAGTAAATCAATGAAAGCTTTTGGAATTTTACATAGGAACACGTCCTGCAACCCTCACTTTCACCAATCCACTGAAAATTTGGGGAAAAATAGCAAGTAGCTCACGGAATTGGGTGGGAAGGGTGGGATTTTGCACGGGTGAGCCGAAACCACCAATCCACCGCGCCAATCGGACTAATTCCGGAGCTCTGGCTGTGGACGCGAACAAATCTTGCCAAGGACCCCTGGCTCTGGATACCAATTGTCAGGAACGGAAGAAATCCGACAGCAACAAGGACCCCAAGTAGAGGAAAAACGAGTTTCAGACAACAAACGAAGAAGATTCAGAGTGCAGCAGTAATACTTGAGAATTCAGGGTTCAGTACAAGATGCCATGGCGGCGCCAAGAGAGTTCTACTACTGCTAAACTAGGGTTCAACTAAGATAGATTCACCAGCATATCCTCTCCTAGGGAAGGTGTCCTGCTATTACAAGCCATCCGACAGCAAATCAAAAGTAACGATACAGAGTTACTATTACCGGTCTGTTAACCAAGTGAAAAGCTACAGCTATTACAGAAACAATAGGAGCCGTTCGATGCGCTATTGACACTTCAAAAGAATCCCGGCGAAACGACCACTTTAGTTGCCGACTTCACTTGGACGCCTGAAACGTTATCTGAATGGCACATTCAGAGCTTGCTGCATACAGAGTCCTGATAGGGCTGCGCCTAGCTACCGGCTGCCGCTGCTGGTTACCGGCCGGCCACCCCCGCAGGCCGCAGGCGCAGTGCGCCCGCCAGGCGGCCTCTTCCCCCCGCTGCGTGCCGCCGCCCTCCCGCCCCCTGTCCGCCGCCGCCGTGAGCGTGGGAGATGGAGTCGAGCAAGGGGATAGGATTGGGAGGATTGGTGGCCTGGTGGGAGATGGAGTGGAGGGTGGCCAGATGGGCCGGTGGAGGAATTGAGGGGTGGCCGGTTGTGCCGTTTACTGGGCTTTATGCTTTGGGCCATAATTGTGAGCGAAGTTCAACATTTGATGGGCCTGTTCCGCCTGCTGTTGCCTATTTCCGAGCTGGCCCAAGTCGCGAAGATAAGGTCGTCTTCAACCTCCAGCCCCACATTCTTCAACTATGGTGTCTAAAAATTGGAGTGGGGGCTGAGGTGGGGATCCATGGACTCCCAGGCAGTAGGGGGGCTCGAACCCCCCCTTAGCTCCGCCACTGCCACCAGCCACGCGTTGGGGATCCTCTGCATGTGGTCGGCATGCAGGAGTGAGAGGAAACAGAGTCAGAAACAGAGAAGCAGAACAGAGGAGGCTGACTGGTGCATAACTCCTGCAAGTGGTGGATGAATTGCACAAGGAATCATGGATAGTTTCTGCCGGTCGGTCATTAGAACATGTGACACTAATGGCATATATCTTCCAACATTATAATCCATGCATTACAAGGTTATTCAAGCATGGCCTTGACATTTATGTCCATTCAAAATTCTGAACCAACAGGACAACTAGCATTCTTATTATTTTCCGTATCCTCTCTACAAACCAGGAGGCTATCTAGTATCTTGCTTGAAGTTCTGTGATTGTCATCATATTTATGGAAGGATCTGAGCAGCTTGCAAGGATATAGATACAATGATTAACGTTGGTCCCATTATAATCAGGATAGATCGACTGCAAACCCGGATGCAATATCTCTACTATGGTCCCAATTTTCCAATGCTCCCGGACCTGTGCATCAGGAGCTTAAGAAACACCAAGTTTCAAACTTGGAAGTTACAGAAATAGAATTCACTTACATTTTTCACATGCTCAGTCGTATTCCTCATCCCCGTCATTATTTCAAAAACGAAATGCTCCATAGCTGTACGCGTCCACTTTGTTAGAAATTGCCCATCAGCAAAATACTCTGGAGACATGTATCCGCTGCATGTATGGAATGATTTGCACATTAGTTATGAGGGAAATATGAAAGTTGTGATATTCTGATCCATAGCGGAACTAGAAATGACAGAGTACTCCAGCTACCCTTTTTTGATATCATCTCCGTTGTGACCTTCTATGGCATTTGCATCCATGGCAGAAATTTCCAGGGGGAGCAGCTCCAGGGGTTCCACAGCGGTAGGGGGCTCGAGCAACCCCCCCCCACCCCCCCAAAAAAAAAATCCGCCACTGCCTGGCTATGTGAATGGAACAAGGCTAAATACAATGGCAGAAACAAGATGATGATATTTATAGAGGAATGCATCGCTCTCAGGCCAGAGGTATGGTTCGTGGTAAGCAAGTCTGACCTCATCAAATGTGTTACAATGTGTTGTGAGCTAGTTATTTTAGTTGGGATGCCAGCAGATTATCAAATACAAGAAATGCAGTAATGTAGCACCTACCAATCTTCTATGGTAAATTCGATTGGTGGAGAGCTCGATGTTGACAATCTGAGCTTCTAATTAGATATGATTCGTACCCCTGCAACTGCTACATCGCTAATTCGTTGGTTATCAAACAAGCACAACTCGATTGACCTTGCCAAGAAGCATTTCCCTAAAAGCGAATTGAAGAACACAAGCAAGAAAGTGAATGAACTTAATCTGAAATTGCATATATATACGAATTTTGAGGATAAAGTTCAAGCTCTCATCATGAAAGGACTCATCACCATAGTTGAGAAAAACAAAAATAGGAATCCTGGATTATAGCAAAAGGACCTATCATCACAGTAACAATCAACAATGTCTATTTCTCAATAGAAATCTAGAACTAAACAAAATCCATGAAACTAAGCGATGGCTACTAAGTTTTATGCACCATCAGACAACCTAGGGTTGGGGCGTCCAGGGGGTGCTCACAACATGCGCTTAAGGCCCGACACGGCCCAAAACTGATGCCACAACACCTTGTCGCAAACACGCAGAATGAAACAAAATAAAGCTTTTGTCCTTAACTTTCCAACGCATCAAAGAACACCTTATTTTGAAGTTCTATGAAGGAGCTATCGTCATTTCCGTGCAGGGTTTTCGGCTAATTCCGAACCGAACATGAAGACCAAGTTGATGACAACTTGTAACTCGGTGAGGGGAATAGTTCGTGTGTATCCACCGTGGTGATGTCCTTATCATCCTCCTCTTCTTGAATTAGAGTCATCCTCGACTCCATCCATCATCCAACTCCTACAAAAGGATAGTGACATCTGCATGCAAAGTGCAAGACAAAGAATCATTGTATAACAAGGTGCATCGTTATCAAAATTTCTAGCAACATCAGATGTTTTAGAAAACAAATTTGTCTAGAAAACAAATTATGTTGTACACAGCTAATTTTAATATGGTTTTTAGCATGCAGGTCTCTAATATGTTGCCAACATTATAAATATTAGGTTATATGGTAGTTGTATTTTTTTACCAATTCAAATATATTGTTTCTTCATCCTTCAATGATTACAAATATTAGGTTCTTTTATTCTGAATAAGTGTGTCATTTCCGTTTTGCATCAAAATTTATTTTTACGTGCCTATTGATGGTTATTTGATATGCTTTACGACTTGTCTACATGCTATTCACGATTGAAAGCATGTCAAACTTTGTATCAATTCGATACGCTTTTCTAATCAAGTCAAAAAGCATCTTTATCTGGCTATAGACAATTATTTGATACACTTTACAACGTGTCTAGGGGATGATGACGCTTTAAAGCATGTCTAACACAGTGTCATTTTGAGATGACTTCAATAGCGTGTTAAAAAATATTTTTATATGACTAATAACACTATAAGCATGTCTAATATCATAACAGTCTGACATATTTTTGAAATTGTGTCAAAAAGCATCTTTACATGCTGATGTAGAGACGCTTTTAGTGTGCGTTACTACTATAGTGTAGCTAAAGGAGGGGTTTTCTAGTAGTGAAAGTACCTCTTTTTAATTTAATTTCATTGTTCTTAGCATTAGGTGAATCTAATGCAAGCTCATTCCTAGCAATTTCAACAAGCTCTTTATTATGTTTCCTAATGTCTGTAGGAGATAGAGGAAGCAAAATAATTTTCTTATCCTTATGCAAGAAAGTATATGTATTAGTTCCACCATTAGTATTATATTCCCATGGTAGGCCTAACAAAAGTGAGCATTCTTGCATAGGTACGACATCAAAATCAGCATAGTCGAACCAAAGAAAAAGTGCACTCTTGCTTATCTAGTTACCTTTGTCTTACCACCGTTGTTGAGCTATTGTAGGTGATAAGGTTTGGGATAAGAACATGTGGTCAAGCTAAGCTTCTTGACTAGACTGTACTAACCAAGCTGTTACGACTCCCACTACCAATAATAGTGTGAACACACATCAATACTTGACAATGAGAAATATGTGGAATAAATTACGCGTTGCAACTTCGACGGCTCATGTTCCACTTGTGTACTAAACACATGCTACACAATAATGTTTTGGTAACCCGTTGTGGCAACCAAAGGATCAATGGCCTTACCCTCATCCTCTGAATTTGCAACAAGGTTAGCAGCCAGAGCCAAATCATATTCAACATCACTAGCACTTATATATCCACCGTCCGCGTTAGCAATGTAAGCACAATGACTTGGGCAATCTTTCATGACGTGTCACATGCCCTTGCAGTGGTAGCACAAAATATTTGCGGAGCTGCTTGTGGAAGCACCAGGAGTGGTACTCTGTTGGTGCTTGTTAATGACACACTTTTACCCCTATTTATCTTTAATAATGGCATGGATATAATATCATAATAATTGATAATGTTTAATAATCAGACCGTTTTCACATATGCCTTGCATTTGAACTACATTGGAGCATAATTGAATGATGCCCGGAATCAATGATGACCTAGAAAAATATAAAGGCCAAAGGACCCAAAAAGGGACTGGGCTGATCGGCCCAAGGAGTCCAAGTCGATTGCCCTAGGATCCCATGATGCCCATTCGTGCTCATCTTTGGCGAGCATTCCTCTATGAAGATCTAAGGTCTAAATTCCATAAGATAAGGCAAGTTGATGTTGGGATCAAGATGGAGCAAGCAAAGTTTAGGAAGGTTATCAATACCCATTCTCATCCCAAGGTTATTGTCGAGCTAGGCCCACATGCAAGTGAAAATAAGAATCCAGAAGATCAGATAAGACTTGGGAGCGAAGGGAGGTGTTAGAGGCCAAAAGGAAGGGCTAGACTGATCAGCCTAAACCCGCCCTAGGCGATCCACCTGCCCTATTCCGGTGCCCCCTCGACTTCCCATTTCAACCACAGCTTCCACAAACTATAAATACCCCCATTATCCATCACCACGAGCATCCATCAAAGCTATTCATTGCCAAGGAGCAGAGAAGCAAAGGAGCCTAAGGGACATCATTTCGGATATTGTTGTATAGTGACTCAAATCTTACTAGTCCTCAATAGGGGTGTGCTATTAGGACTTGTAGTTCTATTAGTTCTTGAGCATTGAATCCTATTAGGTGTAGGACTCCTACTTTCATATATGAGGGCTTTAAAGGGGACTATATAAACAAGGGGTGTGGAGCTTCTAGGAATCAGATCAAGCCAAGGGAAAACACCAAGATCTCATCCAAAGCTTGTGAGAGGCAATTAAGAGCGCTCAAGAGGGATATGCTAGACTGTTTGTATGGCACTAGATTTTTGTATAGGGCAAGAATCAGAGGGTCCTAGAGGGTCAAGTATGGTTGTGAGGGAGCAACAACCATTTGTACTCTTCTGAAGTTGTGCTTCAAAAATTTGCAGTCGGCTTTGCTATAATCCTATTCTCTTGTCATGGTTGCTTCAACACCATCATCTAGAGTTTTCTACTAAGATTCATCTACGTTGTTCTTGATATGGTGCAAGCTCATGTCATACTCGCAATATCATCCCAAGATCTAGGGGCTGCTACGCATAACGAAGGGTATCAAAGTTGGTTCATGGTGGTTCTGCCGGAGGTCTTTAAGGAAAGAATCATCAAATAGTGCTCTTGGAAGGAAGAACCTGACACAAACAATATGTGCGAGAGGACAACAACATGCTTTCGAAAGGTGGCTTCATAGGTGTTTGGAGTGACCAAAGGGAGCGAAGGTAAGGCTAAAGATACATGGTAGTGGAGCGAGGAAGTCCAAACGGCTACTAAGGAGAGGAAAGAGTGCTATAGACCCTTGTACCATGATAGGAGTATGGACAACATAGAGAAGTATAAGGTGGCAAAGAAGACTGTAAATCAAGCTGTAAGTGTGGCAAAGGATAGGGCATAAGAGAACCTTCACCAACGACTAAGTACGAAAAAAGGAGAGAAGGACAACTATAGGATGACAATGTATTATGAGAGAGAAACGAGGGACTTCAACCAAGTTAAGTGCATTGAGGATGAGTTGGAGCACCTCTTGGTGAAGGAGGATAGATCAAACATAGATGGTAAGAGTATTTGCATAAGCTGGTCAATGGTGAGAGTTGGATGACTCTTTTGATGATACAAATAGATACTTTATGTGGATGATC
Source organism: Setaria italica (assembly GCF_000263155.2). NCBI lineage: Eukaryota > Viridiplantae > Streptophyta > Magnoliopsida > Poales > Poaceae > Setaria > Setaria italica. Next base: position 11,552,183 of record NC_028451.1, read on the forward strand.
CAAGAATTTAATATTAAAGAGGTGTTGAAAAGGATGAAAAGGGAAAGGCAATGTACACCTGGCCCCGCTTGGTTACAAAGCTGGACACGAATCAATTAATTTGAGACACATCCCATAACACGTGTTGTGGGAGTAGGTTGAAATGTTTCTCTTGATATACTTCTCTCTCACAGCGTAATATTCAATGCTATTTTCTCTCCTCGATAATTAACTGTTTGAAGCTAGTGCCAGCTCGTACCATTATCACCATAAATAAACGCGCCCCAAGATCCTCGTCGGCGCTTGCTATCATCGATATATATCCACAAGATAAACATATCAGTTCAACAATGGTACGTCTTGGTTTTCTGATATCCACAAGTGAATAATGGTTACTGGTATCATCACTGCAGCAGAGAAATATAGATAAAACAATGCAAACACTGATATGGAGATTATTATTGATAAACAACAAACTGATGGTCCGATCCAGTGTACATCGATACTGCAAGTACAAACCAAATCTTTATTTTACCTTGCGTAGATACACAAGGTTATACATGGACCAAACTAATTGAGAAGAAATTCAGTAATGACGTGAAGTGTTGGCCCAATTATTCTCTCTCTCACAGGTCACACACACAGGCAACCACTTACGCACGCACTTACTGACCTGCTGTCCGACACACACGTACATGACTGACTACAAATCTACAACTCACACGAACACATAAACAACAAGATTAACTCCAACATATACCGGGATACATAAACACAAGGTCTTCCATTTATGCAATGGCCACGTAGCTTGGCACCTTGGCATCGCCGGACCGAGAAAACACGATCTGCATTTGGTACACATATAAAACAGTTCGTTCAAAAAAAACATATAAAACAGTAAACCAACAGTTAAAACATAACTGAAGTTTATTAGTATGTGCATACCTGGTAGTCCATAAGTGTGCGTGATCTGAACATAGCCGCACAATATGTTAAATAATACTGCCAAGTAAGCATGAATTTTTCGTCAAATCCCAGGGCGGCAACTTTTCTGCAAAAAGTTAGAAAGAGGATACAACTAGTTGAGCAATGCACTATAAATAAATTAAAGCATTTCTGCAAGAGAATAAAAAATAGAATACTACTAATAATTGAGTAATGTAAATAATGTATAGCTTAATTAATTAGCTTGAGATTAAGGGCTTGTATTTACTTTCTGTTGGCCATGAAGTTGTCCCTCCAGTGCATCAGAGTCGGGTAGTAATGGTCCCCAATATTCTCAACGTGTTGTATGCTGCACAAGTCACAGGTGTACTCATCAAGAAATTAGAACTAAGAAACCATGAATGTCCTAGTTAAACAGTAGCTAAAAAAGTATTAGTTGAGTACATACCAGAGCCTTGATGCATTAGTCATGGCAGACACAACCCGGGCCAGAGAAGGTAGGCAGCCACCTGGGAAGATATATTCCTTTAAGAACTCGGGCCTCGTCCTCAATTTGTCGTACAATTCCTCTGGGATCGCGATAAACTGTCGAAGATGAAATTTAGTTAACCGATGAGCGATGATTATTCGCAATCATACAATGGATCAGTATAAGATTAATATATGTTGTGATGATGCACCTGGAGGACAAATAGGCCGTGTTCTGCCAAATGGTATTCACAGCTTCCAAAAAAATCATCCATGTACTCATGGCCGACGTGCTCAATCATCTCACTAAACGAGCAATAAGGAATAAAACATATTTATCAGATCAGCAGTTGCTACCATTTTCCGGATCGCTCCTTTAATCTGTCAGCAGTACTACTCACCAACTTATAATCCTGTCAAACTTCTGGTCAGTTGGTATTTGGCGGTAATCGCAAAGCAAGAAACTTATGCGGTCCTACATACACAGTAGATCAATTTGTTATCTTGGTTTTTAAAACCCCCTGCTGACATAAGTTGATGTTTGTCACATAATACTACCTAGAAAGGTACATCACTCACCTCTAATCCCGCTTCTTTCACCTTCCTCTTGGAGTATTTCAGTTGCTCCTCAGACAGCGTGATTCCCGTGTACTTGCAACCAGTTTTCTTCACCAGCTCTATGGCCAAAGTGCCCCAACCACTACCAATATCAAGAACATGATGCCCTGACTCCACCTTAGCCTTCAGTCAAATGGATTCATATTGCAATATCAAGACATCATTAGTTAATAAGGTAATGCATATATTGAGGCAATCTCAATATCAGGTGAAATTTATGATGGTAGAGTTCAAACAAACCTCGTTTTACCTTATTAATTAGACTGTTAATTTTACGTAACTGGGCTGCTTCTAAGCTCTCGTCCTCCGCCTACAATTAGAACCAAAATCCAGGTAACTGAGCCATCCCAAGTATACTAATCACAGCAATACACTACATAATTTACTTGTTCGAGAAAAAAGCTCCACAATTATTCACTAGCAAGAGATGGAATCACAAGATTGGCAAACCTTGAAGATACCAGAAGAGTAAGTCATTGATGGATCCAGATAAAGAGCAAAGAAATCATTACTCTGCACACAAATATTTCAGATTGAAAAAAATATGTTAACACTTTGTCAGTTCTTTTAGACTATATGGTAACGAATAATTTGTATCATGTGGATGGAGGGAACAAATTAGAAATACACATGACATTGATTTGTTGAATTATATAAAATATAGTTGTAGAAAAACCTCGAGCAGTTAGTTATTTTATTTTACGAAAAAGTAAGCAAAGTCCACTGACCAGATCATAGTGCTTAGAGATATTTTTAGCAGCTTTTGATACAGTGTTGTTCCTCGAGGCATGACGCAAAATATATTTTGCACATGCAATTCCAGTGATTCGAAGCCAAGGTGACCACCAGCCCTTCCTTATACAACTACTGCAAGGCACATTAATTTGAACGAGTTTAGCAATAGCACATTCATGTACGATCCTTCATTCTGATGAAACAATTCAGATGGTATTTTAGAATTAAGGTACCTTTTGCTGGCACTGCTGCGCATCAACCTTTTCCGTTCACCTCTATTAGCAAAAGTAATCTGTATACCAACATGGCTCATAGATTCAATCAGAAAATAAAAAGATAGTAGTTGCATTCTGTGGACCTGTATAACTAAAAAAATCTATATAATGTACTCCTTCCACTAATGTAAACACGAGATTTCAGACTTGCTTCTGGTCATTTTCTGAGAATTTACATATGAGAATATTACAAAAGATTGAAAACATGAATTGCATGGGTAGAATTATCTTGAACATGCTTTCCTATAGTTTCATAACTTTATTGATTTTATATGGAAACCAATTAACCAGAACATGGTGTTACCAGTATAAAATTCAGAAGGCCTTCTCTGTTATCAGAAAATGAGATATAGCCGTTGATGTAGGCATATGCAAAACCAAGGTCTGCTTCTGTTGCAAGCTGATGAAAAAGGGGAGGCACAGTGAAGATGTAAGATGTATCTCGCACGAGATGTGATGAAGAAAATAGAATGTTGTTTAAAAAGAGGGCGAAAAAAAATCTTGAAGAAGAGAGTTGAACCTTCCAGTAGAATTGGGGGTCATGAACTTGTATCACAGATTTTACATGGCATCTTTCACCTGCTCTACCAAAACTAAATGTAGTGCCTCCTTCTTCCAGTATGCTGTGCACAAAACTATAAAGTGAGAACCATTACCATAGATTGTGTAGTACATCAATCCATACAAGCCTCACCTCACGTTACCAATGTTTATGTATTGGTCAAAATGTTTTAGTACCAGAAGGCGTGCACCGGCCTCGGTCCATGATGGGACCATCGGTTTTGGGTTAACCAAGAGGTTACACTTCCTTTGAAGCAATTCTGAAGCTGCTACTTTCCCAGCCTGAATTGATTCAATTTTCCATAAACAGATTGCACTCCCATAAATATTTATTTAAATAATATTTGGTGCCTTTGTGATTGAATCTAAAAGGGCAGGTGTGCAGTAAATACCTTAACACTGTCCTCATGGCATCTGTAGCCTGTCATTCATGAAAAGGAAAATTTCAGACTTAATTATCTATATTGGAATTAGTTAACGGGTGGATGCAGTGAAACGAATGAAACCTTGATATGGGCCACAGAACCATATTCCCCTCTTTCCTTGGATGTTATTGAGCTCAACAGTAGCCTTTGCAGAAGCCAGGGACGGAATTGGGAGGCTCGTATGCCATTTGAGGAATACATGGTTGGGAGCACGGGGAGGGTTAAATGTCACAAGAAAAGGCCTTGAAGATTCAATGTTCTAGCAAATATAAAAGAAGAAGGTTCCGTTGTTATTCGTAATCTTCCATGATCATCTATGCACATGAAAAATATTAAACTAATGTTACCGTATGAAGTTGATATGTTGCGTAGGCACCTGAACTATGTTTAGCCAGTAGGTAACACACACACCACTGCTTGTCCCCAGGAAGTTCCTGGCGCTCCATGCGTAGGAATTATGTGGCATCAAGCTTTCATCACAGTGGAAGTACACGTCACTGAAGAAAGGAAAAATACAAGAGATAGGAAAATATTGTATCAGATATAACCATTAATATTGTAGCAGAATAACACAATAGATGGCAGCGTAACCTGTAGATATATTGGAAAGCTCCTAGAATCCTCAATTCCTCATGTGTTGCTTCAGCTCCTAGTAATTTTATAGCATCTGGAGCTTGAAGACCAAATATGATCCTGTCGTACATCTCCTCTGAACCGTCAACCTCTAAAACTCGGTAAACTGTTTCCAGCAGCATAATATTTTTGTCGTGAGTGAATAAGTAGGGGTAATTTACATTAAGGAAGTAACTGTAGTGGCCAATCCAAGTATATGTACCAACTCACTATAGTTCTAATTGGGTCACCAGCAAACTATAAATGCCCTCCCACCCGTACCGGCACTGGCAGTCTGGCGTCCAGAGCTGCCTCAGACCAGTAAAAACCTTACCTAACCCACCCTGCTGCAAGATTTCATTTTCCCAATTGGCACCTTTATGAGGTTTGGACCAAAGTTCAGGTGAGGTATAGTAATGTGCTTCTTGGGTTATGGCACTATGGGTATGCACTTTGATGGCACTTCAGCCACCTATTAGTTTTCCAGGCCACATCCATATATGGGCTATGTCATTTTAGGTAGGATATTATTATTATAGAACTATGTTAGGGGCGTTTAGTTCTTCAAGCTAAAGTTTAGTCTGTCACATCGAATATTCGGAGGCTAATTAGGAGGACTAAATATGAGTTAATTATAAAACTAATTGTACAGATGGAGGCTAAACGACGAGATGAATCTATTAAGCCTAATGAATCCATCATTAGCAAATGTTTACTGTAGCAGCATACTGTCAAATCATGGACTAATTAGGCTTAATAGATTTGTCTCGCCGTTTAGCCTTCGTCTGTATAATGGGTTTTGTAAATAGTCTATGTTTAATACTCCTAATTAGTATCTAAATATTCGATATGACAGGCACTAAAAATAAGCAACGGGAATTAAACGGGCCTTAGTTCATCTTTAAGGATGTATAAAGAACAACATAAATTAAGAACACTCGGGGTCATATAACATGAAAACAACATAATAGATAATCTAATCAGATAATTTCCTTATATACCACCAAGAACAAACTCTAATCTCCCAATCCCTTGTGTGCATTATATTGTCTCTTAAAGCTATGTCTCTGAGAAATGTTTAACAAAAAAATATTCTAACACTATTTTGCATTCCGCAACTTGTCCCACTATTACAATTATAACATAATTATTATGATCCACTTAACAAATTTTTGGGAGATTTTTTATAAAGAAAGTTTTATTAACTTCAAGGTTGTTATTACGTCGAGTTGATACAGACACCTTAAAACACTCCTGGCCTCTACCTTTGGGGAATCTAGTGCAATTGGAAGACGTATCATGAGGATAAATTGCCTAGACAAACAAGATGACCCATAGGTAATCTGCACAATAAATGTTATGGCATCATTTTTGTACGGAACAAAAAGGTGATAATGCTGCCTGTTCGATGACGTGGTGATAAATGCATTTAAACCCCTTTGCAGAAAGCCTAACAAGAAAGTGGAAATAATATATGTGCACCCATATCCACCTATATTTTGGAAATACTCACAAAGCAGTGGATCACTACTACGGAAAGGATTTGTGCTTCGGAAATACCTTCGTTGAATTTTAAAACAGATTTGACTTCACAGCCGGTTTTAATTTGACAACCCATGCTCTCCAATTCTTCCCTTACCTGCTCAGACATAAAAGGGTCACGTGCTACACCCTCCTTCTCACATTTTATGGAAGAAAAATTACAGTACCTTGTTCACGTAGGACCCCGAACCACCCTTGACGGTGTGCCACTGCGGGCGACCAAACAACTGAATGCATGTGTAATTCCATTGGATGAAATAATTAGCATCATAATTCATAATATGAGTCAAAGTAACAAGCTCTTCTAACATGCGAAGTAGATGTGCAGGCACCTCAAGAAGATGATTGTCGCGGAAAAATGAAAGCACAGAGACAGCAGGGATGCCCAATACTCCCTGTGGCGGACTGGACCAAATGCATAAACACATTGGGATCTGCAGCGAGCAAATATGGTCAAAATTTGTTATAAGAAGCTGGAGATGGGTGTATATATACAAGCCAATTAGTTGCATACAAGGTAGGCATCCTGGAAGAGCTGCGAATATCTGTGTGACTGGATGAATTGCCCCAAAGTCTCATTCCGGTCAGGGTTTCTTCCATGGTCCTCCAGGTACCTTCAAATAAAAAAAAAAGGCAGCAAAAACTTGTGAATACTCATCATTTGGAGAGTGTTATCTTCAAAAAATAGCAGAAGATGATCTAAGCATTGGCTAGCTCACTTGAGAGCATGATTCTTGAACTTGATTATCTCACGGATCACGAGCCAGAATCTGGGGCTAAGCAGGTTGCTCTTCTGCACCAACACGCCAGATATACCGTTGCGGGTGCCCCACTCGAAACCTGCACCTTTGTCCAACCGCAGGCTTGCTGAGAATGACATGTCCGATGTCTCCACCTCCAGCCCAAGATCTTCAAACCATCTCATCATGTTTGGGCATGTCATCTGCAATTAGCTCTTTTGTTAAATTAGTAGAAGATGAGCAGCAAACAGTTCAAGGTGGTGGTGGATTGCTAAGACTGGTCTTCTCAGTTACTCTCTTCAGTTTGACACCACTATGGCAGTAAGCACTATCCATTTGTGCAGAAAGTGTTGCTGACAGAGTTGTTTTCCGATAATCTGTTTCGGATTTTTTTTTACTGTTTGTTGTATAGATAAATGATCTAGTTGCAAATTCAAAAGTTGTTCGCATTTTCCAAACTAATGTAACGGTACAGTGCGCATGCATGTCCGCACCCGGTTGAAGACCATGCAGCCAAGGTCGACAGGGACACGGCCGCCGGTTCCGTCGTCGACGGCCATGGTCTTGTTGCCACCCCCGCCGAGATGCTCCTCCTTCTCGTACACGGTCACACGCGCGCCGCCGCTCCTCGCCAGCTCGTGCGCCGCCGCCAAGCCGCTCAGGCCGCCGCCCACCACCGCCACCCTCATCATCTCGATCTCTCTATCTCTCCGATCCTATGCAAGGTCCCAGTGCAAAGCTATGGCTAGGCCGAGGGCTCTGTGCTGCGCGCGTTGGGCTGTGCCATTCTGCACACGGTTTCCCGTTTATATAGAGATCGAGAAATGGTCTTCTCGTAGGAAACTTGAACAGGTATGTCCTCTTTGTTTTCCCCGATAAAATTGGGCCTCATCTGGTTAGGTAGAGGTGGGGCTAGTTGCGTTAATTGACGGGTGCGGCCCAGCATTTGCATCGTGGTTTAATGACTGTCCTGCAATCACGCGAGGCTGCCTGCCTATTGGAGATGTCGTCCATCGGAACAACGCATTCCCTTCTTATCTTTGTATGCGCGCGCCAAAAACCTTTCCCAATCTTATTTTTACAGATGCAAGCAGTACTACGGTCACAAAAGGGGGGTTTTACTCCGCGTACTGGAGTAAGACTAATCCCAGTGAAAGTTTCATAGAGGTTTCATGCACACTAAATACGGTGACACATCAGCATATGTGATGATATGGCATGGTAGTTATAAAGTGAGAGAGGGAAGGGGTTTCATCAGGATGAAACTGTGTATACATTGTTTCCAAGACTATGTAACCTAATGAAACTTGCATTGGGGGCTATAGAGTTTCATTTCATCTAACCATATCTAATCACATGCCTCACAATTAAATGTCATGGGCATCCTATAAAATCGTGAAATGAAACTGTACTCCCTATTTCATTCATGAGAATACACCTCATGGGATGATGTGTTATCCTTGGAAACAGTGCAACGAAACTTTGCACTGGGACTAGCCTAAGATCCATAGGCATCATCCCTGGTCCTCAAGTAAAAAAACCTGAGGCCAAAGTGTTCTTTACCACTAGTAATTGGCCCTAACCTGGTACTGAATCTACCCAGCTTCACTACTGGTCGGTGTAATCAATAGGAAGTAAGTCACTTATGCCCCTTCAGTTTCCACCGACACACTCTGTTCTACAAATTCAACTTAGGCCCTGTTTGGATAGCAAGTGCTAAACTTTAGCACAGTGCTAAAGTTTAGCACCCTCAAATGTAGTGCTAAAGTTTAGAACTTAAGGCTGTTTGGATAGTGTGCTAAACTTTAGCACATTAGTTTGCAAAAGACAATTATACCCCTCTGCTCTTGTAATCCACTCAAGAAATCCAAGCAAGCTCCAAATTTCCCCACCCCGGCACCACCCCCCGCACCCCATCCGCCGCCTCCACTGCCCCCGCCACCGAAGAGGCCCCCGACGCTCGGCGGAGGAGGCGGGCTCGGGAGTTGGTGGAGGAGGCCGCCTCCCTCCCCGCCACCACCGCCTCCCTTCCCTCCTACCACCACCGCCTCCCTTTCCTCCTGCCACCACCGCCGCCGCCTCCCTCCCCACTCCTCCCTCGCGCCCCCTCCAAATCCGTGCGCCGGGCGGAGGAGGCGGGGCCAGGCGGAGGCGGGCGTTGGAGGCAGGGCCAACGGAGGCGGGGCCCGGACGGCAGCGGCGGGGCCTGGCAGAGGCAGCGGTTGTGCCCGGCGGAGGCGGCGGGGCCCAGCGTTGGCGGCGGGGCTGGCGGAGGCAGTGGGGGCAGCCGGAGGAGGCACGGTCGGTGGAGGTAGCAGAGGCGCCCGGAGGAGGCAGGTGGCGGAGAGGGTGAGGCGGCGCCGGTCGGATCCCGAGCTGGCGGCTGCCCGTGAGGTGGTGGCGGCGGGCCGGGCGGAGGCGGCGTGGCACGCCGGCAGAGTGAGCGGGGGCGGGCGGCAAAGGCACGGCCGGCGGAGGCAGCGGGGCAGGCGGAAGAGGCAGGTGGCGGGGAGGAGAGAGAGAGAGAGAGAGGAGAGGAGAGGGGGGCACCAGGGGAAAAATGGGCTTGGGACCACTTTTAGCACCCATTAGCACCTTTTAGCACCCCTTGGGTGTGCTAAAGAAAATGGGGGTGCTAAACTTTAGCACACCCCTTTTAGCACTCCTGTTTGGGAGTCCAAGTGCTAAGATGTGTTAAAAAGTGGGGTGCTAAAGTTTAGCACCCCCTTCAAAACACCCCCTTAAGTTATTCGAGCTAGAGAGGTGCGGTGGAGACCCTTAGGATCACAATGCAAGGTCACACTGAACCACACAGCCACATACTCGTTGACAAATAAACACGCATTATGTTTTTTTTCACATTACTTATTATGAGCGTATGTACGTGTCTATACTATATCATTCTAAAAACATATGCGACTCTTCATGTATGAGTATGACAAAAAAATATATTAGAGTTCTTTTGAATAGATAACTTCTGTAATTCATGTGTTGACCATAAGAACTAATTTAATAAATAAATATATTTTGTCAGGTTAGCCGATGTTGACGCTGGCTAGATAGTGGGTGGAGCCGTTTATATAGATGGCCAGATGGGCCAGACCTGCTGGGTGGCCCGTAGCACTGCCTAAAAAGGACCAGCACTAGCCCGGCACAGCCCACAGTGGACAGTGCCCAAGCTGGCTCGGCATGATGCGTCGTGCCGTGCTTGGACCGCCTCCTCGGCATGCTGGGCCAGCCCGAGCCCGGCACGGTTTTTGGGCTAGCCCGACGTCGGCCAGAAATTATCACGATCATCTCATATAAATAAGCAAAATCCTAGGGCACTCCTCATTTCTCCCCTCCGCTCCACCACCCAGCAGCCGCCGCCACCTCTCCTCAGCGCCTCCACAGACCATAGATAGTACCCACCCCTCCCTCCCTTCTCCTTCTTCAGCCGCGATCCATGCTGGCCGCCGGCTACCTCCCACGGCCGGGTGCCACATCAGCCGGTGGCCGCCCACGCCAGTCACCTCCGGTCTCCACCGTGGAGCCACCTGCCGAGCGCCGCCACCTTCCACGTCTAGAAGCCCCATCAGGCCGCTGCCGCCGTGGGGCCACGATCGGGCGCCGCGCTGGCCACCGCCACCAGGGGCGGAAGCGGCGACGGCCTCTGCCGCCGTGGGAGGCATGGTAGATGGCCGCGCCGGCTGTCACCAAGGGCCGTGGACAAGATCCGTGCCACCCGGCAGCCGCGACTAGGGCCAAGCCTTGGCAAGGATCCGCACCAACTGCAGCTAATGGGGCACCGACGGGGATTCATTTCTTATGGATTTGTGTGATGAATTTGTGCGATGGATTGATATATTCATGAACTTCGGTGATTTCTGTGAATTTTCTTTCATTCTTGCATCTTGCGTGTAGTGCTGGCCTAGCACTAGCACGGTAGTGCCAGCCGTGCTAGTGGGCCGGCTCGGCATGATAAAAAGGCCATCATGCTGGGTTTGGGCCAACAGTTCGGCACGCAATGCCAGTCCGGCACGACACGAAAAAGCCATCAAGCCTAATCGTGCTGGGCCTATTCGGGCTGAGCCAAATCAAGCTAGTGCCGGGCGGTCCATCTAGCCATCTATAGAGCCGTTGAGGTGGGGTAACGAGGCATTTTTTTTTGCTGGTGGTGGTGTGGGAATGTGGGTGCGCAGCGGTGCAGTGGAGGTGCATGTGGGCTGTAGGGAACTGTGGTAGCACGAGGTAGGAACTAATAGCTCATCTAAAATTAAGTTCCCGTGACGTAGTAACTTTCATGCCTGTCCGTATCCACCAACCCTAACGTGTGGGCGACCACTGCACAGTTAGCAATAATGTTAATAAGAGATCCCCTTACGGGAGGAAGAGACCTGGGAGCAAGGTTGACAGTATGAAGAAGATCCACAGTTAGCACCAGTCCTAGGGTCTTAAGGAGCGAATTAGGACTGGGGTAGGCACGGGTCCATACTACAGTCTTTCTTTTTTAACCTATAGGTGCGCCATGCATTATTCTCGGTCTCTGTGTCGTGGCCCCATCTTATTAGCATGCTAGAAGTACTTTCGCCGTGTGGTCCATATATATAGAATAGGCCGATCTCATGCATTTCGACTACGACGTCGTCCGGCCTTGCAGCACACAGGTACGGCGGGCAACGGCCGGCCGGGCCACGAGCTTCCCTTTTCCACTGGCTGTAAATCGAACACAGCTCACGCCGCTCAGAACACGAATAGTGTAGGGGCGGAGGCTGTACGCCGCGCGCTGGATCACGATCCGGCGTGGAAGGAGGATGAATCAGCACTAGTTACTATGGGACACCGGCCGGCCGGCGCACCGGCGACAGCGTATTATTTACGCGCAATGAGGAACAGCATCGCATGGGCCGTGCTCGTCCAAGAAACCTTTAATTGATTGATGGTTCATATGGTCAACTAACATATCAGCAAATCATAAATTTTTTTGCAGGGCCGTACCCCGTGACCATTGCTGATGTAGGGTGGGAGAGCCAAAGGGAGTTAATAAGGGCATGCCACATGCATTCATGCAATAACGAAAATATCTTAGTAGTTTTTATGTTGTAGACGCCGTTTAGAAGTGTAAAAGTGAAAATGATGTAATGGAAATGATTCATTGATTGGGGGACTCTGTACACACATTTATACCCGGCTAACGGACAGGATGGTGTCTGTTCCCAAACAGGCACCCCTTTGGAGTGGCAGTTCCCCACACGGAGGATATCCATTTAGGTAACTAACAAAGTAATTAACTTAATTAATTACAGTAGTTGATCACTAATAACTGTGTTTCACAACACTTTCCCTTGATCAATTCCTTCTGTGAATCACTAATTAGTGATCAATTAATTAAGAATGTAATTAAGAGATAATTATGTAATTAGTACCGAAGGGGCCACACCCTTTCGGAAGGGATGCCTTTACACCTCTCATCATGTATAAATGTAACAGTGACTCAATAATCAATACAGAAGAGAATTATTTTCATCCTCCCACTCCCTACGGGAGTTCTTCATTCTTCATTTTCTAACACGTTATCACACACGTTGTTCTACCGAGCAAAGACAGAAGAATTACAAAGGCAATCACGCAAAGGAGAAAGAACAGAGGCACGAAGGCCTCACGCACAGACTTCTTCCAAACGAAAGAGGTAAACAATGACGAAGTTCTTCGTTTCTGTGCACTTGAGGAAGATTTCCTTGTTCTTCCTCTTCGCGGCCACCGGCAAGAGTCCTCCGCATGCCGTCCTACAGGACGCCGCGAACGCCATGGTCGTCGTGGTCATCCACGCAGTCCAGGCCATTGTCCTGCTCCTACTGTTCATGCATAATCAAACAAGACCCCAACCAATGAAAGTGCCTCATCAGAGCGCACTAGCACGGCAACGCTAGTGCCTAGACTCCCAACACCGACACCACAACAGGAACAGACTCACCGTCCAATGATCATCGGCATTCGTCGCCCCGGAATTGGAATAGAAGGCATTGGGGTTATCCCTAATGCTAACGCACCAAGGGCAGAGACCGGCATCGCCAGTTTTGGCCCTCAGGCCGGCCCAACCGCCATCGGCGGTCACCAGGCGACGCACCCAAGCTTCGTGATTGGGACAACAGCGGCTCGACCGGGGGTGCCACCATTCTTCAAGGAAGATGGTGCTCCAATCTCTACATCATCCGCAATCGAAGATGCAGAGAAACCCGATGCACCAGAGATCTATGGCCGCAAGGCGGCTGTGGACCGCTGCCCAGGCATAAGGCGTGGCACATGGTGCCTAGCAACGCTGGGCCTTTCTTCCAACCAGTGACGGACCGGCCAACAGCCGGCGGCCGACATGAGCCGGCAAAACCTGGGGGGCATCAAGATGGAGGAGGAGGAGGATAAACAGATCGGGCGAAACACTCACCGGAATTGGGCCGGCAGCCCCATCCGGTGAGACCTGCCCGTAGGCGGAACTACGAGCCGACGGTATCCACCCGCAGGCGGCTCAACCGGCGGCGGCCACCCGCAGATGGCTCAGGCCACCGGAAGGCCACCCGCAGGCTGGAGGTGCTCCATGGCCAACTGCCCAGGCCGGCGAAGGGGCACAGCCCGCAGGTGGCACCCCGAGGCGGTGAAGGGGTGCGACCTGATGTGGCACCCGAGGCGGCGAAGGGGCACAGCCCGCAGGCGGCACCCGAGCCAACCAAGGGGCGCGGCCGCAGGCGGAACGATGATGGGGTGGTGCGGCCCGCAGGCGGCACCAGCGGCAACGGAGCAAAAGAGGCAGTGGCAGCTCCAGGGAGTGGGGGGTGCGGAACCCTAACCTAACCCTAATCAGGCCATGGGCCACCACCAGGCTGCAACAGGTCAGCCACCAGGCCGGACCAAGATGGGCCAACCAGGCCGCCACCAGGCCACGAGCCCAGCGAAGCACGAGCGGGCCCGCAGGCCGGCGCGAGCGCAAGTCGGGCCACCAGAACACGCGAACGCGAATTGGGCCAGCAGACCGAATTTGCGCGAGTCAAGCCCGCAGGCTGACATTTTGGACTCCTCCAAGTCATTAGATAACCCTTAGGCTTATCTTTTACATGTTTATGTTTCCATAAATTGTTCTTGTGTTGTCATGCACTTTAGAAATACCATCAGGTATTAGCACCTATGTATTATGGATTCAAAATTATGGTAGTAATAAAGCATCATTATGATCCACAGATCTTTCATGGGTGTTAGAACAATTTTATATATGCAATTTGCATACTCAATATTCTACATCAAGTAGAATATAAAGCAAAAATTAAAATTAAGGTTTATACATATGATTTTGGAATAATACAAGCTGATGCGACCTAGGCATTGGCTGTGATAAGTTCTTTCTAAAAATTTATCTGCCCTGAGACCGTGCTTTTAGGCAGCTTTTGCTCATCACTGAGAGGTCTACATCTTTATGATGATTACCTTCAAATTGTATATCCAATTTTCATATAAATGGACAACTTTGCATATGACTATCAAGTCATTTATTCCTGCAGGAATTAACATGTCCTATACCTTAATTGTGTTGCAAGTATCAACTTGCCTTTACTATTTTTGCATAATGAAAACACCAACATGGGGATTACTCTTCATGCGATCTCCTAATATTACTAGTATAACACATATGTGTTAACTCACTAGGTATTTATTGCAATCATGCAAACTATGCCTACAGCAACGAGTTCCTCGTTCACTACTTCAAAGTTTACACCATTATGGTGATTACTTTGTGATGTGTTAACTCACTAGTACATGATGATCGAGTCACACTCGATAATAACAGCGATTTCATCCCATAACAAATATAAGGTGCATACTACTTGTAATTCAAAACGCATTTTGAATATACAAGATCTTGCATCAAATAATTCAAGAATCATCTTGAATTTAAATTTAAGCATCGACTTTTGCTTAAATAAAATAGCAGAAAAGTGCAAAATATTTAAGTAACAATCTTATGTCATATATACATAAGACTATATTTTGGCAATGGTCATCAGATCATCCATTCTCACAAGAATGGAGTGCACAACATGTGTAACGACTTATGTCGCTTGTCAATCATAGAATAGTTCACTAATCAAGTATCAACTTGATTAAATTTTGCACAACAATATATTCATGCTATATAATTTACACCTCGAGTAAATTTAAATACATGATCTACTCATGTAGGACATGACTAATGTTTCCAAAATGGAATTTCTGAACTCGCATTGGATGGGATTTACTCTCCATCATTGGGACTTGATATCAACGATATCATTGGGAGATAATTGTGTAATCTTGTATTGGTAACTCCTTTAAAAACTCTATGGGAAAAATATAAGGAGTAGTGTAGATATGTCATAGGAAAAACTCCTTTAAACCCCCTTAGGGAAAATATAGGGGAAAATGTTGTATGACATATATGACTGCATTTGTAATGCATAGTGCCTCATTGAAAACCTATTTATGAGAAAACCTTGATAGGAAAAACACATTACAAAAAGAGTGCAATATTCATAATCAGAACATTATGTATATGTTATATCAAGGATTTACTCCCCCTGATACTTGCAAATCTTTAAGTCATCTCATATCTATTCCAAAAGTATATTTCTAGAATAATGATGTCGGTAAGGATTTTGTGAATAAATTTGCAAGATTATCACATGATTCAGTTTGCAAGATTTCTATTTCCCCATTTTTCTGCAATTCCTGAGGATAGAATAATTTAGGAGCAATGTGTTTTGTGATATTACTCTTTATATAACCTGCATTCATTTGTGCAATGCAAGATGAATTATCTTCATAGATAATTGCAGGATTCATGATCGAACCTATAGCACATGACTGTTCTATGTGATTGATCACACTACAAGAAACCATTTAATCTATGATGAAAAAATTCTATCACAGATCACTGAAAAACCATCATAGTGTTGTGACGGTTTCGGATATCGTCATGTATTGAGCATCACAGATTAAATTGAGTGGTGTTTCTTCATAATCGTCACGGATCAGCACAATCTATGACGTTTTCAATGATGATCGTCATAGCGCTGTGACGGTTTCGGATATCATCATGTATTGAGCATCACAGATTAAATCGAGCGACATTGCTTCATAATCGTCACGGATCAGCACAACCAAGACCACTATCAATGACAAAAATAAACGTCACGAATGGTTGCCACGTAGATTAATAATCATCATGGATAAAGTAGCCATGTCACCCATGCATGACATGGACGTTGACTTGGCTGCTGATATGGTTGCTGACATGGATAATGATGATGACATGGAAATTTATATGGATGACCCGGAGCGTGTTGGAATATTTGGGCTAGGCCTATTTATTTCATTTAATCTCAAGGTCCATGATTAATGCTAGGTGGTAAAGTGGTTAATCCCAAATGGGTAGTTAAGGAGTATCTTAACCAACTTAAATTAGTGGACTATCTGTGCACTAATTGAGAAGTTGAGGAAGAAAGAAAGGGTGCCACATGTGCGCTCGCTCGCTCGTCGAGCCGAGCCGTGCCGTGCCTAGCTGAGGCACGGCGCAGCGACGTGATGTGTGGGCTTGGTCTAGTTTTGCAGTTTTTAATCATGACTTGATGACTAGTAATGGGCTGGGCTTGGTCTAGTTTTACAGTTTTTAATCATGAGTTGATGACTAGTAACTGACGTTGTGTTTAGTGACTAGTAACTAACATGGTTTAAAAGGCTGACACCAATGACCAGTAACGGTTTAGGGTCACTGGTAATTGATGGTGACTAGTAATGGCTGGAGGTTACTGGTAACTGATGGCTGGTTAATGGCTATCAATCACCTTTGACAGTGTCCAAGTTCATTGAATCTCTTTCCTCTTGTGTCTATAAAAAGATGCTCATACTCTGGTTAACGCGCACAAGAAAAACCACTTTCTCCTCCCTTTCTGTTGCTGCCCGCTGCTACTTTTGCATCTCCATCGCAAGCCTCTGCGCACAGAGCTTGCTGCGACACTTGCACGAGTACACAGGCGATCAAGTTTTTGGGGAGGGCATCTTCTGCGTGACTGCTCGCTGCGAACGACTACATCCTACTACTTCCCGGAGGCCGTTCGAGGGACTGCGCTGCACCAAATCGTCACTGCACCAACTCTGATCGACCTCATCGAATAGCCCGAACCGAAGTTTCAGGCACAATGTCTGATACTTCCAGTTCTGGGAACGGCACACCCATTGCCTTCAGCAATGGTCCTACCCCTGGGTACACTCTGAACCTTTTCTGGTTCTTTTGTTTCTTTCTGTTCATGATTAAAATTGTGTTAAACATGAACAATTGCACATGCTCTGAGTCACTCACAATAATCATGATTTACTTAATAATATTCGGAATTAATATATACCGTAAAATACCTAAATTTCTAACAGATTGTCCCCACGGCTCGAGTCCAAAGCCGGCTGCCGTCCACCATTCGCCGGCCTTAGCTGGCCGATTCACCACGCCTACCAATCGGCAGAGGAGGCCGATGCGATGTGGAGCTCCACAAGGTCGACCCGCACGTCCTCTACCATTCGCAGCCGTCCCATCGCCGCCAAACCACCGCCAGCCAGTGAAGACCGACGAGCCGGCCTTCTTCGCCATCCACCAATAGGTGAAATTCCGGCCATCTCCATCCATCTACGCCGTCGGTGAGCACACCCCAAGCACCCTCTCGACCTCCTCTTTCGATTCCCTGTCTTGGCGGAGCCTCTCGCTGCCTAGACCGCTGGCAATTTGGTCGTCAAAGCTGTCGTCCGCCATTACCAAGTGAAGTCCAAGTTCTTATGATTAGGCCCCTGTATAATATTTAAATCTTTAGTTGTTTCCCTATGTCTGTAGATCTTCCTTTTTAGCCCCTTTAGTCTACGTTTAATCACGATTAGGTCCTTGTAACCTTGTCTAGCCCATAGATTACACATTTTGCTCCGCTTAACCTCGTTTTTGTTGCGTTAGATTCATATCAACTTAAACTACATGTTAGAAGAAATGTTAATCATGTTCTATATTTTTGAAATTTATTTAAAATATTAATATGATTAATTGTTTATACACTTGTTTCCTAATTAAAAGATATTTAGATCTTTACCTCGCTTTCCCAATTAAGTATTAATTTGATTAATACCTATTGAACTAGTGTTTATTAATAAAATCTAATTAAGAGCTACACCATGGTTATTCATAATTAAACTTAAATTGATTAATGCTTATTCAATTTGTTTTCTAAATAAAAGCTACATCAGTTATATCTCGAGTTTTCATGATTAAATGTTAATTTGACTAATATGAATATAAATGTGTTTTTAATTATATTTGGTTAGTTCAAGCCGAATCATAAAGCTATGCACTTAGATGTTCTCACCTAAGTTATTTTCCGAATAAATGTTTAATTTCTATAATTTATACATGCACATTTACCAATAAAATCTAATTAAGTTTTATTACGGGTTTTTTGGATACTAATATAATTTAAGTTAATTCCAATGTAAGGTGTTTCTCTGAAATTACCTTTACACATGGTTTTATTGAGTTAGAATATACCTAGCACATAGTCTTTGGTTGTTTGATAATAATCTCTCGATAGATGTGCCTTTTCAACCATAGTTTCGTTCCCAGCATTTTTTTTGCATTCGCCTAACCATAGAATCGAGCCCTATCCTTTAGTATGCTCTTTAAAAGTTTTTCTTTGATTAATGTATTGTTCTTAGTTGTGATTGTTTGTTTGCTTTGTATCCTTGTGCGCGATGATTGATGCGAGTAGAAGGAACGTCGTTCGAGAGCTTCGAAGAACAAGAGCTGAAGATAATTTGAGCAGCTATATCTTTGTAGAAAGGCAAGTGTGTCCTTATACTTTTTTCCCAATAACTATACTTAATCACCATTGCATATGCTTTCATTTAATATTGATGGGTCCTATTAAGGTTTGCCTAGTTTTTGTGATCATTCCTTGTCAACCTAGGTTTACCTTTCTGTTGGGTAGTTATGGTTAGCTGCTATACTTGGGTAATGATGGTTTTAATGAACTCAATGTTTCAACTTGTTTTATTTATGTTATACCTTTCATTAATACAAGATTACCATGCTTAATTGGAACATGGAGAACCACCCAGAAAATAGTGCAACCACAAGGCTATATGGCTCTAGCTTGGCTAATTAATTAGAAAATCTAGTTTGGGTTGGCCTTACCGAAAAGGCAAGAGGGGTTGCATCGTTGGTGTATAGCCCGGTCCTCTTGAGTAGTATTCTTGGCTAAGGTGCTGCACTCATTAGGGAGGGTTATGCTCTTCTTTGATATGAAACCTTAGCGGGCTACTTCTTATTAGGGAATCTTTGTAAAAGCATTGTAGTGAATCCCTAACCACTCACCTTGGCAATGTTTAAGGGCCTTGCAAACCCGGGCGACACGGGAGACACGACTTGTGGGTAAAGATGTACAACATCTACAGAGTGTCTAATATTGATCAATCAGTCGTGCTCACGGTCAAGAGCGGCCTGGACCCTCACATGATTAATCTATTGGAATTTGACTTAAACTGATATTATCTTTATTTATGTTCATGCTTAATGTGGGTTGGTTTATATTTATACCTTAGTATTCAGGTGCTAATAAAATTTGACCAACTAAAAATACTTAATGCAGTCAACCAGTCAGCCTTTTCTTGTTTAAGCCTTGCATTTATATTTTCCCCATACTTGCTGAGTACGACATGTACTCACCCTTGCTATAACCAATGTTGCTCAGAAGAAGAAGCTGCTATGAAGTTTGCTGAAGATGATGCTGAGTCCTAGGCATACGCAACCCCCGGTCGATTGCCTATGAAGTTTGGAGCCTTCATTTCTAGGATTAAGCGTATATCTGTGATAAACTCTTTTTCTTTATGTGATACTGTTACTGTTATTCACTTATGATGTCACTATATGTATGAAACTAGATCCTAATATACATATAGGTAGAACTTGGTTTTATTTTAAAACCAGGTGTGACAATAAATTAGATTCAATATCTCAGGTTACATTCAGAAGCACATCAAAATAGCTGGTTGTATTCATGTTTTCAACTTGCATCAACTGGACCTTCTCATCAATAATCTGCAACCCAAATAAAAATTTGCATCAGCACCAATATATATAGTACTCTAGTTGCACAGTGTGCTCATTTTTTTCAAGTTTAAAACCTCCTTGCCCTAATGCTGATCCAAGACTAATTTTATAGAATGTCACTCGTTAGTGGGCTGAAGATGAATTTGATGAAACATCACTATATTATAGACCTGATATCCATCGTTACATATCCGTGACAGAAAATCGATAATCGTCACACATTACATACGGTTGGTGACATTCTCTGAAAACGTCACAAAAAATCCATCACGGATTAAATAGTTTCTTGCAGTGTCATTCTGCGAAGCCATACATATTCACATGAAGCTTCATATAATGCAATTATGTCAAAATGATTTGTGGATGTGGCTACAAGAGTCTGTTTTGATGACTTCCAAGATATAGTCATCCTACCATGTAAAAATATAAAGCCTATTTGAGACTTGGCATTATGAGATCTGATAAGTAGCCAACACTGTATATCAAATTATAGTTTTATCTTAGCCAAATTTATAAAATAAACTAAGATCTATTGTGCCTTGGAGATATCTAAATAACTCCCGCCCAATGGCGTTTTGTTGGAGCAGCGCTATGTCTAGCTAGTAAGTTAACCGCAAATGCAATGTCAGTCCTTGTGCAATTTGCTATATACATTAGTGCTCCAATGGCACCGAGATATGGAATTTCTGGTCCCAATAACTCTTCATCTTCATCCTTTGGTCTAAATTGATCTTTATTTAGATCAAGAGATCAAACAACCACAGTTGTTTTGGATGGATATGAGTTATCCATATTGAATTTCTGCAAAATTTTCTGGATATATGCAAACTGATGTACTAAAATCCATGTTGGGCAATCCTCAAGATGTAGGCCTAAGGAAAATTTGGTTTGATCAAAATCTTTCATTTCAAATTTTTTCTTGAGATGGTTGTGTGCTTCATCTATATCTTGTGTATTCCCAATGATATTGAGATCATCTAATACACATATATAATGCAAAATCCAGTCAAGGATTTCTTATTGGAAAAACCTTTCTGTAGAAGGAATTTCTTCAGTTGGTTGTACCACATTCTTCCCGACTGTTTTAATCCATATAATGACTTTTGAAGTTTTACACAATACATGTTGTGAGAACGATTTCTTTTCAGAATATCAAGTCCTTCAGGAACTTTCATGTAGATATTCAAATCTAGTGACCCATAAAGATATGTTGTCACTACATTCATGATATGCATGGATAGACCTTTCTGTACTGCCAATTATATGAGATATCGGAATGTTATACCACTCATAACTGGAGAATATGTTTCATCAAAATCAATGATGGGTCTCTACGTGAACCCTTGTGCTACAAGTAGGCCTATTCACCGTGTTGGTGCCAACCCGTTCAACCCGCCAAAGCAGCCCATAGAAAGCAGCTACACGGTTTCCATCCGGGTTGGGCTAAACCACGGTTTAGACCAATCAGCCCACAGAGAGCTCATTAGCGACCAACACAAGCGGCAACTCTGGCCGCGCCATACGAATACCATGCGTTATGATAGTGGCCAACCCCTCGACATGCTCCTTTCTTGAGTTGTTCCTCATTGGCCCCAAGGAAGGCAACAGAATCAAGCTATGAGCTACCAGTGGAATCAAGGCCAGAATCGATCTCAGCAACAAGCGATGAGCGATTTGGCATGGTTGCCGACAATGACTCAACGAGCTTCACAAATCAGATCTGACTGCCTCTTGGCAGTGATGTCCCCCGCGATTGGGAGCTACTCGCGAACACCAACGACATCACGGGGAGCCGCTCGTAGCTGCCAACGACGATGTCTGCTGTCGCCGGTTTTAAACCACACAAACCGGCAAACCAACCCATCTAACTTGTAATCAAGCAGTTTGATTTGAGAAACCACCTAAACCCATATTAAACTGGCGTTGAATAGGCCTAGCTACAAGTCTCACATTGTATCTCACCACCTCATTGTTTTCATTTCTTTTATGCATGAAAACCCCATTTTGATCCCACAGGAAAAATATTACAAGGAGTAGGCATCACTACGAAGAATACCTCTCTTTTTTGAGCGAGCGTAATTCTACCTCGATTGCTCCCTTCCATTTGATCCAGTCAAAGCACTTGATGCGCTCTGCCATGGTCTTAGGTTTTGGATCAGGTTGAAGGTCACTTGCAATCTTGGAAGAGAAATTAATGTAGACAATTGTAGTCTTTCTATTGAATGATTCTCCAGAATCAATATAATTGTTGGAAATTTTATTTACCCCTTGTGATTCTTCATGATTTCCCATAATACTAGAGTTAGGATCTTCCGATGTTCCAGCACTTATATAATGCTCGGTATGTGATATGTCTGTTGAACATCCATGTTGTTTGGATTTGCAATATCCATTTACTAGTAAGCTTCCTAGGTTTCTGTGGAGGCTTTTGTGCATCCTTATCCTTTGTAATAATACCTCTCCCCCTCTTATTTTGATTTGGGTGTTCTTGAGTCAAAATTGCTACTCTTTCTGGTACATTAACAGCAGGATTATGTGATTTTCTGACACCTTTTATAGTCAGTAAATGCCTCTGGCAGGTTATTTGCAATGTTTTGCAAATTGATAACCTTTTGAACTTCACGTTTAGATTCTGTTTCCTGGCATTTTGTATAGTATGTAGTGTCTCCCCCTAATGCTGGAAAATTGTCTTGATCGAAGATGCAATTAGCATGACGGGTTGTGAATAAGTCCCCTATAAGGGGATCGATTTATTTTATCATTGTGATTTATACCCCACATGTATCCCAATTTCCTATGGGGCCCATTGATGTACGCGGTGGTGAAATCGGTATGTATATAGCACAAGTGAATTTTCGCAGATGGGAAATACTTGGTTGGTTCCCACATACTAACTACAACGGGGAAGCCGTATGATATGCAGTAGGACTTCTTTGAATCAAATCAGCGACATGTAAGACCACATGACCCCAACATGTTGTTCCACATAACCCCAACATGATGTTGGTAATTTGCAATTCTATAGTAATGGTCTAGCAATTAATTTTACTCTCTTGATAAAAGATTCAGCCAATCCATTTTGTGTAGTACATAAGGAATAGAATGTTCCACATTAATGCCTAGGGCCATACAATAGTCATTAAAGACTTTTTGAGGAAAACTCAACATCATTATCCATCCTGATGGGTTTTATTGCATATTCTGGATAATGTGCTCTTAATTTGATAATTTGAGCAATAAACCTTGTGAAAGCATGGTTTCTTGTGGACAGTAGACATACATATGACCATCTAGTGGATGCATCAATAAGTACCATGAAGTACCTAAATGGTCCAGTTAATGGACAAATAGGACCGCAAATATCTTCTTGAATGCATTCAAGAAATTGTAGTGGTTCAGCCTTAATTTAAGGATAAGAGGGTCTTAAAATTAATTTTCTTGTGGCACATGCGGTGCACACAAAGTCTGAAGCTTGGGAAATTTTGAAGTGTTCATTTTGTGACCAATTGAATTGCCGTATTTTTTCTCATCATCCCAATTCCGGGATGACCAGGACGATCATGCCAAAGCTTGAAGATATCAAGATTTTTAAAAATTATCTTGTATACAACATGTTGACGGGTTTGATGATGTATGTGTAATGCAATCCTGTTGATTCATCTTTGTGATCACTATATTTTTCCAAATGGAAACCATTGCAATGGATATCTTTGTAACTCAATAGGGTACAAGTTGAATCTGCATCCTCCATTACTATTTGAGTACCCATAGGGAGAATTATTATGGCTCGACCGAAACCAACAATCACAGCATCGTGGCCAGTGATAGTTGTGACATTTCCTTTACTCTTTTTGAGAGTTTGGAAATATTTAATTTCCTTGAGTATTGTGTTAGTGGTGCAACTATCCACTAAACAAAATTCTTCCTCATTTGGATTGTCCCCATAGGATAATCTAAAATGAGTAAATCAAAATTAAGATTTTGACTCATAGATTATATATGTACATACTTTTATTTAATTAGGTATCGTATGTCTTACGATACTTGTGACAACAAATATTTACAACACAAAATTACATAAATATGGCTTAGAGAACTAAGACCTTTTGGGGGGGGGAGCATGGAGACTAGTTCATGTCTCCAAACATGTCATTGGATTGAAAGTCCACGAGGATGTTTGTAACACACAGAATGCGCAAAGTATAAAATACCCTTTGTATGTGAGAATATGTAAAGATGATAGCCAATAGTTGACTTTTAGATCCGTCACTCGGATGGACGAACAGAGATCATGGTTGAGTAGAGTTCGTCGAATCCATTCCGTCTGATCACTCATAGGACTTGTTTGAAGTTCGAATCATAAAGTTATGGCAGCCATTAGTTTTCAACCTACAGGTGCTACAGTAAGCGAAGCTCGAACCGCTACAGGCCCTGTTTGGAACCGCGGCTAGGAGAAGCGCTTCTCAGATAAGCTATATAAATATTGTAATAGAGCTTATTTGACAAGCGGGTTTGAACCAACTTCTGCATTTTAGTACAAATGGAGGTGGTGGGGCGAAGCGCGGCCAAAACAAGCTGCAAAAAAGCACGTTGTTTGGCTTCTAGTTTCAGCTTATTTTAGCCATAAGCTGGATTTAAGCTGTTCCAAACAGGACCACAGGATCCGAGTCCTTTTAGAATTCCTTGCTGAGTCCCTTTATTCTTTTTCTTTTTTTTCTTTTTCCCTCTTCCACCGTATCCACATCTCCTTTGTAAACCCCATACCCTTCCCAACGCCCACACCTCCCTTTACCATGCTCTAGACGAGGGAGAGAGGGAGAACAAGAAAAGAGAGAAAAGAGGGAAATTAGGGTACGCCGCCGTCCGTCGTCGTCATTCCTCTCCAAAAATTGTTTGGGTTTCCTTTCGTCTCTCCGTTTCCCCCAATTGATTTTCCTTTCCTCGCTATTCATGGTGGTGCCGCCATGTGGGTTGCAATTTTTATGCAATCGACAGGGCTGTTGTGACGTTCGTCACTAGGGAGAGGAAAAATATCGGGAGTCATCATTGGGATCGCCGCTGTTGCCGTTGCCCTTGCTGTTTTCAAGGGGAAACCCTAGGTGAGGCATGCCCCCACTGTAATCCATGTTTTATCTAAGGTTTCAGATGTTCCTAGCACGTGTGTGTAGTGGTACTCGACGCCGTTAAGGGCTAGGGTAAAGTTTTGCCCTCGTCGCTGTTTTTAGCATGTAGACATTTTTCTATATTTCAGTTGTAGATATTTTCCATACCTTTCCATAGCCACAACGAACACTGCAATTGGAGTTAAGACCAGGGAGATATCAAAGTTGTACTCTTGAAGGTTAGGCAAACCTAATGACTGAATTGGACTTTTGGGTAGTTGGAGAAGTTGTAGCAAGTTTCATAAGGCTTCTAGATTGGTTAGGTGCATCTCCATATGAATTTTGGAGCTCTAGATATACATGTTTTATTATGGTAGTTCTATCATTGTTGTCAGATTTTTAGTATGAGGTTCATCTCAAGATTAGCCTATGTTGATGATTTTTCCTCTATTTATGGATCACTAGAAAGTTGTAAGTTCTGAAGTTATCTTTCAGATGGCACAATATGGAAATTTTTAGCCATCGGGATTAAAAAAATACAAAAAAGAGAAGCAATAGCAATGCTTTCATGTCTAGAGTTGCATGTGTTTTGTGAGAATGTCAGGTTCAGACGTAGGAATGCTTTGAATTATATTTTTTTATGCTTGTGTATTTGTGTTGGTGCTGAGTTATGTTTGTGAACAGGTGGTGCACCTTCGGATCATTCTTGGCTCACGTTCTTGGTCTTCGGTGAAGGCAAGTAAACGTAGTGTCTACATGCTTTAACTCTCTTGTTTGAATTGCCTCCATTTAATTTTAGTATGTCACACTAGCAAGATAAATCTGAAATTTTCCTTTATATTGAAGTATCTTATTCCACTTGAGGCTTTACTTTTGAAGTATATGAAGTTCATGCATTGCAATCTTGCATTTGCATTCTCATGTTGTTTATGCATATGAAGAAAATCGTAGCTGGATTGGTGCGGTAAGTACCGGTACAGCAACGCAAGTTGAGATATAGCAATGTGGTGGCAGCCCTCACCTCCTTCCTTGGGATGTATGGGTAGAAGTGAAGTCATGCATTGCATTGCACCATTTGCATATT
Source organism: Setaria italica (assembly GCF_000263155.2). Classification (NCBI taxonomy): domain Eukaryota; kingdom Viridiplantae; phylum Streptophyta; class Magnoliopsida; order Poales; family Poaceae; genus Setaria; species Setaria italica. Next base: position 11,578,407 of record NC_028451.1, read on the forward strand.
CATTATGAAGTATTGTTGTGAAGTATTTATTTATCTTACTACTCGAAGTTATGTGGTGCTTCTTTTTATAATATTGGCTCTTAAATTGTTGATTAATATATTGTAATTTAAATGACTTGGTTGAAACAGTTTGCTTGCTGAGATAACCTCATACGCTTTTCACCCTCCACAGGTTCTTGAGTTTGGAGGGCGCTTGGTTGGATGGGAGTAGCATATATATATATATATATATATATATATATATATATATATATATATGTTTTGGACATATGTGTTGTAATAAAAATGTTTGGTTGTGAAGTCTTTTCTTTGCTTATAATCTCATATTTGGATCCAGTTTGTAAAATGTTCTATCTAGATGATTTAAGTTGCTTCCGCGTGCTCTGCTTATTTATCTTTGTTGCTGTTTTTTTATGTGTATGCTTGTAGTAGCTATAGTGTAGTGTGGTAACGCTCCAGAATGTTGCTGTCATTCTGGGGTTACAATGTTGCCAGTGATGAATAAGTCATCCAACTGTGGTGGGATTTTCTCATTGTCATGTTCCGTGGGAACATCTTTGGAGCAGCGTCAGTAGATTGAGTAGTGAAGTGCGCTTCAAACTTGTCCCCATAAACTTGTTTTCCAGCAGATTTTTGGTATAAACCAACCAAATGCTTGGCAGCTTGGCACTTCTTAGTGGTGTGGTTGTCACAACCACACCTCTGACAAACTTGAGAGTTGCCATTGTGAGTATTTTTCCTAAAAGTGCCTTTGCCTTTATTAGAATCCTTGCCTTTTCTGATAATTCTGCTTCTTCCATTTTCCCTTGAAATTCTTTTTGAATTTCTTGCCACCAGACTTTTTGTTATTATTCTAAGCATTGAAGTGAACTTCAGGCAGAGGTGTAGCCATAGGGTGAAGCTGATGGTTCTTTGTGAAGAGCTCATCATGTTTTTCTACTTGGCGTAAATCATATATTAAGTCAAAATATTTGGTGTAGTTGTGGCAGCGGTATTGCTGTTGCAATATCCTATTTGCAGGGATAAATGTAGATAGAGTCTTTTCAATGATTTCTGCATCATCCATAGGTTTATTGCAGAAATGAAGCTTGGAACAAATCTTGTGAACTGCAGAATTGTATTTTGCAACAAATTTGAAATCTATAAGATAGAGTAGAGACCACTCACGTCTTGCTTCTGGCAGAATTATGGCTTGATGTTTATTATAGCGCTCTTTGAGTGAATCCCAAAGTTTCTTAGGATCATCTTCCATCATGTATTCATTTTTGAGATTTGGATGAAGATGATGCCTTAGAAAATGCAAGGTTCTGAATTTGTTTGCTTCTAGAATAGGAGCTTGTGGATTAGGTTCATTGATTGTCTCAATGAAACCTTCTTTAGTAAGCAATATTTTCACATCCATAACCCAAGTTAGATAATTGCTACCATCTGTTGCAAGTTCAATGAAATCTATGTTTATTATATGAGCCATTTATTTTACTACATGAGAGAACCATGTATATGATTAATTTATGGAGGTAAATTTATGTTGTAAATTAGAAAATAGTGAATGTAAGATGATTCATGCAATAAAAATTAAGGTACAGGACATACTAATTCTGGTAGGAATAAATAACTTGATAGTCATATGCAAAGTTGTCCATCTATCTATCTATACCTATACTAATCACATACTCTCTAGAAAATCCCACGTTAATAGAAGAAAAAAGAAAAATTCCTAGCCACCTATCTACTGTGAAGCCGAAATTCAACGGTTGAGATTATAAATAAAATATTTGCTCAAAATTACCTACCATGCCATTGATTAGTGCATACCAAAATAAGTCAATATGCCGCACATGCCACGTATACAATATATATGTGTTCTTGGACGTAAATATTGAAAGGCCATATTTTCTCACGTTCAATTTAGGTATAGGACCAAAGAGATTGAGAGGCACTACAAGATCCAATTTACTTCCCTTAGCGTCGCCATGGTGCTTCCGGCGAGGCCCCATGCGGTGTTGGTGGCGATGAAGGAGGTGATGGGAGACTTGGTGCTGCCATTGAAAGGGTCGGCTTGTGGGCCAAACCCGGTGCTGTCGGCTGCCGTCGCCACTGGGGAGTTCAGATCGGGAATCACCCCGATGCCATCGAAGGTGGTGCTCCCTGGACGGCGGATCCTTAGGACCAGAGGACGGCGAGGTGGCACCTCTGGTGGTGTAGGTGTCGGAAGATGAGTTGTTGTGGAGGAGCCCTGGTTGGTGCAGACGATGCCGGCTGTGTATGGTGGTGTCGTCGTCCTTGTGCTCTTGAAGGAGGCACTAGTATAACTTGAAGCCCTTAGCACTCGATGTGGTGTAGGCGTGGAGGTGCCAGGCCTGGGCTCTGTTGTGGAGCAATGGAGCCTCAGCTGCAGCGAGGGCTCCAACGGCGAGATGTCCAGTGACTCCGGCCTGGGAAGAAACGACGTCCACGGCGACCACGTCTGCAACGACGTCTTGCAGGACGACAACCTTGACCTGCAAAGAAGTGGCTGCCTCTGTTGCGGAAGCATAACTTGGGGCGTCTGCCATGGTTCCAACGCCAGCCACTGAGAGGGAGAACAAGGAAGCCTTCTTCAATGCTCTAGGGTCCATTCTTACCCTTGGTGTTGAGGCCTTCAAGCCTCCCTTCTGTGGCTTGCGCTGTGAAAGTGATGTAATGGAAATGATTCATTGAATGAGGGAGACTCTATACACATTTATACCCTGCCAACTGACAGGATGGTTCAGGTAGTCGGTTCCCAAACAGGCACCCCTTTGGAGTGGCAGTTCCCCACGTGGAGATCGACTATCCACTTAGTTACCTAACAGAGTAATTAATTTAATTAATTATAGTAATTAATTACTAATAATTGTGTTTCATAACAGACTCCACCCTTGAAAACCAATACATCATGTCGATCTATGGCTGAAGCAATCAATTACTCACCCAATTCGCCCTCTCTTATCCACCGATCACCTTTCTTCCTACATAGTACTATCATACAATAAATCTTACAATAACGGAGAGCAATAAATCTAGCATTATCAGAGACCATTTTATGGTCTCCACTGAGGGCGCAAAAAGTTTTTTTTACCGTTGCTCCTGGTCACGAACCTGCAATAAATTGTTTGAAGTAAGGGCTCTATTATTAATTCTAGTTTCACCATGTTATAGGCTGAGATGCTCATTATGGTGATCTATCCCTAATCTGTACTCAATGGAGGAAGGTTCTGGTGCCTCCAGGCCTCCAGGGCGTGATTTCTCACAACAGTAGTTTTGTTCTTTTCTCAATATTCTGTTTTTTTCTCATGGAATTTTCAAAGTATTTTCTTTTTTTTTACCACCAGCGGAGGCAATCCTGTCTTCCGAAGCCTATTAATAAGGTGGCTAACCAACAGTAGACTTGGCGATGTGGAACAATTAGGGTAAATAAAAAGTCAATAGTTTTTCCGAGCTCCATCCGGCCTGACACCCCGAAACGCATCGATAGCTTTAGGCCTGGTTTGGTTCACTGGCCACCCGTCACATCGAATATTTAGATACTAATTAGAAATATTAAACGTAGACTATTTACAAAACCGATTACATAAGTGGAAGCTAAACGGCGAGATGAATCTATTAAGCCTAATTAGTCCATGATTTGACAATGTGTTGCTACAGTAAACATTTGCTAATGATGGATTAATTAGGCTTAATAGATTCGTCTCGCTGTTTAGCCTCCACTTATGTAATGAGTTTTGTAAATAGTCTACGTTTAATACTTCTAATTAGTATCTAAATATTGATGTGACACTTGCTTAAAAAAAGCAAAGGGAACCAAACGGACCCTTACTCCGTTTTCCTTTACAGATTCTTGGGCCGGGCCAAGACTTTGTTTCCATCGATAGCCGTCTCTTTCTGCGTGATAGAGAGTTTCGGGCCGGTCCATATATTTGCCTGCCAACCGGTCTCTCTTTCTGTGTGAAAGAGAGTTTCGGCTCAACCCGTCACAACTGCTGGCGGGCGGTGTAGCCCATGGAAGATGGATTGGAACCCGTCCCGTTCGGTCACGGCGCTTGTTCTGGAGCGGGCCGAGTCCCGCCGCCGCCCCACGGCCGAAAGCTAAGGCGCGCACCGATGGCTTCGTTGTGGAACCAAAGTCCTGGGCCGGGCCATACATGAGTTCAGTTCGGCCCAACCTATCTCCAAACGCAAGTTCAGTTCGGTCACAGCAAGTCCCGGCGTCCCGCTGCACACAGCACACCACGGGCAAGAAAGGATACGACGGCTCCCGAAAGATTTCGCGACGAGAGAGATGGATCTGCAGTTACTCCTACAGGCCGTTGTCCAGTCTACTGTGAAATCTGAGAACGCCTCCTACAATTGAAGTGGTTTGGCCGTCTTGTTTCTTGTACAATTAACGATGTAACAATGAAAGCAATAACGCCTTTCTTCTGCTGTAATTCACCTGGCCTTTGCCCATTTAATTTATACCTGCTTTCCTCAGGAATCTACCACTGTCATGCTGCTTTTGTATCTCTCCTGACAGCAAAAAGTTTTTTTTTCTTACCTCGAGACAGTAAGCAGAAATCCCAGCAATATATTGTTTGTATCCAGCCACATTCATCCTTAGAACTTTTCTTCTATGACGAAAATGTCACGAAAACAAATTGTGACGACCAAAAACACGCCTTTACAGTTCACACACTTTTAACTATAGAAACTAACCACTAATATTCTGTTTTTCTAGTATATATAGACGAACATGTAATGAGCAAGCCCTTCAATGGGCAGGCACACACGATTCGCCGCATAAATACTGTGCATGTTGCTCTGTTCCACTGGCAGATGCATTCCCGCCTGCCTTATTCAGAACCAGGTTTGTACATGGGAGCAGCGCAGACCTTTCTCTTCGGCTCACCCAATCAATTTTGCGCCCAATAAAGAATGCTGAACAATAAAACGCTTGCATTTGCTGTATTCCACGGCCCAACTGCACAAGGATTACCGCAGCCTCCATTTTCCCCACTATGTCCCAGACATGAGGCTGAGCTACCACCATGGATCAAAAGAAACGAGACATTTCATGTCTCTATCTACAGAGGGGACATTGTAAACATTTCTTCAAGCATTCGGTGATGGGGGAGCTGATATGCTGACCTCCTAGTTGCAATCCAAACCACACTCCTCAAGAAGCGGGCCATCATTCTTTGCTAGGAAAGGATCGACCCGGACCCAAAGGAGTGAGAAGATAGAAGCCAGCAGAATGGACCAGACGATGACAATTGTTGGGGTCCTGTTTTGCCTTCCAACCAAACCTTTCAGGAATGGATACAGATGCACGATCACCCAAAATGCAAAGAACAGCTTCCCGAAGAGAGGCCCCCATGATTCATATCCGTTATTGATAGCATTCGAAACTCCAGCAACCACACCAATGAAGTTCAACAGGAGCAGAGTGGTGGGAGGTATCAGTAAGGTTGTCCATTTGAATGTATATAGCTCTGAGAACTCTTCATCGTCACCACCCTTTGATGTCACAGTGAAGCTTGTATCTACACCAGCTATGACCTTGAGAAGTCCTTGGAACACAGCAAAGAGGTGCGAGGACACACCTCCAATGACCCAAAACTGCTCATTCCTCCACCAATCATCAATGCCAACACCACTCCATCTCATTTCTAGGATGCTTGTAGCAAAAATACAGATGAAAAGTGACATGAACCAGAGGCTGGCAACATTGTTTAGCTGCAGGAGATGAAACAGTAAAGGTAAGGCTCATGTATTCCATAGTTCCACACCATACAAAATTATAGTTGAATAAGCCTTTACCTCTGGAGTGATAAATTTTCCCGTCAGCAAACAAATGGCAGGCAATGTACAGTAAGCCAAGAGGGGAATAGACGTCCAAGGATATACGATGGAGTTGATGTAGGAAAACCTTTCCAAAAATTTCAAACCACCACCATACCCATACCAAAGAGGGCAATGGTTGCTGAAGAAAATTTCAATAGACCCAAGAGCCCACCGAAGGACCTGATGAAGACGATCAGAAAGATTCAGGGGTGCAGAACCTTTGAACGCGGGCCGTTTAGGGATGCAGTAAATTGACCGCCAACCATGACAATGCATCTTGAAGCCAGTAAGAATATCTTCTGTAACTGATCCATAGATCCAGCCAATCTGAAAAAAATATATATTATATGATTTACTTTGTAACATATGTTTTGACTCATCAACAAATAACAACCACAAAGCTCTAGACTTTACCTCTTTTCCCCAGTCAGTCTTGTCTTCATATCCACAACTAATGACATGGATGGCTTCTTTCAAAAGAGAAGCTGGACTTGCACTCTTCAAGGTCCCACCATTCTCAAGAAGGGTGGATGTAACAAAAACAGAAGACTGGCCAAATTTCTTTTCTAATTTTTGTTGATTTACAATACCAGCCTTTTCATTTTCTGCTCCTAGAGGAAACAGTGCAAGATTAGATATGCACATTGCAATGAAGATGTTGCTCTAAGAATAAATCAACTGTTTCTTTGAAAGTTCATAGTTACCTGGAGCAGCTTCGTCAATTTCACCAAGAGCATATGCAGGGGATTGATTTTCTTCTTTCTTGAAAAATAATAATCTCTTTTTCTTCTCTGTTTTGGGTTTGGTAGTCTTCTTCTTGTGCTTTCTGTTACCACCGCAGCAACAGCAAAAGCACCACTTTGGCCAGCAGTTGCAAGTCCTTGATGGTGGCTTCTTTGATTTAGGGGCATCATAACCATATAATGCCTGCCTTCTAAATACACATCCAGTACCAACATAGATCGGGCCTTGAATACCATCCAAACCTTTCATGTTGATCTGCACAACACAAATTTTAGCAAAAAAAAATCAAGGAAAATGAATCACATAGACAACAGAACATCTCAGATACTGAATGCCAAATCTTACATCGAAAAAGACGACATTCCTATTAGCATATCGGTCATGACGATCAATCCCATCAAATCTTTGAGGGAACTGCACATAGCAAACCTTCTTTCCTAGTAAGGGATCCATCATAAAGCACATTGCTTCTTTTATAGCCTTGCTGTTGTTGATGTAGTGATCACAATCCAAGTTCAACAAATAGGGAGCATTTGTTAGTACAGCAGAGACTCGGACCTGTGATACGGACAAAAAAAAAAGCAATTAAAATTCATTGCATCCAACAAATTATAGAAGGCAGACAAATAAACAATTGCAAGGTGCAATAATTACCAGTGCATTCATAGCACCAGCTTTCTTATGATGGTTATAGCCTGGCCGTTTTTCTCTTGAAACATAAACCAAGCGTGGTAGCTCATTTCCCTCGCAATCAAGACCTCCACTTTGACCAAGGAAGACCTATTTGTACAGAAAAGTGAACTTTTTATCATGGTAAAGTCAAAGGAAAATAAATAGATGATCATAGCATGCAATGATAAGTACTACTCCCTCTGTTTCAAATTGTAGGTCATTTTGGCTTTTCTAGTTTCATAGATGTTTGTATGCATCTAGACATACACTACATTTAGGTGCATACAAACACCTATGCACCTAGAAAAGCCAAAACGACCAACAATTTGGGACGGAGGGAGTATGTAGCAACAAAACATAAGGCTTACCTGAATCATTCCAGGGTGATCACGAACATTGTTTCCAGGCCAGGGGGTTCCATCTTGCATTGTCCATCCTTCTTCAGGAACTTTCTGGGCTTTAGCAACCAAGGCATTGATTCTGACCTTGAATTCCTCATACTCTCTCTGAAAAAAAATCCAATCTTGGTTTAATTAACATAATCTTAACAAAAAGGTAACAAAGCAGCGTATCAAGGAAGAGGACAAATAAGGCACCTTCATTGCTCTCCTCTCCCTAACAAAGCTTGCCGCCACCTTATCTTTCAAGTAGTCTATCTTCTGTTGGAAGTACCACTCTGGAGCACGAGGTTCAATATTGTACCTTTTGCAGAAAGGAACCCATTTCTTTGCAAATTCAGATGTTTCAGACAATGCTTCAAATGTTAGCATTGCAGCACCATCATCAGAAACATAGCAAGAAACCTTATCAACTGGATAATCCACCGCGAGGATAGATAGAACAGTATTTGCTGTGACCAAAGGAGGTTCCTTTAATGGATCAACTGTACTGACAAAGAAATCAACTGGAGCAAGTTGAGATGGCTGGCCTTCCTTGTCGAACCTATCCAGACAAGCAATTAATCACAAAACAACAGGAAGAAGAGAAGGCAAACATTACTAGATGGAAACAGCAACCAACCTCAACGACAGCCGGTCTAGATAAGTCTCTCTCTCAATAGGGAACCATTTTGGGAATTGATCAAGGATCCAAGACATGGCAAACCAGATTTCACAGATAACAGATATGAGCCACAAAGCAAATGCATCATTCACTGGATGCATCACTCGATAGTGGAAGAAGAACCCCACAACCACAAGTCGAATAATGATAATCATCCTATATGGATTAATCTGGCTTGATGGAATTGGAATTTTTCTGGACAGTGGTTGTCTTGCTTCATCCATTCTGGTAAAGAAAGAAAAATTCAGCTAGGTGTTAGTACTTGCGTCTAGTAACACATCAAGACATGAGCGAAGATCTTCTTTTGCAAAAACCAAATGGAAAGTGACGTGCAGTAAAAGGTACAAGGAGACAAACACATTCAAAATTTATACAGCACATGCTATCCTGGCCAATCGTGCACTACCATCCTTCATTAATGTAAACAAATGCAAAACTAAAGATACAAATTGACCAGGTTCTTTCAATGTACTAAGAAAATTAGTAGAGTTAATTTTATTTTTGTGCTTTGTCCAAGATAATTCTGACAAGAAAAATGATATCCTGAACAGAGCATGGACAATGGAAAGTTTGACTGACACGTGCAACCAAATAACACAACATTAAAGAGGCACAAAACTAACGGAGGTCAAATAAGCTTTAAGGGTCATACAGTGGAAGATCAGCGTCATCCCCATCATCACCACCTCCATCATTCCTCATCTGGTGCATCCTCTCCTGCTTCTGCTTCCAGCTCTCCATCCTCTCCTTCCAAGCAACGCTACCATACCCATACGCAGCAAGATCCTTGGATGGGTCCATGGACCTTGGTTGCACTGCAAACACAAGGAGTGTTAATTGATTCTGCTCAAAGCACCATCATCACAGCTGAATTCTGGTTGATGATCATCCAAACACGCACCAGGTAAACTGGGATCCGCATACGGAAGTGGGTGGATCCTCTTGCCCCCACCGCCCATGAAAGACGGGACCAGAGCGTGCTGCTCCGGCGGGATGTCATCCACCTGCAAACACACCGGAAACAAGGCATTGATTAACTAGTAAAACAAGAGCCCGATGATTCAGATTTAACAGAGTAGCAGCATCGCTCTGGTTCAGCCGTACCATCTGCCCGTTGGTGAGGAGGGGAACATTGGGGTTCAGCTGGAAAGGCTGCTGGACGCCATTAAGGTCACCTCCACGGCCGTAGGTCATGTGGCCATGGAGCGACTCGGCGCCGTACTGCGACTCATTGCCGTCGTTCCAGTTGAACTCGTTCTCCAGGTCGTCGACGCCGTCCTCTTCCTCATCCCCGGGCACACGCGCGCAGCCTGCAAAACCAAAATTCAGTGAGGCGATTGAAGCTGAACAGTGGAGAATTCGCCGCAGGGGCGGAGCTGCATTCCGGTGGATGGGGCTGGGGGCACTCACCCTTGAGGCGCTTGTACCGGGTCTTGCACTGGGGGCAGTTCTGCGTGCCCTCCCGGCGCTCGTACTCGTAGCAGTCCCGGCAGACGGGGAAGGCACACTCGTTGCAGGCCACGAAGGGCTCCCCACCGGGGGCGAGACCGACGTCGTCGCCGCAAATCTGGCATACCTGCCCGTTCGGCTGCCGCAGCGGCTTCGGCTGCAGACACACACCCCAAAAAAAATCGGGAGAAAAAAACAAAAATCAGCACCGTAACGCTCGCTCGCCAGCCGGGAATTGAAGCGCGCACGCAGCACGTACCCCGGGATCGCCGTCGCGACGGATGACGACGAGCTCGTTCCGGTTGTGGGAGCCGGCGATCAGCCCGGCGCTCGCCTCCATCGCCTCCTCCCCTTCCCCCGCCGCCGCCGACGCAGGGGCAGGATACTGGTTCCTCTCGCTCTAGCAGCAGATCCTCATCCGAGCAGTTTTCACCGGGCTCCGCGCCGCGACGCGCCGAGGAAGAGGAAGAAGACGAGGAGGGAAATGCGTGCCAGCGGCGGCAGCGTCGGTGGGAGGTGGGGGGGATTAGCGAGCGGGGGATTTTTAAAGAAAAATTGGGGGAGGGGAAGCAGAGGAAGGGGCGGGGGAGTGTCGGTGGGAGTAGGGGGAAAAAAGAACGGGGGGCGGAAAAAGAAAAGGAAAAGACGGCCAAGGAAAGGGCCGCGCCAACTAACGAGGGTTGAACAAATGGGAGGTAATTTTGGCAAGAAAGAGCTGGGGAAAAAAGAAATTAAAAGCGTGCCGCGTCACAAATCCCAGCTGTCATGATGTTTTAGCCGTGGGCCATGGCACGTTGAAAAGGCAAGAGGTCAATCTAGTCTATGGAATGGAAACCAACCAAGAGAAAAGAGAAATCATCTCAACTCTGGAAGAGAGGTTTATATTGTGCCAAAGCCTTGCACATTTTGTGTACTTTTGAGGTAGAGGTGTGTTGGATTAAAAGCTACTAAAACATCTTATTGGCGTGTGGCTATATCTTTGACGATATGTCTGAGAAAATATTATTAGACTACGGTGACGAACGCCGGACAAAATAGTAGTCAGCGCTAGCGCCAAAATATGGAACATCTACCACTAGCAACTATTTATTACAGAATCTATTTTCTTGCAAAATGTTAATTGTCCATCCCTACTAACTCTGCTCCAAATAGATGAAACTGCATTATCATGTGTAACCAAAATGCCAAACAAGACTAACAACTATTACTCAATCTTGTTGATCCATGCCTTTAATCCCAATGATATATCTTGAAAATATTATTAGGCTAGGTGACGATAACAAACAAAATAGTAGGCAGCGTAGCGCCAAAATATGGAACAACTAGCAGCCCATATATTTATTACGGAATCTATTTTCTTGCAAAATGTTAATTGTCCAATACTACTAACTCTGCTCCAAAGAGATGACACTGCATTATCATGTTGTAACCAAAATGCCAAAGAAGACTGACAACTATTGCTCAATCTTATTGATCCATGCCTTTAATCCCAATGATATATCTAGAAAATATTATTAGGCTAGGTGACGATAACAAACAAAATAGTAGTCAACGCTAGCGCCAAAATACGGAGATAGGCGGAAAAACAATACCACTACAGCCCATATTTATTTTGGTATCTATTTGTTTTGAAATGTCCATTGATGACCAAAGATTTTTTTTTTTGCTAAAGATGATGACCAAAGATTTAATCTTATTAGTTCATGACTATATCTCACAAATACATCTAGAGAAATATTACTTGGTTGCAATGACGAATGTAGGATAAAATAATAGTTAGCTATGAAAAATACCAAAAAGACTAGGGAACCAAGGCGCCGATATCTCATATTTATTGCGGTGTCTATTTCTCGTGAAATGTTCATTCGTTATTCTATGATTTAATGATCAAACAACGTTTACACTGCTCCAAAATTGATGTTGCATTACAATGTTGTAGTCACATGCCAAAAACTTAGACCCAATAATCTACATTGGAAATTGAATCCAACCATTGGAAAATGTGTGGAGGAAGATCTACTTTACTCTATGCAAATGTAAAAGAACTTGCTCTTGAACTTCAAGGCAAAAGGCATGAAAAGATGTCCCTTCTCCTTCAAAGACTTTTTTCTCATCAGAATATCAGATTTTCCTAAGCTGATATGTCAAAGACTTCCATAATGGCTAAATGTGAGAAATTTCTTTCTGTAGAGATTAATCTAGTTTTTATAAAACAATTAAACAATCTATATATTTTTCTAAACTTTAAGTGAATTGTAGGCTTTATTAAAATTAGTCCTAGGAATTGCCATCATATTTTGATATACAATTATATGTTTAAAAAATATTAATCCATTATATATTTTCCAAACTTTAAATGAATAGTAGGCTTCATATTAAAAAAATATTCCAAATGATTATAATGTTTTTCCTACATTTTACTAAAAATACTGAGTAGTTTGAGGTGAAAGTGAAAAGACCCACCCTGGAAAATAAGATTGCAAAAAACCAATATATTGGGGATGGGGAAAGCGATTGCCGTCCATTAGAATTTTGAAATCATCACATGAAAAAGTGTACCATATTAAACAAAAAGGACTACAACATATAATAATCAAAGTATGTATGTATGGAGGAATTACACTTCTAGATCAAGAATGACACTCATGGCACTCCCAAATCAACAGTTTTACCAATTGCATTTATCTAGAAACATATTGAATTTAGAAGCCCAATTATACTTGCTTAATATACCGTTTGTCAATGCTAATACGTAACTGGCAATACTCTCACGAGAGAAACGACGTAGAGATTCCCAAGCTATTGACGCTCAGCATGCACAAAAAAAAAGGATTCTAGGGGGGAGGAACAGCCCGAAAAAGAGTGTCATGTAGCGTGACCACAATCAGCCTGTCCTACGGCGAATTCCCAAGTGTGATTCGACAGTATAATAGACGAGCTAAAAAAAGAGAAATAAAACAAAACCCAGCAGCGAAATTCCCCAAAACCGGTAATGACTTGTATAGGAGGATCCTGTGGTCTGTGAGAGAGAACAAGTGGGCAGTGGCTGCTGCAGGCCAGAGTGCCCCCGCGCCCCAATCATTCCTTGCAGAATGGAATTGAAAAACACCCGGAAAGATACGTAAAGCGTCGGCCGGCTGGTCGATCAGCCCGTCGTGTAACCACCACGCAACCGAGCTGCGCACGCCAGCGACACATGCTACTCCGTACTACTGCGTATATTGCTAGTGCTTGCTTCTCAAAGACAAAAAGAAAAGAGAGAGAGCTCACTCCCACATTCCCACCACTACCACTCTACCAGCTCCAGCTACTTCTCCAAGCAGTGAGCACTGTGCGCCACCACTTCCAGGCAGCGGCAGACAAATGTGTTGGTTACGCGGAATCATTGTTAGCAACGTATGTAACCGCCGCGCATAATTGCAACGATTCTCTCTGCTCTCTCCTCTTTTTTTTTTTTCACTTTCTCCGTGAGAGAAAGAAAGAAACGGTTGATCATCGGGCCATCAGGTCGGCGTGTGACTACCGATCGATCGCAGGTGATCGATTAGGCGCACTCATGTCTCACGAGCGATTCGAGGCGGAGTGAGGATTAGGAGCTGGTGAGTTGGAGGGTGCTTGGAGCAGAGGGGATAGAGACCATGATGCCGACGATGATGACGGGGGAGGAGTGAGAGGAACGCACGAACCAACGGCCGGTTCGGCCTCGGAGATGATGACAAAAACGGGCGGTAGGTGAGGGGGTCCGTCGTGTTTGGGTTCGTAGGAGCGGCACGTCGAGGACGACCCGCACGGCAGCGCTAGCTCCAAAACTAATAATCGGCTAACAACTAATTGGATTGATTTAATGGATGGCGGCACGTACTAGGACGGTGACACAAAAGGTGCTTATGGAGAGGTTAACAAGCTTGATCAGAGGTGTAATGAAATTTGTCCAACTAGTCCTACAAAAAGGTATTAATTCTCGGCTCGAGCAAGCTCTAATATTAATTTGTTTTGCGTACCAAGATGAATGGTATGTATACTCAAATTCGTGTCAGAAGATATGGCAGAGGTGTCCTGGTTACGCTAACAGTACGTAGTACCAATGTCGTAGTAACAAAATAGCGACATGACGGGTTCAGTGGTCCGAAAGAGTGGAAGTATAATGAAGATTAGCATGCAGTTAAGCAATCTTATCAGATGGCATGCGTGGCAGAGACCAGAGAGGAGGAAGGGAGATGGGCGGCAGGTGTGCGCTGCGGTCCTGTGAGGCCGTGACAGCAACATGGGTTGGGTGGGGGATCAAAGATACTGGAGTAGTGTATACTAAATTGCAACCGCAACGCGACCCTGTGTTTCCCTGTAATTTAAAATTGTTGCACGACGTGATCCCCCGGACCAACCGGCCGGCCGGCTAGATTGGGCCGCCGAACTGGCACGTGTACGCTGCACGCTGTGCTACACCGCGCGACTGGTCGCGGATTTATTGCGGCGAGTTTTTGGAGAGAGTTCAGGTGCCCGGCCCCAAATATAGTCGAAGATTTATTGCTTGTGTTCACTCGCTCCGTGCGCGTACGTGTGGGCCTTCGCTCGTGCAAACGAGTGGTGTGTGTCATCGCTGGCCTCGGCCTTTGATTACTACTGCAGCTGAGAAGTATAAGAATAATTGCGGCATGCTTCCTGTGTTTTGGGCATATGGAAATTATTGTTTATAGTAGTATATTGGTACGAGAGTAGCTTCTTTATTTTGGTGGAAATAATATCTCTTTTGTACAGTGTGTACCAATTAACACCAAGTAACTCTTTGATCAGAATAATTGGTGACGCTGTCCTTACCATTGTTGTATGGTACCAGCTGATATTTCCAGGTAGGCAGGTACTTTCTTTACTAAGGTTCTGTTGGGATCCACCCAACTAAAATTTAGCTAGCTGAATTTTAAAGTATTTTTTAGCTAGTTAAAATTTAGCTAGGGGTGTTTGGATCCACTAGCTAAATAATAATTGAAGAAGTAATTGTCTATCCTACCCTCCGTCCTACTTTAGAACTTTTTCCTGAGAAAGGTGGAGGAGCAATTTGATCTTTGACTAGTTTAGTTGGGTTCAACCAGATAAAAGAATCTTTCGCTAGCTAAACTTTAGCTGTGTCCTGTTTGAATCCATAGCAGCGGAATTTAGCCAACTAAATTTTAGCTAGTGGATCCAATTAAACAGGATCTAAGTTTTTTGCTAGCCATTGCTCTAAGAAAGATAATTAAAAAGTTCACATTGAATTATGTACGAATCTACTATTTTTTTACTTGGTTGGTCACACATATTTAGTACTTCTCGGTACTTTTCTCTAGTTACTTACTATCTCTCCACCGTTCTAGTTACTTACTATCTCTCCACCGTTCGATCCCTTCTGGATGGACGACTCTCGTTCTTTCCGACCATTGAAAAAATTGTTATAAAATTAATCCATGTTGAAGTAAGACAAGTTGTGGTAGATAGGCTTATTTTCTAGAACAATTCATGTTCAAATCCATCGTAAAAGGAAAAATCCCTGCTGAAATTAGCGCAGTCATGTTCGTTGCATAGCTTAGCATACGGTGCACTCACAAAAACAGTTAAAAGTTTCAAGTAGTACGCATATGAAATAGAGTACAAATTTCAAGCATCACCAAAACCACATATTTGTGCTATATATGTGTATTTCACTTAAATTCATATTTTGAGTTAGCTTGTGATAAACTCCAGATCTTAAATATGGCACATTAATTGGATATGGGACCTATACATGTTACCAACCTATATGAGTACTACTGTGAAACATGCAGTTCTGTTCTACTCGTGTGGAAGCATCTGTGATTTAATGAAGTTATTATTGCTTCACATTTTTCTTGATTTCATTTGCATTGTATCTTTCATGAATTTCACTTGTTTGCTTCTTTTTCTTTTTTTAATGCAAGTTAGCAAATAACATTTGAACCTATCATCTTTGGGCCCCCTAATAGGCTGGATACAGATGGCAATGACACTGTCAATACTGTCTCCAGTCTCGTCTTTGCACCGGCGAGATGGAGAAGGCATATGGATCGCTCAGCATCCAAGTAGCCGCCCTCTCTACAGCCACACGCTCACTGCAGCACGTCCATCACAAGGAACTGGCCGGCATTTTGCCCATTTCTCGCTCATGGAGCAAGTCCTCTCTCTCTCTCTCAATCATCAGAATGTGGACTTTATTAAACTGTTCCTAACACCAATGCATTATATTAATATATTGTTGTTTGGGAGATGGTGACATTCAACCTGCACTATGACCTAAGCAGGTTTTCTAATGTCGATGCGCCCAGTTCCAGTCTACTGTCCACCACACCATGCATCTCCTCCCTAGTGGTAACCACCAGCGAAGTGAGCCAATTCTTTTCTTCTTTTTTTAAATTTAAGCCGTTCTTGGAGCTCCCATGCGTGATTACGGCTCTGAAATCACTGGATCTTTTGCCAGGTCCAAATCACCCGGTGTCAGACTCTCACAGCAATCCCAAGATGAGCATTACCACCATCATTCTGCATGATTACTGCCATTCTTCAGGTCTAACAAAACGGCTGCAGGAAAGATATCCTGAAAGGTCACATTGCACAAATAACTTTTGTAATCCATCCAAATTGTCCAGCGCCGATTTGAATTCTTAACTTGCAAACAAATAACTATACCATATCCATGCTCATTCTGCGGCTGGATTTGAGAACAAAAGTTGTGGCACAGCCTGTGGTGGACCGGCGTGTCTTTGGAGCATGCAGGGAAGCAAGGCACCCTGAAGCAGAGCTTCTCTGTCGTTTCCCCTGTCCACAACAGCTTGAGAGGATTGCACGCACATGTTTGCCACGTGCTTGCAGCTGGCATGACCTCCCAAATAAACATGTGATCCTCTCTCTCTCTCTCTCTCTCTCTCTCTCTCTCTCTCTCTCTCTCTCTCTCTCTCTCTCTCTCTCTCTCTCTCTGCAAGAGGATTGAGATAACTGTTCTATATGTTCTCTAGCATCTATGTGGCCTCCAGAAAGAAAATGTTCTCTAGCATGTATGCCAGATCTGAAGGATCAGCAGAACAGGAGAGGTCAGGAGGAGTGTGCAAATTGAGCTGTGCTTTTGGGGAGGAGACAGCCGCATGGTGCTGCCCCTGTTCCGTTGCTGTCAGTGAGCGATTAATCTACTCATATTCTTCTGACTACAAGCAGTAGGAAGTGATGAAATTAAAGTGTGGTTTGATCAGAAGGTTCCATTCGTTAAAGCATCAGACCGTGATTACAGTGCGATAATCTTGCAGAGTGTGATGGGCCTTTTTTTTATTAGTCTCGGTTACTGTGAGTGGGGCTCAATGATTGGAATATGACGCATGGATGGCCAGCTTGTGGAGAAAGAGAATGAGAATCTAGTGGTTTTCTTTAACGCAAAGAGCTACAAGTACTGCCACGTTACCTCCTGCAAGAATATGTTCCTAATATGTATATGGACATATTCTTGTAGGAAACTGGTTGCCCATAGTATAGTAGTTAAAATAACTAAATTTTACCAACCGAGCAAGGCTTGGGTTTTATTTGTGTATGGAACTTGCTTGGGTTTTATTTGTGTATGGAACTTTTTTATTTCATACCGAACAATTTTTTCCTGTAACATTTTCATTTGCTCTAGAACAACTTGTATTGTTTTTGTTTCTGAACAATTCTGTAATTTTTTAAGAAGTATTTTCTTTGTGCTCAGAGTAATTTGTACATCTTTATTGGAAGGCTAAAGATAAAATTTTAATTAAACCTTTTCTCTAGATTAAACCTGTTTTAATTTCGGTTTTAATTTTTTACATCTTTCTTGGATCTTTACATCTGTATGTGTTGGATTTAAAATTACTTAGTCTCTCTTTTGGCGGGCTGAGATATTTCTGAGCAAAAAGTATGTCATCTGTTTGTATATGGTGCAAAGGTAGATAAAGAAAATGCAGCCATTCTGACGTTGATAGGGGAATGTGGCCCAAGATGGAGGAAAGGAAAAGAAATGGGGATCGATTGAGCCAGGCCGAAATACAGAGAGTTGAGGGTGGAGTTTCAGCCCATGCATGATGACAAGGTTTGGAAAAGAATTGATTTGGAAATTTTTGTTAGGGCTTGACCTCGGAGAATTACATATTTAGGACTTCATTTCAAATGAATTTGAGATGGATCTAGCAATTAGATTAGGGAGTCAGGACTTAAATTTGAATTAGATTCAATTTTAAATCCAACAAATACACAAAAGATCCAAGAAACCGAAATTCAAAAAGGTTTAATCTAGAGCGAGCTTTAGTCACTTAGCCTGAATAAGCTATAAATGTTTTATAATTTTGAAAACTTTAAACTTTTAGTAATTTTTTGCTTTGCATCTAAATGCACAAAACTCAGAGTGTTACACGTATTGTTAATGGGAAAATATTTTTCCAACTAAGCTAGGCTTGTTACTGTAGTAGCTGAGCAGTCACAGTCTTGCTCCCCGTGATATCGCCGTGATAGTTGATAGTTCAAATTATCAAGGAGTTATGTGTTTGTATAGAGTATTTCTGTTACAGGGTATATAATTATAACCTGTGGGAATGAGTTTTCAGAACTGTTTCAAGCTTCAAGTAGCCTCATTCCAGTGTCAAAACTGTTGTAAAGAAATTTACACTTGTATCCAAATTTTGAGTTTCCAGAAGTGCTTCAAGCTTCAATAGCTTCATTTGGGTTTCAAATATTTTTTTGTCGAAGAGTCAACGAGAGGCTTAGAAAGCCCACCTAAACATTCATTTCTTCAAAGGGATGATACAAGATTAAGCGATCAACTCCTAGTACTCGGTGCTGGCGATCAGGATGGATACAATTTTAAAAGGAGAAAGGGAACCGCAAAAGATTACAATCGCAGCGCACATGCACTCAACATAGGAGATGGTTTCAAACATGCTAGCGTAGGATTAGTTTTCATTTCTATCTCTACGATTGCTTGATATTTAAGATACCATGTACTTTTTTTTCACTAGGTAAGGTGTACTATACAGACAACTCATGCGTCTCAACTTAAATCAAGCACATTAAACCAAGTATATTTCACATCTGGTCTTGCCATCATCTGCCAACGTAATTGACCAAGAAAGCCCCGATCTGACCACTTAACCTCCATTGATACTTTTTTAACAAGAGTTAGTTGACCGAGAAATTAAAGCCCCATGTGACCACGCAACCTCCATGTTATTGAGGCATCTGTTTATGTTTAGCTGTCAGGCAATAAAAATGTAGTCACGATTTATATGATGCCAGATACGAGACTACTTTAACCACCCCTTGGTCTGTGTTAGAAAGGGGCTAACGGCCGGTGACTATCAGCAATCGTCTAGGGGTCTCTGAGGCCCTGGGGCTCTGTACCCTGTGCTGAAGCCTGAAGGCGAGGCTTCTCCAGGTTAGTGCCAATCAGAGATCAAAGGAAAGGGTTACCTCTAATGATCATGAGAAGTTAGTCTGCTTATCTCCATTTGCTTTGCATAATCACCTCTCACATCTCCCCTTCTTTATTTTTTTTGTCCAGTAAAGATTTTGTCGATGAATGTTCATCCACATGTATGTTTAGATGCCCGTCTCTTCATTTTAGGTTTCTAGTGTTTGCCACTAATTTCCTTCAACGGAGCAACCTTTTTGAAAGCAAATGGACGGCGACAATGAGCAGCAGGTCATGCTTTCAGAGGAGATGCTCCTGGAATTTCCACTTCTAGAAAAGATCACAAATGGTTTCTCTGCCGATCAGCAAATTGCCGAAGGTGGATTTTCCGTCGTTTATAAGGTATATGCTAGTGGTCACAATAATACAGAAAGACAGTTAATTAGAAGACTAATTGTTTCTCTGCTGATCACGATCAGGGACTGCATGATGGGAAAGCAGTCGCTGTGAAGAGGCTGAAAGAATTGGATATCGACGACAAGACATTCTCGCGTGAGGTTCGTTGTCTGATGCAGTTGAATCCCCACAAGAATATAGTACGGTTTCTAGGATATTATTCTGGAGCAGAACAAATGTGTGTACCCTACAAGGGCACTAATGTCATGGCTGATCATAAGAGGCACAGATTGCTCTGCTTCGAGTATCAGCCTGATAGTCTGTGTAGGCGGATCAGCGGTAGGATCAAATGCATTACAGAATTACCATGCCCAAAATACCAACAATATGAATTATCTAGAGTGCAAACCTGTTTCTTATTGCCATTTAACAGATGCATCGTCTGGGCTTGGTTGGATCTGGCGCTATCAAATAATCAAGGGAATTTGCAATGGCTTACATTACCTTCACAAGATGGAAATTGTTCACCTTGACCTCAAACCAGCAAATATACTGCTGGATAGCAAGATGGTACCAAAAATTACGGACTTTGGTATCTCAAGATGCTTTGATGGACAAAGCCAGCTTTTTGCGACAAGAATTGCTGTAACACGGTAAGCAGGATAATCCTCTTAACGCTGATTCAATTTTCGCCAGCTATGATTTATATTCCCTTCCTTCATTATTGGATTAGACACTACACTTTTTGGTTTTAAAAATCGTTTCACATTGTTCACTTTTCACGCAGTGGATATTATGCACCAGAAATTGTGAACAACGTGATCACAATGAAGTTGGATATATATAGTCTTGGTGTTATAATCCTGCAGATACTAACAGGACATATATATCATACTTTGGAGGTTCAAGAAGAAAGATCTGATGAAGTATTAAAAGATGTAAGAAGCTTTTTTTTACCCATGTGTTCCAACTTCCAAGATAAAGGATTCACTTTCTAAATGAATTATCTTACATGCTAACTTTGCATAATACTTTCTTTTGTCCCAACATCCATGCATCAGCTAAGTAAAGATATCTTTCGGCTTTCGCGACACTTTCCATCCTTCTCCATAAAACTTGCATAATATTTTCTTGGCATGTTTGGCTCCTTTGCTGGGCTTTAGCTACTGGTGGAGTTTTCTCTAAACAGCTTGTGTCTCCTTGTGAAACAAGCACAACCCGTACTATTTTTTGCTTAAAGAGAAAAACAGAGTTCATTTTAAATACTGTACTACTTTTATGTAATAAATCGGATCCACAATTTATTGTCTTAGTACTTTGGAAATATATATAATTCCGTTAGGACATCGGCACAACATGACACTTTGACTACCAATACTTATAAACATATTAACTTGAATAGAAGGAGTTGCATATTATGAATGTATTTTTTTATAGTGAAACTAGTAATATCAATCTTGTGTTGGTAATCTTTATATTTTTTCAACATTCATAGTGAAAAAAATGTTTGACTTATGAGAAGTGTATGGACTTATATTCCCGATAAGAGGAAGAGTAGGAACCAAGGCGGAATTATTGCAACAAGACTACTTCATCCCTAAAGTATGGAACCGGATATTTAACTCCCTCAACTTTACAAAACCGTTTATTTAACCCCCTCATCTGGTTTTGCAGTGGCACCCGGCATGCTGAGATGCACTGTGTTACTGACATGGATTAACTGACGCGTGGGCCCCACCTAAGAAACACTCTGTTTTCTCTATTTCCCCTTCTTCCTTCTCTCCCGCACTGCGCGCAAAGGGGTGGCGGAGGCCTGCGAGGTCGAGCGTGGGGCGCGGGGAGGAAAGGAGCGTGGGCGGCCTGCGGAGTCGTGCGCTGCACAGATGGCGAGCAAGTGGCTGCCGAGAAACTGCGGTAGCGAGCAAGCTCGAACGGCATAGGGCGACTACCCACTCGCCGCTCCATGCACCACATCCCGTGCAGCTCCATGGCCTACTAGGCTACTGCTGTAGGCACCCCGCGTCAGGTGGCTGTGACTCCCGCTAGCCTGCTGATGTAGGCGCGGGCGACGAGAGGGGTCCTTCACGGGAGAGGCATTTCGTCAAGCAGCACACAGGCGGTGTCATGCTAGCCCTTGTGCGGAGGAGCTTGTCGTGGCAGGAGGCGAGGAAGACCGGAAGCACGAGCACCTCCGGAATTGCGGTGGATTTCTTCTCCATGCCGCACAACGGGGGCTCGTTCCATCTCTTTTACGCTCCCCCTGTTCGAACGGAACTGCTCGGCACAACCACCACCAGCAGCTCAAGCTTCCCCCTTACTTCTCCAATCGGCAAGCACCACTAGGAGCTCCCTCTTTCCTTGCCCAAATCAAAAGGTGCCTCCATCTCCCTAGGAATTTCCCCTCGCCGAGCAAACGGGAAGAAGAGCAAGCAACGGAGGACACATGCCATGCTGCTGCGTTGCCGGGCCCTGCTAGGCCACCATCACGGCCGGTGGCGTAGCCACCAGCTGGAGCCCACCGGTGCTAGACAAGACCGCGGCCTTTGCCTCCCTCGTGGCGCAGGGGTGATTTGCCGGCCCATCTGCGATCTGCGCCTACCCAAGGCCGTGGGAGGCCAAGGCGAGCGGCAGAGACAGATGCGCGGGGGGCGAGCGGCTGGCCGAGGCGGATGGGCAGCAGTTCGAGCGGCGGGGCAGAGCACGAGCAGGCCGAGGCGAGGAGCCACAGGAGGGAGTAGGGGAAGAAGATGAAAGAGGGAAGAAGAGCTGCCCACTTACGATCGGGCCCCACATGTCAGTAGGTCCAACACAACGTCTCTGTCTAGCTCAACATGCCACGTGTCTAAAACAGTTGTCCAAAACCAGGGAAGGGGCTAAATGGACAGTTTTGCAGAGTTTAGGGACTAGATATCCGATTTTATAGTTTGCGCTGCGAAGTAATTCAACCGTAATAGGTGAGGGGGTTATATAGACTTCTTCCGAAACAAGATCATCGATTAACTAGTTTGTTTTCCTTCTAGTGTTTCCCAATAATTGATTCTAATGTTTTTGCAATGGCTATGTTCCCAATTATATCTTGACATGAAGAAGTCATTTCTTTGGCTTTCTACGGCACAGTCCAACTATTTTCTTTCTCCTTTCTCCACTTTTCCTTCTCCCTTTCCCGAAAATCTCCTCCATCATGCCACAAATGGAAGTAAACGTCAAAATGATAGGTTGTCACTCGCTTAAGAGCATGAACAAGAAAGCCCACATGTTTGGAAGAAACTGAGAATTTAAAATGATGATCTTGTAGATATTCCACATGAAAGGCAGCAGGAGCACCACCCAAGCATCAAAGAAGAGCCAAACTAACAGAATCTTTTGTTAGCTTAAAGGTGAAATGCCGGAAAGCTGCAAGCATGAAGAAAGAACCATGGAGCGAGGATGATGATAAACTGCATAACCAAACTTGTGAAGAATGTCAGCATGGGGTCTCTTACCCATTGTGAAATCCCAATCTCAGACCAGCTCCGCTAGCTACTTGTCTTGCTCCAACTCAATGAGGCGGCCATGAGAGCTAGTTGCGTAAGCTATTGCAAGGAGAGGGAAGTAGCAGGGAGATGGCTGGACCAGGTTGGGTTTAGGGGCAGCAAGGAGTCACGGCGAGGGCAAGGATGGAGGCAGGGTGGTGCGAGAGCATGAGGTGGGAGGTGGGAGAGCCATTCTTCTTTGTCTCTAGTTGTTCCAACGGTTTCTCTCCCAGTGGCCTATATATTGGTATTTAAAATGCTATTAGATGTTATTAGTATTGAAATGCTTACCCCCCATAGGTCGAGTTTTTTTATTGGTATCGAAATGGATGACAACTGTATCTGATGTATTAATACATGTGGTTTCTTATCAACATCCAGAATGTGATTTAATTATGTACTACACAACAATCCTAGATTTCCTAATGAAAATGTTCTATTCATTCTTAAAAATGTTAACTCATAACTGCAACTTAGTAGGTACTTGAAAGCTGGAAGAATAGATTGGAGACATCACGAGGAGACACATATTTTGTCTTCCCAAAAGAAATGGGAGATCAACTGTTGGAACAATCTGAAAAAATGAGAGACACACTGTTGGAACAATCTGAAAAAATGAGAGAGACACTGTTGAATCAAGTGCGAGTATGTGCTGAGATAGGGATACAGTGCATGAACACTGACCCAGCTAAAAGACCAGATATAGACATAATACTTCATAGACTTGGTGAAACAGGAAGTACAGATGGGTTTACCGAAGCAATGCAGGTAAGATTTCTCAAGGCATATCTTGAACAAACTGCATTTTTAAGATCTTGTGTACACTGATGTTTTCACTTCTATTGCTGCCAATGAACATTGATGAGGGTGTAACTTCTATACTAGTTTTTTTCGAGACTTCACACTTTCACAGCTAACCATGGTAGGCACTTTTGATGCTCATATATATTAGAATGCCCTTAGGAAAGTTTAAAACATTTTCCTTGGTAATACCGTAATAATACAAAAAGATATTAGTTATTAAGATAGGTTAAAGAGGTAAGCAAAAAATTAACACACCCCTCATAAAATATCTTGTTTGATTGTCAATTGACGGATTTCAAGGCAGGCTGATTGACTGAAGCATGTTTCAAAAGGCTCCTAAGACGTTGTTCTCTACACAAGAATTTAATAATATTTTTATGAAGCGACAATTTTTGAATACAGCATCATGATACAATCCATTTGGAGTAGTCTTATAAAATATCCAACAGTGTTACATCATCTAGCTAGATTTAAGACTGCTTACACGTGGCACACCAAATTAGACACGAGAGATAAAAGTTGACTAACACATTTTGATACGCATACAACATTTAACACTATTAGTTTGAAAAATATGGTGTGACTAGACTATTAGAAATGATATCTATATTGACATGGAGAATCTCATATCTACAAAATGTGTCCAAATTATATAGCCTGTTCAGAACGCTGCTTTGCAGCTGCCTGCTGCTGCTCAGCAGAGAGCGGCGCAGCTGCAGCGGCAGCAGCAACATCCACCATTCGAACAAGCTGTATATATATTTCCTACACCTATATGAGATATTAATGCTACTTTGCATAATTGAAAAGTTAACTAGCGACATTATTTATGATGCTTATGTTTCTGCGAATGATTATGTTTATCCTTGCTCTTATATGTAATTTTTATGCTTATCATATTATTTTGTACTTGCTAAAGTTCCACTCACCTTTTTTCTTTTGTGGTTTTAGGTACCCATGCAAATATTTCCAAAATGGAGGCGAGTAGCACCTCTGGTGCCACAATCCATTCACGGTGTATATGCTCTAATACTTACATAACATATCTAGATATTTTTTCCAATTTTATTTTAGCAATACTATTGGAATATTCCTAGTAATAGTTGTGAACCATTTGCCATCCCACTATATTTGTACCATGCGAACAGATAAAAAAATTACTAACTAAAAAAACCAATGTGAAATGATAGTAAAATTGAGTTTTTTCCAAACAAATGGAGAGAGTATTTTGTTATTATTCCACTGTTTAATTTTTTTTAAAAAAGGAAATTGTTTCCGACCTCTGCAACCACACGCAGCAAAGTTTTTACATCATTCTCAACACCAAAGCTAATAATAAAATAGTTAAAGGAGCACACACATAATAGGGAAAATCAAAAGCAAAGTCTATTATTACTTCTCCATCTATTTTTGGCAAAAATATCCAAAGCGACAACCTCCAATGCTTTGCTTGCCGAACAGACGATCTCCCTTGTGTCCTCACGCTGCAGTAGGGACCAGAACCGCAGCCAATATGCTCCTCTGAAAATTATTCCATTAGTTAATATGGTACATGATTATTGTTGTGTCTGGATTATATACAAATCCCTCGTTTCACTTGGTTCTTTTTATTTTCTAGTTCCCATCCATGAATGCAGCATTCTGTTGCGCTCAAGTTGCTGAAGGGGTCGACAAGATTGGGCCATGTGGTGGAGGAGGAGGGGAGCACTACGACACCATCAAGATCCCCCACTGCCTAAAGAGCATAACAGTTTGGAATGGCTTGATCATTGACTCGATTCAATTTTCCTACCAAGATCGTGAGAAGACTCTTCACACTACAGATCGATGGGGTGGTCCTGGTGGGTTCGAGCAAGTCACGGTAATTTTTGTATACTTTTCAGATAAGCACATATACAGGAGTGTCATCTTTATCTATTTGTGGTTGCCATTAATCTTTGTCACTTTGCATGCAGATTAAACTCGATGATGATACATGTCTCAAGAGAATGTCAGGAACATATGCTCCATTTAATGATGAAACAGTCGTCATAACATCACTTACTTTTGTCACCAGTAATAACATCAAATATGGACCTTTAGGAGGTGGAGGTGGGATGACTTTTGATATTCATCTGAGCGAAGGAAGCATTGTTGGTTTCTTTGTGCGTGCAGGGTGGTTCATAGATGCAATTGGTGTCTATGTTCGTAGGTAGCGCAAAGAATCAAATATGCATGAAGACTTGTTTTAAGACTTGGGTGACAATAAAAGTTGGACTTTGTCTGGTCATATGGAGAAGCTATTTAGTCACATTTTAGGCATAACATTATTAACATTATTCCCATCTAAACTGGACTAACTCTCTTCTTCTTATTAATAGGTGGAATAGCCATTTTCATCCCTCAATTTTCTTTCGAGGCTCAAGCTCGTCCCTTAACTATCAAATTAGATAGTTTAGTCCTCAAACCTTTTTATTTGGGCCCAATTTCATCTTAGGTTTGATGTGGAATGGTTATGTGGCATGCAAAATCAGCAAAGAGTGCAGATGAGGTTCTTGCCATGCTACCAAGTTAGGTATCATATCAATTCAAGTGCTAGACTAGCACAAAGTTGACTAGCATAGCAAAAATGAGTGATCGATGATCTTTTGTCCATGAATAAAAGCTTTATGCTTTTGTTTATTTGTGCATTCAGCTTGGCCAATAAACCATATTTTTCAGTGAACGCAAAGGAGAAACCATGGGTGAAAGAGTTAATTTATATATTATTGAATCACTTTATAGAACCTATGCAGTAGGTAGACTAACGAGGCCTGCCACAAAGGACAGAGACAAAGCTGAGCTCCAATGAGAAGTTTGAGGAATAGATTGGCCAATTTGTTAATTGAACTAAAATGAAAGTTGGAGGATTAAATCGACTATTCTATCTTACTAATACAAATAGACTGAGGTTTTTTCAGAAAAAAATATGACCCTGCGTGAGTATCTTGAACCATCAATGGGAGATGTATTTACAGCAAGATTTGCTGATTGTCATTTTGATGAATCAAATTTTCCAACAACAGGGGGGAGAAAATAAGCAGCTAAGCAGAGAAATAAGTTGGAATGAATTATCATTATCTCACTTTGATCCTCGTACAAAACAATGTGAGCAAGAAGTTCAAAGGATATTTCATTTATAAAGTTTGGCTAATAATTTGCCAGACGCTTTTACAGACATAAAAAGAGTGACCAAGTCATATATTCCAGCTACTAATGCTCCTGAGAAAATTAGTGTCCAAGAGGGACAACCATCTATAGCCAATAAATCAAAGCCTCCAATAAAACGTGGTAGATCATTGGGTTCCAAAGATAAGAATCCTCAAAAAAGGAAGGGAGCAAAGAATCAAGATGATCAAGTCAAGGAAAAGATAATTCAGGAAAAATCTCCTGAAGAAAATGGGGACATGAGTCCTTCAGAAAATGAGATCTCATTAAACTATGTTGTATATGGAAAAATTTGGAATCGTGATGAAGTCATTGTCGATGATACATTTGCTTATAATCTTTTGCTAGAAATTATGAATGAAAATAGGGATCAATAACCTCAATCAATCGAGGAATGCAAAGAAAGGAAAGATTGGCCAAAATGGAGTGACGCAATTCAGCAGAATTAAATTCTCTCACAAAACGAGAAGGTTTTGGACCTGTAACCTGTTGGTTATAAATGGGTGTTTGCACGAAAACGAAATGAGAAAGGGGAAATCACTAGATATAAGGCAGGATTAGTTGCCCAAGGATTCTTCCAAAGACCTGGTATAGATTATGAGGAAACTTATTCTCCCATGATGGATGCAACAACTTTTAGATTTCTTATAAGTGTAGCAATAAAATCGAACTTGTTTTACATCTAATGGATGTTGTTACAACATATTTATATGGATCACTTGATAGTGACATATATATGAAACTTCTAGGAGCAGGTTCTCGAGAACAATATTCAACCAAATTGAACAAATCACTATATGGATTGAAACAATCTGGACGAATGTGGTACAATCATCTTAGTGATTATTTGATGAAAGAAGGGTACAAGAATGATTCTATTTGTCCATGTATATTCATAAAAAGATTTGGATCTGAATTTGTCATAATAGCTGTATATGTTGATGATCTAAATTTAATTGGTACTCCTCAAGGAATCAGTAAGGCGATGGATTGCCTGAAGAAAAAAATTTGAAATGAAGGATTTTGGAAAAGCAAAATTTTGCCTTGGTTTGCAAATTGAGCATCTTAAGGATGGAGTGCTTTTGCATCAAGCAACTTATACAGAAAAAATACTAAAGCAGATTTATATGAATAAAGTGCATCCATTGAGTACTCCAATGGTTGTAAGATCACTTGATGTCGTGGAAGATCCTTTTCGGCTGCCAGAGTGTGATAGTGAAATTCTTGGTCTTGAGGTGCCATATTTAAGTGCTTTAGGAGCACTAATGTATCTGTCTACTCATACACGACCTGATATTGCATTTGCCGTTAATTTATTAGCAAGATATAGCTCTTGTCCTACGAGATGACATTGGAATGCTAAAAAGCATATACTTCGTTATCTGCAAGGTACAAAGGACATGGGAATATATTTTTCTTTCAAATGTAAGGAGGGACTAGTTGGTTTTGCAGATGCAGGATATCTATTAATCCACACAATGGTCGTTCATAGACGGGATATGTATTTACATGTGGTGGTGCATCTATTTCATGGCGTTCAAAGAAGCAAACTATACCAGCAACTTCATCTAACTATGCAGAAATTTTGGCTATTCATGAAGCTAGCAGAGAATGTGTCTAGTTGAGAAATATAACATCATCATATTCATAAGGAATGCAACCTACTTTCAGAAAAGGATGTGCCAACAGTTATACATGAAGACAAGACGGCTTGCATAATTCAACTGAAAGATGGATACATAAAGGGAGATAGAGTGAAACATATCTCGCCAAAGTTTTTCTTCACTCATGATCTTCAGAAGGATGGTACTATAGCAGTCTAACAATTTCGTTCAAGTGAGAATCTATTAGACTTATTCACAAAGGCACTCCCCACTTCAATATCTAAGAAATTGACACATGGTATTGGACTGCGATGGCTGAAAGATATTAAGTGATATTACAATCAGGGGGAGTGAATATGTGTGTACTCTTTTTTCCTTGACCTTGGTTTTTTCCCACGGGGTTTTTCCTTGGCAAGGTTTTTAACGAAGGGGAGTGTTATGAAATACTCATTTATATGGATGTCCATAACCCCTATACCATCAAAGCTACAAACCTCCTACTTCAATGTTGTAACTCTCCTAGTAACTCCATTATTAATTCAAACCCTCATGTATGGCTATATATATATGTAGGAGAGCTTGTACTGGTTGAAATAAGAGAAGAACACATTTGCTTTCCCTCTCACTTTATTCCCCACATATTTGCATACGAATTCTTGATAGACAAAAACTAGTTATTATGTCACATGTATGTGTTTTTCAAAACACACTTGTTTCACACAGTTTTTTTTTTCATATCATCAGGTCTGAGATCTATGCACTTTTTTCTCAGTCAAGCATTTATACCCCCCCCCCCCAAAAAAAAAGAAAAAAAACAAACATGACTTTTTCTTTTGTTTTTTCTCCTTCAGTAAGATGGAGACAGCGGATCTCACATGCAAATTTAGGCACCCGAAAACACCAAGAGGGAGAAGATTAACTAACCCGAGCAAACACACCCTGTTTGTTTTTCTTTTTTTTTGGCGTGTATAATATGTTTATTTTCCCGCCAGCATGTAAAAACAGTCATAAAATATGGCCTCAATTGGGCTTTATTTTTTTTTGTCATCAAATATATGTTGGAAAATACAAACCACAAAAATAACGAAGGCCCATTCGAACTGGGCCGGCAGCAAAAAGCCAGCCCAAAAAGGGTCTCAGAAACGGAAAAGGCAAGCCAAAACACTATTGGAGCTACTGTACAGCAGCGTGACTGATTCCACCTCACAAAGGGCGTGCGAAGAAGCGAGGCGGACCCGAAAATAAAAAACACCAGCAGGTCACCACCAGTCGCTAGATCAGCATCCATGGTAAAAAAAAAAAGTGATTGATGGTAAAAAAAAGTGATTGAGGGATTAAATCTCAAGTGATTGACGTGAGAACAAAACGTAGCGGCACAGGCTGACAGCCTGTAGTGGAGCATGCAGGGAAGCAAAAAACTCCCTGAAGCAGAGCTTATCAGTCGTTTCCCCTGTCCCCAACAGCTTGGTAGGATTGCACGCACATGTTTGCCACATGCTTGGCAGCTAGCACAACCTCCAAACAAAAAGATGACCCATATCCTCTCTTCGTCTCTGCAAGAAGCTTGAGAGAACAGAGAGCTGCTCTATATGATCTCTAGCATGTGTATAATGTGGCTTTAGAAGTATCGTTTTGGAGAGCCTTTCTGGCAATGATATATGATAATCTTGTCGTTTTTCTATTTCTTTGAAATTTTTAAAGGCCGTATGCCCATATGTACCCTAACTATGTAGAGGCTCGAAGTGGTTATAGTATGACTGTATCACCATTATGCAATTGTCTAAGATGAACAAAGGTTCCGGGGGTTTCTCACTTTCTATCCCCAGGCTACGGTAGTCACCGAGCAATTTCTAGGAGGGTGCAGCGATCCGCCGACCCCTTCTCCTCCGACGTCCCATCGGGCGATGGTGTCGAGAGGGTCGTCGTGTAGGGTATGCTTCCTCCTGCTCTTCTCTGGTGGTACGTGCCTGCAGTGGTTCATGTTCCAAGAAATGAAACTTCACTTTCTGTATTTAAGTTTTGAGTTTTCATATCTGTTTCAATCTTCAAATAGAATCCTTCTGGTTTCAAACCGGTTGCAACCAAGTTTCAGGATTCGATAAAGCATGTTTCAAGCAAGTTATAATGATCATTTTGCATTGAATGTTTAGTGAACAAAGATTTGAAAATTCAATAAAAAAAAATTAGTACATTAGAAAGAGAACGAGGTACCCGGCAGCTCACCAAAATAAAAAGATCGGGATTCCCGTCGTAAATTGCAGATCGGAGCAAATCAATTCGAGACTTTTGACAGGAATGTATTTATATATACCATAACAGGTGGCATCTCATATAATAAGGGCTCTCCAAAAACGCCTGGCATTCCCTTTCCCATTATACCTTTCTATCCTGTTAGATTGTCTGTAATCGATCATACCACGATGGAGCATCTTAGGAATAGGAGGCCATGGGAGTATCCAAAATGCCAGCGGTGGATATGGGGAGTATAAATCTTATGTGATTGATTGTTCCCAGAATGTTGGGGAAACAATCTCCGCCTAGCTTCCTATCCTCTGCGAAGGGGTTATGAAAGCTACATTGCAGGATTGAGAAGTGAAGGCACAGGTGGCGATCTTGTAAAATGAAGCCTGCAATATGGGTTTCGCCAACCAAGCATGAAGGGATTCGCGCATCTAGCAAGAGGCCCTCCACCAATGAAGCAAGAAAGGCTTTGGTGACCAAGAAGGCAGAAGATGCCAAATGACGCCAAGGATACTGGAATCATGATGGAAGGTATTGCTAATAAATGCCAGTGCTCAGACGAGAAGCAAATCATCGTCATCATAGAGCTGTGTGTGAACCTTCCTCTGGTTTTCTGTAAAGACCAAAGTGCTGCTGAATATCCTTATAATGTAGTGGTTGAAAGAGTATCGATTTTACCCAGAACATTCTTAGTTCAACATTTGGAGTGTACTTCAACATTTGGAATATAGGTGTCCAACATTTTGAATACACTGTTTCAACATTTTCATAGAAGATACTGGAACTAATATTTTATTTGAAATATTGATTTAGGTTTTACACATTGTTGAATCAAATCTAACAAAATGTTAAAGCATGTATAAACACACAAATTATAAATCTAGTAAACATCAATATGTATAGAGTTTCAAATAAAAAAGGTAAAAAACTAAATAAAAATAATCTATTATAATATATTGCTTGTGGGATGTAATAGTTAGGCTTCTTATTGTGCGAATAGATAAATATACAAGTTAAGCTTAAAGTAATTTTGATGTTATAGACCTAATAATAACTAATTGATTAAATAAATATTGTTGGTCAAAGTTTGAGTAAAAAGTCAACAGTGTCATGTATTTAAGAATTGAGGTAGTAGAACATATTTTTTACCGAGCTAGAACCTCAGTTCCCATAGTGGTGGAGCAATCAGAATTCTGTTCCCCATGATACTTGATAGTTTATACTGCATTTTCTTTTCTTTCTGCTTTTGCTTCCGTTTTGCCTTGTAAACTTTTTCTACTATTTTTAATATATAATCAGCAGGGCCTTTTTTCCCCTCCTGTTCTACAAAAAAAGTTATGCGATTGTGCACTATATTTCTGTTGGAATGACACCCAGAAATGATAACATGCATGGAACCGATGTGGTTCATGTTTCAAGAAATGAAACTTCACATTTGTATACATGTTTTGAGTTTTCATATCTGTTTCAATGTTCAAATAGAATCCTTCCAGATTCAAACCATTTTTCAACCAAGTTTCAGGATTCGATAAATCATGTTTCAAGCAAGTTATATCGGTCTAGGAAATAGCAAATAATCGTTTTGCATTGAATGTTTAGTGAACAAAGATATGAAAATTTAGTAAAAAATAGCTAGTACATCTAGAAATAAAAAGAACGAGCTACCAGGCAGCTCACCAAATAATAGCCCGGGATTCCCGTCCTAACTTGCGGATCAGAGCTATCAATTGGAGAAGATTGGGATTCTGACAGTTGTCTACTGTTGATTACTATCGTATCTTTTCATAGGAACTGAAGATGATATATATCACCAGGGAAGTATTTATATATGCATAATACCATAAAAATGATAAGAAAAGTAATGCTTTAACAGTGATAAAAAGGTAACGTTTTCTTGCAGCCTTGTATAGCTACGTCTATGCTCTGTTCTATACTAGTAATTATTGCATGGAGTTAGAGCTTATTGTATTGGCATATATGCATGATGCATTGTTTTACTGTAACTCATGGATTCAACTCACGCCCAAGAAGAGTTTGGTCGCTAACTTATGTAAGGTGACACCTCGTATAAGCAAGGACTCTCCGTATATAAAATGCTTCGCATCTCCCTTTCTCATTGTATCTTGCTTTCCTTTTAGATTGTCCGCAATCGATCATATCACGATGGATTGTTGACGACAGTTAGCGCGTCAATTTGTAAACCGCAAGAGCACGGATCATCGTAGCTTTTCCCTTTAAGTATTCCATCCATGATTTATCAATCCGTGGATTGGCAGGGAACTGACTAGGGTCTTCTATCTAATAAGCAACAAGAGTCTATCATCTTCTAGTTGTAATTCTAGCTAATAAGCAAGCATATATGCATCTCATCCAAAACAATCTTTAAACTAATACCTCCGGTCAACCTCCTGAAAACCCCCACCTTACACAAGCCAGATCGTGTCACGATCCTCTCTATCAGCGCAGGCAGTTTAAAGGCACGAACTCATCTTGCCATATCTTTACAAACTTAGCCCTTAACTAATCTTGGAGGAGTGTTTGTAAAAAATGAGCATTAGAGGAGCCCAGAGGACCGTAGGCCGATCGGCCTAGGCTCTTTTTGGGACCGTTGGCCTTTGTCTTTCTCTGGTTCGTCGCTTGTTCTGGGCTTTATCCAATTATGCTCCATTTAGTCCAATTTCCTGCAAAAACACAATATGCTCCAAAATACATTGCATATGCAAAAACGGGGTTATTTCAGGTGCCAAGTGGCGGGTTAGTATAATAATATGTATGAAAACATCACTTAAATGACATGAAAAGTGTGTTAATAACGAGCATCAACATGGATCATCTTAGAAACAAGAGGCCATGGGAATATCCAGAAAATGAGGAAATACCATTAGTGGATATGGGCAATGTAAGTCCATGGTTATGTATTGCACAAAGAATGTTGGGGAAACAATCTCGGCCTAACTTCCTACCCTCAGAGAAGGGGTTGTGAAATCCACCTTGCAGAATTGAGAAGCAAAGATATATAGGCAGCGACCTTCTAAAGCGAAGCCTGAAATTAGGGTTTTGCCGGTTAAGAAAGAAGGTCTTAGTGTATCAAACAAGAAGGGATTCACGAATCTAGCAAGAGTACATCCACCGATGAAGTAAGAAAGGGTTCGGTGTGGCCAAGCAGAGCTCTATTGTCAATATTGGAGGGTTTGGCATTGAATTGGTTTCAATACTAAATCAGCCATAATATTAATTGGGCCACAATTCGAATCCTATTGTTTGGATGACAATGCATTGCCTCTTGGAATCCTAGGAAGTAGCCAATTCAATTTCTGTTTGGATGTGCAAAAGGACAAAATTGAAATTTGGTCATATGCTACCCTGTCTCCACTGGCCAACTCTTTGCTTGGCAACTCATCGCACTGCTCGTTCTAGAATTATACTTGTCCACCTCTCTTCCTATAATCCGCAGAAATATGAGACCAATTTGGTATAACATGGATACATACAAGCACCGATAATAGGGCTGATATCGATGACCGATGCATAGGAATCACATGGACTGATGAGAGGGTACATCGTCTGATGGAGTTGGTGCCATTGTATGTAAGGGCAAGTAACTATCTCATGCAATGCTACATGTAATTTTTGATGACGTGTGAAGGAGAAAGAAGGAAGAAAGAGAAACACGTATGTTGTTGTTTCATGAAACAACCACTTTATAAAGCTAATATGTAGGACTATAATACTACTCATACATCATTATGCAAGTTCTTTGTTTTCGCTTTTCAGGAAACTACAACATTCCTTCATTACACACACAAATTAAGGGACCTAAGAACTCTACGGGACAACTCAAAAATACAATCCATCATAGAGATTATCTGTTAAATTATTTCAAGATTACATGATAATGTATTGGACCACTTAAAAGTCAGCACCAATGTATTTGATCTAATACGTGAAGCTTTAATGTTCCTGAAAACAAGGAGTATCGTCTATGCCAAAAAACATTACCAGTTTGGGCAATTCTACTGTGACATGCTGCCATGCCTGACAAGCCGAAATATACCGAGCTAGTCTTTTTTTTAGAGGAATATACCGAGCTAGTCAGGCAAGGTATTACCGAGCTTGAGGCAAAATGTTCAGTGCATTTTTTCGGCAGACTTGACTGCTGTTCACCCCAACATACACTAATTCAAAGTCCAAATATGAACCATAACAAAGGCCCAATTGAACATGTAACATCTCACTAAAACATAATTTGGGCCTTCTCTAGAACCCCATGTAGCGCGGTTGGCAATGACGCCAAGAGAGCATTTGAACATAATTCTTATCTGTTTTCCACACCTTGTAGTGTTTAAAATTATTGTAAAATTAGCGCATGAGCGAATGTGGGTTTGATTAATTGTTTTCAATCTCAAACATGAAATGAATTCTCCTCTCAAATTGTGAGCCCGTTTTCAATTCCATTTTAACCACGACGTTGTTTAGAATAAATGCAACACTATGAGAGTACTTTTTAATTTTTTTTTGTAAAAAAATCAACATTTTGAATATATTGCTTCAACAGTTTGATACAAAATGTTGAGCTAATATTTTATTCAAAATATTGATTTAGGATTCACACATTGTTGAGTAAAGCTTAACAATAATTTTGAAGCATCTATAAATGTACAAAATTATACTCTAGTAAACATTGTTAGATATAGAGATCTGAGTAAAAAATAAAAGATAAAACAAAAAGGGAAAATGTCTATTATAATGTATTGTTTGTGGAATGTAATGATTAGGCTAGTAGGCTACTACTTTGTGTTATATGTAGGCAAAATATCTGCGACAAGACGGTTATGTGGTCCGGCATATAAGCCCCCGGAATTCTCATCCATTTTGCAATATTTGAGCTTGTACTCCTTACTGTGTTTTAAATTAGTGTATAGTAAATGGATGGTTGAGATAAGATGTCAGAACAAGCCAACAAACGATATGCATGATATGTGGCACACTTTGATTGGAGAGTATGGGTAGATTCTTATTTATTTTGAATCTGAAACTTGAAATGCATTTTTCTCTCAAACTGAGTCCATTTTTGTTTCCATTTGAACAACGCCATTTTATCTAGAATAAACATAGCATAATGAGATCCAAAATACATACATTTTAAACTTTTTTTTTCTTATAATCAACATTGGGAATGTACTACTTAACACTTTGAATCATGTGTTCTAAATTTTCATATGAAATGTTGAACTAGTTTGTTCAAACCAATAGTTTGTTCAAAATATTGGTTTCGATTTCACAAATTTTTGAATCAAGTTTTAAAAAATATTTAAGAATGCATGAATATATAAAATCAGAACATAGTAAGCATTATTATATATATAGATTAGAACAAAAAAAAACAATAAGAAATAAGAAAGCTTACTCCTATGTGTTTCACTCTACTGTTGTTGGGCTGTAATTAGGCCCAATGAGCTATTTGACTGTGTAACATAAGCAAACCATTTTCCACAATATGAATAGGAGGTCCACAAAGTCCATCGATGTCACAATATGAATATAGCAGAGCGGTGGAAGGGTGATGGTTGGGGCATGATTTCTTTTTTGTGTGTGAAATTTGGAGGTTAGAAATGATTACGAAGCATCCACTTATGGCCAAGTCTTCTTATCTCCATCTGCACATACAGCTGCAAAGAGAACTGGGCCGGGATCCAAATAAAAATTTGAAGTTGACTTTGCCTTGTGATATATAGGGAAATTATGGCATGCCAAACATCGATTTGTAGCCAAGTCATTTTCATCTACGTCTGCACACTCCTGCAAATAGAACTTTTGAGCCTCAAATATATAAATAGTACTAAGCTTCCAATGAAAAGCAACGTCTTTTATCGCTCACGAGGAATCAGTCCATTCAGTTTCGATTCTCAGCCCGGATAAAATTTGATTATCTCGGTCCAAATTCTGCATTAGGATCTGGTCTCAAGTTAAAGTACCGTACCTCACACATCACATGACATTATTCCCTCTTTTGTTATGGTCTGCGAAGAACATTCCTCGTGGGTATCGGATGCAGATTGACTCTTCCTGCAGCCAACCAAACACAAGAACGCAATGCCATCCTCTATTATTCTTTCCTACATATTGCAACTTCCCTGTTCCCTTTCTGGCAACTTGTGCTGCAGGAACCCAAGAGGGAAATCCCAGGATGGACGCCGATGCTGAACTTCTGGAGGCGCTGGTCATCATGTTCACGGTGATCACATTTGGGCTTCTGGTTATCATGGGAGTTTTCAGAATCCGACGCTTTACCTGTTCTCTTCTGTTTAGCGTTCTTGCGGCATTCTGGGCTTGGGGTTTGATCGAGGTTAAGAGGTTGAACTTCTGGCTCCAGCGCACGGGTCGCTTCGACCAAATGTTTTCTCTGATGCAGATACATGTGTTTGAGATCGTTTCGTTTCTGATGCTACTTCTGATACTTCTGTTTTCTATCAGATCTTACCTGCCAAATTTGCGAGGTGCGTGTGATCAGTAAATCATTCCTTTCCACATGTATGTTCCATGTATGTTTTGGCCACAATGAATTGAACATCGTTTCGTTTTCGTCATGTGGTTTCCAATGCAAGGTATTCTACGGATGGTGATGACATGGTTCGGCAACCATCCGGGAAGATCACCGGCGCTGCTCTTCCTGGTCGGACTGGCCATCACGGGCTACGGCATGGGCGTGTTCTTAGCCAGGGGCCTTCCGGCAAACATCTTCCATGGTGACTTTGGTGTCTTCATTACTGTCATCGGCTTGATGGTGGTCACCGCCGGTGTCTGGACACATCGTGACCCCGTGGGCCAGATGGCTGGGGCTTCCCTTGCAGTTTACATTTTGGTGCTCCTGGTCAGCAGCTGTATGGCAGGCGACTGGTGAAGCTGTGGTTTCCACTCATGTAGCATGACGTCACAAATTTATGGATCCGACTCAGAATGCATGTTTGATATCTTCACTGCTAATTGCTGGAGTTAAAAATTGAATATAGAAGAATTTATAGTGCTTGTTTTTAAATTCTTAAAATTGAACTTCCATTTTACGTGTTTTCATAAACTTAAACCACTATTGCACGGAAATGGTAAGCACAAAACTTGCAAAAATTTATAACAACAGCGAACCATCGGATCACTACCGTTACTCATCATCACCCCGCTATGCCCATCATTGTCCAATTCTGCTCATCTGCTGACTTTACGCCACATATGACTACTCCCACTATTTCAAAATGTAGGTCGTTTTGGATTTTCTAGGTATATATAGATTTTACTATGTATGTAGATATAACCTTATATTTAGATGTATAGCAAAATTTATATACCTAGGAAGCTAAAACGATCTATATTTTGAAACGGAGTAGTACTTATTTCTGCTTCTTGATGCATTTATAGGTGAAAGAAACCAGAGGCGCTGTTGAATCATTCTATTATGAAGTATATGTGTATATTAGGACTTGATGTATTCCATGTACTCCATCATATTTGCCATATATATAGAGTTCACCCTCCCTCATTAGGGTGTGTGGTGTTTCCCATCTACTTCTCTACATAGTATCATGAGGTTAGATCGTGGGCCTCCTCTCCTCTCCCTGTGCCTCCCCGCTGATCCGTGCAAATCTAGGCGGCGCCCCCTTGCTACGCCGCCACCACCCACCTTCCGCTGCACCTCCCTGTCCGCCCCCCTCCCTTGTCGTGCGCCATGTCCTCCGCCGACTCCTCTGTGTCTGGCGACACCACCGCTCCTGCTGCTGATCTTGTGCCGCCTCCTGGACCGCCCCTGCTGCCGACGACGGTGCATCTGTGCCGCCACCTGGCACCGGTGGCTCCTCTGGCAGTGCGCCGCAAGATCCTTCTACCGGCGACACGCCCGGCAACGACGGCGGTGGCTTCATCATGTACCCGGCACCGCCGCGCGCTGTTCACCCCTACATCACCATCTTTGTCAAGTCTCACATCCCCGTGACGCTGACGATGAAGTTCAACGCCTACTCCAGACCATGTGCGGCAGGTTCGGCCTCCGGTCGCACATCAATAGCACAATGGCTCCTCATCCCCAGGACCCTGACTGGGATCAAGCGGATTGCTGTGGCCGCTCCTGGTTCTTCGACTCCGTCGACGACTCCGTCCTCAACCTCGCCATGACCGACGATGACCAAACCGCCCAGGAACTCTAGCTCGCCATGAAGGGACTCTTCCGCGCCAACAAGCAATCTAGGGTGATCTTCCTCAGCCACGATTTCCACTCCATGCCGCAGGGTGACTCCTTCGTCGCCGAGTACTGCAGTCGCATGAAGACTCTCACCGACGCCCTTAGCGACGTCGGCTGTCCTATTCAGGAATCCTAGCTTGTCCTGAACCTCCTCCGTGGCCTCAACCCATGCTTCTCGAACACCACCGATGACATCGCCAGCTCCACCGTTGGCTTCCCATCCTTCGCCCAGGCGTGGGACATGCTCACCTTGAAGGAACTTCGCCTCGCCAACAAGGAGAAGGTCTCCAACTCCACCGCCCTTCTCGCTGGGAACTCTTCGTCGTCGTCCTCCTCCTCCAGCTGTACGGGCGGGTGTCGCCCGCCGTCTGGCTCTGCTTAGACCGACGGCAGTGGCGGCGCCCACGGCAGTAGCAACGGCGGCAACACAGGTGGCGGCAACGGCAAGAAGAAGTGGTAGCAGAAGAAGGGCGGCAGTGGCTTCCAGGCACCCTCGGGCGGCGGCAGTTCTCACGGCGGCGGGCCCCCATGGCCCACCAGCCCGTGGTTCTACTTCAGTCTGGAGGATGGCTCCTACGACGCCTTGGGTTTCCAGCAGGCCGGCGGTCAGGGCGGTGGGGGCTGGCGCGTTGGCACCCCTGGCCTCCTCGGCCCCCTTCCGCAGGCCCACGCCACCTACACCCCCGTTCAGGTGCCCCCTCAGGCGCCAACCTGGGACCAGGCAGGCTTGGTTGCCGTCTTGAACCAGATGGCACTGCAGAACGGCGGCTGGGTCGTTGACTTGGGTGCATGTGGTCACATGTCGTTCTTGGATGGTATTCTTCTTTCCTGCCTCCCTCCTTCTCACTCCTCCATTACTATCGGTAACAGTAACACCCTTTCCATCATGTATCGTGGCAACTCTACCACTACCTCCCACTTTCGCCTTAACAATGTCCTTGTTGTCCCTTCTTTAATTCGTAATCTGATTTTTGTTTGTCAGTTTACTAAGGATAATAACTGCACCATAGAGTTTGACGCTTTTGGTTTTTCTGTCAAGGTTTTTCCGACCAGACACGTGATTTTTCACTACAATAGCGCCAGCGATCTTTACAGCATGCCTCCAACATCCAGCTTTGCAGCGCCCCATGCCGGCCTCGCCATCTCCTCCAGTTTATGGCATCTTCATCTTCGTCATCCTAGTCCTACCGCCATCGCTACACTTAGATAGAATTCCTTCATTGCTTGTAATAAAGCCAGTCACACTCTATGTCATTCAGGTCAGTTAGAGAAACATGTGCAGTTACCTTTCTCTAATTCTAGCTCTCGCAGTTCTGCTCCTTTTGAGTTAGTTCACTGTGATGTTTGGACTTCTCCAGTAGCTAGCGTTTCTGGTTATCGCTTCTACCTAGTTATTTTGGATGACTTCTTGCATTTTTGTTAAACGTTTCCTCTAGTTCACAAGTCTGAAGTCGCCTCATACATCAGTGACTTCTGCGCCTATACTCATACATAGTTTAGTCTTCCCGTTCGCAGCATCCAGGCTGACCACGGGATCGAGTTTGTCAATAGGACTCTCACATCTTTCTTAACTTCTCAGGGTATCCACATGCGCCTCTTGTGTCCCTACACTTCTCCCCAGAATGGGAAAGCCAAGCATGTCCTCCGCACACTTAATAATTTCACTCGCACCTTGCTCATTCACGCCTCCATGGCCGCCCCATACTGGGTCGAGGCGCTCACCACCGCCACCTATCTTCTGAACCGGCGCCCTTGTTCTGCCGTTCAGAATGACATACCCTACCGCCTCCTCTACTCCCAGCCTCCCGAGTACTATCACTTGCGTGTCTTTGGTTGTCTTTGCTACCCCAACCTCTCAGCCACGACACGCCACAAGCTAGCTCCTTGCTCCGTAGCCTGTGTCTTCTTTGGTTATCCCTCGTCTCATAAGGGGTACCGTTGCCTTGACTTGTCCACCCGTCGAGTCATCATCTCTCGCCATGTTGTCTTTGACGAGTCCATCTTTCTCTTCTCCTCCCACCCTACTCACCCGTTGCAGCTCGACTTCCTTTTGTCGAGCCCCTCCGGTGTTCCTGCTTCCACCTCGATCGCTCCATCATCAGATGTTGAGCAGTTGCGGCCCTCACCAGTTGTTTTTCTAGAACTCACTGACGATGACCCCACCATCCTGTTACACGGGCCGACTGTGTACCTGCTCTGTCTGTAGGCAGGTTGCCACTCTCCACTGTGCTCCCGACTGCTCCGACCGCGACCTCAATGCTTCCGACTGTGACCGCGGCGCGTGCGGGCGTGTTCCCGACTACTCTGACCGTGACCGCGCCAGGCGTGGGTGCCGCCCCGACCGCTCCGACGAGTGCTCTGACCGGTTGGGCGAGCGCCCCGACCGCACCGGCGAGCATCCTGACCATCCCGGCAAGCGCCCTGACCTCACAGGCAAGCGCTCCGATCGGTCGGGCTAGCACCCCGACAGCACCGGCGAGTGCCCCGAACATCCAGGCGAGCGCCCCGATCGGACCAGTGCGCGCTCCGACCGGTCGGGCAAGCGCCCCGACCGCACCAACGCACGCCCCGATAGCAGTGGCGAGCACCTCGACCGCACTGGCGAGCGCTCCGATTGGTTGAGCGTTGTCGCCACCTGTCCCTCCATGCCTTGTCACTTGGTCTGTGACTGCGGCAATCCAGCGGGTCCACTACTAGGGTATGACAGCCTCAACTTCTTCTCCGCTCTCTCCGATTTCGGCAAACTATCGCAGTGCTCTAGCTGACGCCAACTGACGTGCTGCCATGGTAGACGAGTTTCAGGCCCTCATCGGCAATGACACATGGTGCCTCATCCCGCGGCCGCCTGGTGCTAGTGTCGTGTCGGGCAAGTGGATCTTCCGACATAAGTTCCATGCTGATGGGTCCCTCGCCTGGCACAAGATGCGATGGGTGGTTCGTGGCTTCTCCCAGCGTCACAACATCGACTACGACGAGACCTTCAGTCTAGTTGTCAAATCAACGATGATATGGATTGTCCTCAGCATCGCCACTTCTCAGCCTTGCTGATCCACCAGCTGGATGTGAAGAATGCGTTTCTTAATGGACACCTCCCGGAGACTGTTTACTGCCAGCAGCCTCCCAGCTTTGTCGACCCTGCCGCCCCCGATGACGTCTGTCTCCTGCAAAAGTCCTTGTATGGACTAAAGCAGGCCTCAAGGGCGTGTTACTAGCGGTTCGCCTCCTTCCTTCAACAGCTCATATATATATAGAGGTCACCCTCCCTCATTAGGGTGTGTGGTGTTTCCCATCTACTTCTCTACACATTCTCACCCCTAGGGGCACAAGGTGTGTAACTTTGTTGATATAGACACTCAAGAGCTAATCACACTCAAGAGCTAATCATACAGAGTTTGAGATTCAACAAAACTTGTGCAAGGAGTAACAAAAAAATTGCTGTTGAACAAACAAGGCAACTTCTACAAGAAATGTGTTGATCTATGATGAAAATTTTATGACACATTTATTCTCGTCATAGATCTATGACGTTTCTGGCTGAAAACGTCACAAAGTTTCACATTCGAGCAAATTTAGTGATAAAGGTACGGAACGTCATAAAAGTTGCCACTATAGCAAAAAATAAATCATCACTCACTGTTACAAGGTGGTTTTGTGACAACCTAAGATCCGCGAAAACGTCATAAACCAATTAGGATCCCACATGTAAGCATTTGTTGAAAAATAAGGTGTGCGAAAACGTCATAAACTGAGGGGGATCCCCCATGCAAGCATGAGTTGAGAAATAAAGTGTTCCATTTCATCGTAAAATCTAGCAAGGTCCCACAAGTCAGTCTGTGATAAAAAAGGGAGGAAAATAAAAAGGTAAGAGTGTCCAGAGCAGGGGTTGAACCTGTGACCTCTTGATTTAGATGAGTCAGCACTACCACTAAGACATAATGTAGTTTATGATTTTTGAACAAGACAACTCTTTTTATATTACAGTTCTAATAAGTGTGGTCTACTTCCCAGTTGCAGGCCAGAGCAACGGGTATATCTGCAACTGCGTACACTACAAGGGACTCACCGGCACGCTCCTGTTGGCTGTGGCAAAGACTTGAGCCTAGAGGTGTTGGTGCACAGATCTGCAACGGGTGGCAGGAATGGCACATACTAGCAGCGAAGGGAGGAGTAGGAGCTACGGTCAGGTCTGTCCCCTATTTTGTGCCGCTACTTTCCCCTTTCGTCAGAGGGAAGGGGATTTTCTGGAATTGGGGATTTGGGTTGAAGGTAGTAGATTGTGATTTCATCCTACACTTAGGTTTGCATGCGATTGGTGTTAGAAGTTGATAGGGCTATAGTTTATGAAGTCCAAACTAAACTTTGATTTCATGTTACAATGACTTTGTTGAAGATTTTGAGTATTCCATCATCTTCTTCCGTTGGTAGCTACTGCTTGGAGACATCTTCCTGCGACACTACCCATTGGCATCCTGAAAGCAAGTGTGATCATGGGTTGAGAGCAGTGGTGAAGTATTCTTGGACCTTTCTCAACCCTGGCTGTCGGTTTGCTTGCTGCCCACTGGGAATGGCTACCTGCTTCACAGAGATATTGGTTATGTGGTTTTATGTTACTATTGTCAACGACAATTTGTAAAGGGGTGTTTAATTTCCAGGATGAAAAGAAGCAATGCAGTTACATGACCTAGG
Organism: Setaria italica; assembly: GCF_000263155.2. Taxonomy (NCBI): domain Eukaryota; kingdom Viridiplantae; phylum Streptophyta; class Magnoliopsida; order Poales; family Poaceae; genus Setaria; species Setaria italica. Next base: position 11,622,222 of record NC_028451.1, read on the forward strand.
TTGATCCAGAATGAAATGATAGGGCCTTTGGTGTTTTGGTGAAGCTCATGAAGAAGAAGGTGCAAGCTGAGGAGGATGCAAAGAAGTGGGAGGATGAATTGCCAAAAGCTAATAGTGACCTTAGAGAGATTAGCAATGAGCTCAAGACGGTGCTACAACAACTTTAGAAGGCTACTGCCGAGCTGAAGTTCATTGGGAATTATAGGCACAATGTCAAACTCGCGCACGTGCTACTTGCTTTATTTGTTGTAGTCGCAGGATTTATGCTTGGTGGCAAGCCTAATAAGTAGATGGTGAAGTTCGTAGCTATGGTGAACAATCTTAATGTAGTTTCCTTTGTCTATATTTGTGATGTTCCTATCCATAGTCAATCATATGGATTTTGTCTGAATTTGTCAATTTATGATGGTCCCGAGGCACTTGCAAAAAAAAGTTCTTTGTGAAGTTGTTATTCTTTTTACTCTAAGAATACGCTGGTGAAAAATTGATAAAAATATGGCAAGAAAGAAGTGACTTCTTAGGAGTCGAACACGAGACCACATGTTTGTGGTGGGCAATCCATACCACTAGACCAACTAGCTTTTATGGTTCTTTATGGAAATTAAAACGTGCCACCGAGGTGGGTGTTGCCTACTCCTCATAGCCGTTCATCTGCACATCGACGATTTAGATCGACTATTTGATGCCACGGCCTCGGCGATTGCCGTACCAGTTCCTATTCCCACGCATTCTTCGAGGAGCTAGTTGCCAACCTCGAGAGGCACCGGTTGCCTAGCTTCCCAGGGAAGGCGGCGCAACTTGCCATGGAAGGCGAGGAACTCCTTATTTAATCGCTATTTCCCCACCATCAGCATTGTCGGGGATAGATCCTCAGTACCCACAAGGAAGGAAGAAGACGGACTCCTACTAGGATTCCTCTGTAATCCTACTAGGACTCATACCATGTAATCCTACTAGGACTCCTCCTTGTAACCGACTAGTAATTCCACCGCCTGGAGTATATAAAGGAGGGCAGGGGTACCTAGATCGGCAGAACCCTCAAAACGACCGAGAGGTTCAGCACCAAACAACACCCAAGCGCAGGGCGCAATATACAACACCCCAAATAGGACGTAGGGTATTACACGATCTAGCGGCCCGAACCTGCCTAAATTGCATGCCTACGTGTACCATCGAGTTCTTGATTTCAGCAACACCCACCAACCAAAACTCTACCTTGGGTACTTCCCTTGATAGGTTGCCGAGTTTAAACACTCGGCAACTAGTGCGTCAGGTAGGGGCGATAGTCGAGATCATCGGGCGAGCTTAAAGGACCTCATCAGATGAAATCAATCTACTTGGTGTGTTGTTCATCGACCAATCAGCGACTCAGCATGTTCGTACGTCGTCGAGGCCAACATCATCAAATGTGATGGCTGCAGTCTTCAACAAGACCAACAGTTTCCTTTGAGGAGGAAATCAATTTGCATTTTTTTCTAGGTTCTGTTTCGAGGCGGACTCTCAATTCGGGACCGAGTTCGAATCAGAGTAAAAACCGCAAGCATCAAGGGGCAGCTACGCTGTCAAATCATGGAAGCCAAATCCTATCTGCTAGTTCAACAGAAGAAAATCAACGTATTCCAAGGTGGAGAAAAGCAATGCTGCTTCAATGTGTCGCACAACGCAAAGCCCACACTCCGATTAAAAAGCTATCGCTGTGCATACAGGAGCAAACAAATATGTTGTGGTTCCTCTACGAGCGCACGAAGGAGCCCAACAGTCCAAGACGGATTCCTATTCGGCAAGATGGAGTTGAGGCCGTATCAAAATCTCTACAAAATCGAGATCCACTCCGAAGCATAGTCCGAATAGAGCAAGATGCGTGCCGTAGAATTCCTACCCTGTCTCCATTTTGTCGTTGACCAATTTAAGAAGTTGTGGCCATGAAGTCAGAGAAAGAGCTAGATAGAAGAAGAGACATGCAAGCAGCGCAAGCAGTGAGATGAGGCATTGAGGATCTGCCGTTGATTTCTATACGGCTGAAAATCCAATTGGCCGGTAATTACTACACGCACATAGAAGCCACCAGCAAGGGTCAAGCTATGACTACTTCGACTACGCTGTGATGCTCGCCAATGAAAATTTTGACTAGTCATCTCGACTAGAAAACTAGTCGGGGCAGACTTCACACCATCGACTACTTCGACCAATCGTCTCGACTAGAAAACTAGTCAAGGACAGCCTACTTCGACTACTTGTCTTGACTAGAAAACTAGTCAAGGACGGACTACTTCAACTACTCGTCTCGAGTAGAAAACTAGTCGAGGGTGGGTTCCACGTGATCAACAACTAGTCGGAATCGACTCCGACTAGTTAGCTCCATCAACAATCGACAGGGCTTCGTCGACAATCGTCCATAAATCAAGCTAAGTCACTTTTTTATTTATTTTTCGACTTGTTTTCCACATGCAAGGCAACGCGCCGAGTACTTTTGTGTACGCCTCTCAACGGAAATTACCCTCCAGAGCTACACTTTTGCCAACTATTCCTGGGACATGTTGACCGAAGCCACAGGCTTGGTACACCAAATTACAGAAGCTGCGGCCATGGGTTTGGTGCACTGAGTTTTGGAGGCACCGTCATAGGTTTGGTACATTGAATTTTGGAGGCAATAGCCACATATTTGATGCACTAAATACTGAAGGCTCACAACGGTTATACCCTAAGGAGGCACAAATCTTATGCGCACAGCACGCGCTCTATTTGTCGGAGGGCAGCAAACTCTTGTGCACAACACGCGCTCTACTCGCCGGAGGGTAGCAAACTCTTGCGCGCAATCGCGCTCTCTTTTTGTTGCAACAACAACTACTCATTTTTGTCTTCTTTTAAGGTCACTACTCTACTCGAGCAGAACATGCCTTAATTCGTGAAAGCCTCAAATCATCTGTCATGCCTAAATGCTTGCACACATACACGAGACAAAGATCTCAGCTGTGCAAACGGCAGTGCCCGTACGCATACAAGAGACAAAGATCTCGCCACACAGTGGCTATGGCTAAACAGAGACTGAAAGTCTAAACGTAATAGGCTAACTACTCGGGAGATATATGACCGAAACAAGACCATGACACGAAACATTTATATTCAGCACTGAATAAATTTCAGTAGTTTTCAATATTCTATAAATATGCTACATAATGCATGCATCTCTTTTTACAGGTCAAGCTTCGATGATGACGCTCCAGGACGCTTAACGTACCACCAAAGGCATAGCTAGTTCCCAAACTCAGGGGCTAAGTGCCAATTACTACTCGGAAATATTTCGAGTGGCTCCGCTAGTTCCCAAACTCGGGGGCTAAGCGCCAATTACTAGTCGGAATATCTCCAATGGCTCAGCTAGCTTCCAAGCTTAGGGGCTAAGCACTAATAACTACTCGGCGTGGCTTACACGGCTCACCTGGTGCATAAGCTCAGGGGTTGGACGCTATAAAACTACTCGGATGATGACTTGCATGAAGACTAAGATACCCTTGTATTGATTATTCAATTAATCCAAGGCTCGGGGGCTGATAAGCTACACCCATCAGTTGATTTTTTCAAGATGAAGGAAGATTCAAGATATTATTGACCCTTAGCCTGATTCTTCGATTCAACCTAAGGCTCGGGAGCTACTCCATATGGAGTGCGACTTTCGCCACCCTCCATATATGAAGACTACAATCAAAGGTCTTGAGCACATCATAGCCTTATGGCAGCTTTGAGGATCTTTGAAGGTTAAGCCAAACAAAGTACTCGAGGAGCACTAAAACTACTTGGCGAGAATCTGAAAAGTACTCGAAGACTATTGCATTCAACTATGAAGCGCTCGGGGGCTTGTCAGGGATAGATCCCAAATACCCACAAGGAAGGAAGAAGACGGACTCCTACTAGGATTCCTCTATAATCCTACTAGGACTCATACCATGTAATCCTACTAGGACTTCTCCTTGTAACCGACTAGTAATCCCGCCCCCTGGAGTATATAAAGGATGGCAGGGATATCTAGATCGGCAGAACCCTCAAAACCACAGAGAGGTTCAGCATCAAACAACCCCAAGCACAAGACGCGATATACAACACCCCAAACAGGACGTAGGGTATTACGTGATCTATCGGCCTGAACCTGTCTAAATCGCATGCCGACGTGTACTATCGAGTTCCTGATTTTGGTGACACCCACCAACCTAAACTCTACCTTGGGTACTCCCTTGGTAGGTTTCCGGATTTAAACACCGATAAGCGTCATAACCAGTTCCACTACCATCTCGTCCCCAACGCGCGCGCCTCACCCTAGCAGCTCGGCCGATGCCATGAAGCCATCTGTCCCCCCCTCGGCCCTCACCTCCTCCGGCTCCCCGTCACGCCGCCTATCCCCCACCAGCTCCCCCTCGTGCATCGAGCGATCCTGTGGTGGGTTATTGCCGTGCTCCCGTGAGGGGTTGTTGCCGTGCTACCGCTACGCCGCCACCTGCAACTTCGCGGCAGTGCTATGGCGCTACGTCCACGCGGTGGGGTCGTCCTGCTACAGCGGCGCTTCCGCGTGGGGATCCTGCTCCGACGTCGGCAACCTCGGGTGGCTATTGCGCTCATCGTCGGGAATGATGCCGACCTCAACCCGCTGTCGCTCACGGATGGTCGCCACGGGGCCGCTGGGGGCTCCATGACGTGTTCCCAGCCTCCTCCTGCAGTGGGGGTGGCTTCCTCCACCCCCGCGCCCTCATCGCTGCCTTGGAAGTTGACCTTGACGGTGACCCTTCCAGCTGATGCTTTCGACTCCGACTCCGACTCCGACTCCCAGACTGAGATGAACTCGTTTGACGATTGTCGCCGCAGCTACTAGACGCCCTTCCCCCAGGGCGACACTCTGTGCGTCTTCCGTCACGCTGACAACACCTTCGTGTGCCCCATCTGCCGCAGCACGAGGCATCAGTCGAGGATCCTAAATGAAGTCAAGGACCATGTCCTAGGGATGGCAAAGTCCGCGCCCTTGAGGGGCGAGAACAAGAAGAAGTGAAGCTGCCACCGCGTCATGGCCCAGAACGAGGGGTGGATGGTGTGAGCGAGCCACACCGGTGGAAGATCAATGCTGTTATCTTTCTATGCTATTAATTAGTAACTTTAGATTTCGTTGGAACACTAGCCATCTTTTTCTATGCTGTTATATTTTGTTTGTAAGATCAATGGACTGTTTCCTATTTTCCTGCTCTGTTTGCCCTGTCTTCATGCTTTGTTTGCTCTGTTTCCTCTCCCTCACCCTTAATGTGATTGTAGTTGGAATAGTGCATCAATTTTTTTAAGGTTGAAATCCAATATGAGACGAACATTAATAAATAATGTAATCCTATTTGGCTCTCTCTCAAAATCAAGGAAATCCTTGCTCACCTTGGCAAAATTCAAACCATTTTTCCAACAAAGGATCCAACATTTTGATCCGTCCTATTCACTTTTCTTATAACGGATCATACGCCTGTACATATTTTTCCCAAAAATTGTAATGAATTCTAATTTGTACCTGAGGATTAACGTGGCAACCGTCCACGTTCCAGCTCCATGTAATGTCACATCCTCCATGTCCATGCAGCCGGTCGTCCTTGGTTCTCGTGTAGGCATGGTTACTTGAAACCAATTTATGCTATTCCCTCATTTAATTCTTAATGGGTCGTTCTCCTACTCGCATGCCCCGAGAAATCAAGATTGATCAAATTTTATGTTTCATTTAATGAGAATGTAATTGGAATAGTGCATCTATTTTTTGAGAGGTTGAAAATCAAAATGGGATGATTATTAACAAATATTGTGATCCTATTTGGCTCTCTCTCAAAAGCAAGGAAATCCTTGCTCACCTTGCCAAAATTCAAACCAAGCATCTTTTTTCCAATAAAGGATCGCAAATGGTAGTCCAGCCTATTCAATTTTCCGACAACGGACCATATGCCTGATTGATGTTAATATAATGCATAAGAAGACCATAAAATTTTTCTTGCATTGATTACAAAAGGATTAAGGTAGCATAAAAGTTCACATAACATCTTCATGATTTATCTTGCAGTGAGAGCACTAACAAAAAAGGATTTAGGCTGCATCTTCTCCTTTTGGGATGATTCCATTGCGTCGAGGTGGCATTGGACGTCGGTCCTTAGCACCTCCAATGCCCTGACAAACACCAGCAGCTCGTCCGCCCCCTAGAGCTTCCATGTCCACCTCCCACCAGTTTTGTTTCACTGCGCTTGTCTAAGCCGTTAGGATGTTCGACCATGCGACAGCCTGACGCACCCTTTCTGCCTCAGCTAGGAAAGCGGTCTCCTCCACCTCCCACTTCATTCCGTCAACCCTAGCGGCAGCCTCCTCCGCCGTTTCATAACAAGCTGGAGATGGTGAGCTATGGATCTCAGGGAGGTAGGTGCGGAGGATGGAGTTGGCGATGGGTGCTCCGTAGGCTTTGGGCTCACCGGTAGGGGAGAACACGATGACGGTGACGTGGGCACCGACCTCCTGGGAGAGGTCTTTTGCCATGGAGAAGAGTGTGTTGGTGCGCTCTGAGAAGCTTGTCTGGCTCTGAGCCATGCTGGTGGATTTGGTCATGAGGACGAGCAGCTCGTCAGGCGGTGGTGGAGATTGGAAAGATGCGGGGAGGAGAGCAGAGGCAATGAATAACATGGGATTTCTTTTGTGCCTTAAATAGGTAGCAGAGTATAGAGGACTATCACCTTATATAAGAAGATACACAATGTAAGTTCCTCTATTTTGAAATAGTAATGAACAAACCATGACTGTTCTTTTTAGATCGCATTTTTAAGTACACATATATGATACATCCCCATAGATCCACACTCATACAGTGGTACAGGCGCGCACACACACAACAACGAAACCATACACATTTGAAATACTAAACTAGTGCACTGTCACCAGGCACCGACAGGCTAAAACTACTGATCCAGACGATACAAATAAAGCCATCTCTGTTACACCAAAGTGTCACAACACACAAAAGCAATGCATCAGACACGAACAAGGCAACGAGGAGACAATAGACACGGTCATGGAGATGGATATGGCATAAGCTTATTCCAGCATACCTGCTGCAGCATAGAATGCAGCAAAATGAGGGTTGCTGCGGAGATAGTCATCCAATGCACGATGCCTAGCCTTTGGGTCCAGGGTAACACGACCCGAGTGACCAATGCCACTAGCATGCTGCAGGATGTCACGAATATGCCACGTCTGGTGGGTAAGAAAGCACCAAGGGCACACAAAAGCGATCATTACGAAGCACACGAGTGTAACTGTGGTCCTGCGGCCAAGCGAACTCAGATTTCTTCGGCTCCTCTGTTTCATCCTCGTCTGCTTCTTCCATGTCATACAGATCATATGGATCAATGAAGCCTGGCTACTGCGGAGGTGGCACACTATCGAAGTTGCCTGCTTCGTTCGCTTGCTCTGTTCGCTTGACCAGCCATCATCCTACAGATACTTACCAACAGAACTAAAAATGATAAGCAATGACCACAAGCAATGATGATAACCTGTAAACAAGATGTAGAAGCTATAAGCTCACCTCTCACAGGACGCAGAACAAAGTATGTTGCCTAGCACAACCACTAACAATGCATGTAAGATGAAGAGCCGATGAGCAAAGGCCTTAGGGGCGCGTCTATTTATTGAAGCACCATGACCTATCAATAACACAGTGCACCTTCTCCCAGCTGATGCCTCACGGGATTACAGTAGCCATGAAAATACATGGTATGCTCGGAATATGCAGACCTACATTGATCAGGAATCCTACCACAAGTATAGGGCGAAATATGCAGGCTTTCATTCATGGGTAGGCATGCAAAATATTCAGCGGGTACATGAGTTAGGATAAAAAGAAGGAAAATCTTGACATCCACATGAGTTACAAAATAGATGCGTAGGCATTATAGTTGGAGAAACCAGCTGTTTCCCTTTGTGGTCAGCGACTGGAAACGCACCCAGGTTCACTGAAGTGTGGGCCTCTTCTAGATATTTGTCTTCCGCCTATGTTGTATGCAAAGATGAAATGCACTCAACTTCACTAACAAATGGGTCCAATAAGAGCGCACAATCTTATTAGTGACCTCGCAACAAGTGCAGCTTACCAAATTTTCATTTCACGCCTAGGAACTTGAAAGCGGGATATTCAAATTCTGTATTCCCTCACCTCCCCCCAAATAGTAAAAATATGGCTACTGCAGTGCCCTTCCAAACTCCCACCTTGTATTTTCAAAATCAGCACTCTCCTCTCTATTGTAAAGCCGAACTAGATCTGCGGTGGCAGATGACCTCGACGGTCAAGGGGTACCTCAGAAGCGGTGGCAAGCTCCACGGGTGGCAGGTATCAAGGTGCGGCATGGGTGGCGGCACTCTTGGAGGAACATCTCAGCATCCTTGCAGCAGCTGCGCCCATGCTTGCGCAGTTGAGCAGTTGAGCGAGGATGTTGCGCAAGCACCGGCTGTCCCGTCCAACCATGCACCACTGCATCTTCGAGCTCCACAAGAGAGAATCTCATTTCTTTTCTATGTAGTCCCCTCCAATTTTCTGGATCTACATCTACTTCATCAGAGAGCACTCTGCTCAAGTTTATTTCTGTCTGGAGTAGAGCCTAGTTACGCCTACCCCATACTGCTAGTATTTCTTTAGCGAAAAGTAAATTTCTCAGTGTATTATGTTAGATTTGGGATCCTTCTCTTACATTGGATGCTCTAGATCTATCTGCAAGGCCAGCATCTGCATTTCTATGGTCATGGTATATTCTATTCTTATATCTAAGATAATTGACCAAATACTTATTGTGCAGGGCCTAGTATCACGTTCCTACATTGCTAAAATTCAATCACATGTCGTTGTATGTAACTAAACAACTGACTATCCTACTCGTGTATTCTTTACTTTATTTAGTTGCTTTGTTTAAGATTGGAGTTTGACTTCTGCTCCTTTCATTTGTAGGCTAAAATATTGAAAAAAATCCTTGAGGTTGTAGTACCAAATTCTGGTCCTCATGATTTACAGTTAAGTCCCTTCCTTAATTATGTGGCCGATGCAGCCAGCCTCAGCTACAAGCTCAAGATCTAATATTTCTTTGGAAGGGCTACAAGAAGCTGTAGAACTAAGCAACAAGTTGTTAAACAGGAACAAATGTTGCAGAACTAAGACAACAAGTTGTTGAACATGAGTAAATGTTGAGCGACTTGAAGATGAAGGCACAAGCTTCAGATGCAGCAATGAAAATGCAATCTGAGGAGATTGAGAGTTTGAAGAAAGTAGTAAGAGAAACTGCGTACCTCCTTCGTCAACTGCTAAACTTCAGAGGGTAAGGTCAATGTGTTTCTTAGACATCTGCTCATGTCCTCCCAGCTACTTCTGCTGGTTTGTGAGTATTGTGGTTTGTGCTCAATGTGTTTCTAGGCTAGCTTTGTTCTTGGTCAGAGAGATATCATGTGTAGTGATTTGTGATCTCTTAGGGACAATATGCTTGTGCTTGTTCTTTGATCATGAATAATAATGTGTGAAGTTTGATGAGAAACATTTATTTGTATGTGTGGTATGGAAAGATTATCTGTGCTATCAATTACCGAATTAATCTAAGATAGGTCGTTACTTTCAAATTTTAGCATGAGGTTCTAGTTAATTAACCAATCTAGGTAGGCACCTATTCTAAGCAAGCATGTTGTTCAAGACATTTTATTCCAAGCATCATCATTAAGATAATCATTCTCTGTTCCACTTTTTACTCAGTGCAGCACAGTGATCAAGCAGTCTCAAACTGTGAAAGGCAGATGATTCGAATCGAGTTTTCAAACCTTGGAAGGTGAACCTAACCCCACGACATTGCGTACCACGACGGGTCCACACATGTTAGCCATCCCCATCAATCCTCGAGCATGTGGACAAGGCCTACTTCCCTTGGATACAAGGCCCCATGGTCCCGGAACGTTGCCGTATCGTGACTGCACTTTTACCCACATGATGCACCAGGGGAAACTCCGTTCCAGAGATAGTAGGGATAAAGCCATGCCCTGGTTCAATCAGGTACAAGGCTTCCCTATCCCATACTAGGTATGAGATTAGTACTTTCAAACACTTGACCACGAACACCGACACATTTTGGCCTTCGCATTTTTATTGCTAGATAGATGGGGCAATCCACCAATTCAGACCAAAAGCCCAGCCCCGCCCGTCATCCTTATGGTTGTAGCATAAGTAAGCAAGCAATTCCTATAACTCGCGAGTGACAGGAAATCACTCGACTTTTACCGAGTCCTATTTAGCATTGCAGCTACTCGACCTATCATACTAGTGTTCAAACATAAGTACCTGAGATCATGCAACTAAGTTTTCAATCAACTCCTATGAACTTAAATACACAAACACAAGGAGCATAGATATTGCATGAACTTTAAATCAGGGTTATGCTCCAGGGCTTGCCTTCCTGATCTAGGTTAGTGGGAAGCTCATTGGAAGCCTGGGTTGCTCAGCCTCGACTTAATGCAGCTCTGCAGGTGCCTCCTCGGTCATCTGAAGCGGCTCATAAGTTCCATCTGCAATATTCGCTTCTACACAAGATGCATATGCAACAATTCAAGATTTCACGATTTCATATGCAAGATGCATTTCAAAAGATATTATTGCAGAAGTGTAAAGCTTACAATGACCACATGCACCTAGACAAGATTTAAACTTAAGTTGTTTGTAAGGTAAAGTGCTTTCGTGTTTTAAACCCCAGGTTTGATTTGATGGTGATTGCGTACACATATAAGGTTTTAACATCTTAGACTTCGCAAAGAAAGGTGGGGGTTATTTTGGGGTTGCTTAACATTCATTTGGAAAGCTATCATGTTTCTGAATTCTTAAACAACTTAATGTAACATTTACCATATTAAATGTATTACTCACATGCATTTAATTAAGCAAGTTAAAACATGTAGCAACCAGAAGCTAGTATTTTTCCTAGATAAACAGAGGCATCAAGAACCTAACAAAAGTGATCTTGCATTTTTATCTATTTCCTTCCATTTATAGAGCATATAACAAGATCACACCTAGCATTCAAGCATTTAACTCAACTCAGTGAGTTTCACAACTAAACTGGTGTTGCAAAATTTCTATTCAAAACAAGCATGCCAAAATTAAATCCACCAAGGTGGATTCATATTTTTCTCATTTTTCCATGATTTATAAAGCATTGATTAGTTTAAACACAAAAATAAAATCCTAAGGGAAAAACACAACAGTAACAAAACCATTTTTCTTTAAAACTACTCATCACTAGGAGTCTAACAATGTTAGATTTGTATTTTTCGCATTTTTCTACATTTACTTATGCATTTCCAAAGTTTCAGCCTTTCTAAATCAAAAGAAAAACAGAAAATATAAATATTTCACGCTCAGGCCCCTGAAAAGATTTGGGGACTTGCAATGTCACCCCTGGGGCTCAGCCGGCGGCTTGCCAGCATCAATCCGGCGAGCGGTGGCACTGCTAGGGTTAGGGAAGGGCATGGGGGTGCTTAGGGGCTCACAGCGAAGAGATGCACTAAGGGGCTCAGGGGCGAAGGCAGCTCGACGGCGGCAGTTCACAGCGAGGTCTCTAGCGCGGCAGAGGAGCTTCTTCTCCAGCAACGGCAGAGGCACGGGTGGCCAAAGGGTGGCTCGAGAGGCTCGAGTGGAGTGCGCGTGGTGCACCTGCGGGCTCAGTGGGTGGCAGGGATGGTCGGAGGGTGGAGCTTGGCGGTGAGGTGCGTGGTGGTGCTCTGGTTCTGTTGGTGGCAGGAGAGGTGGCACGGTGAGGCGCCAGTGAGGCTTGGGGCGCCTTTTATAGCGGGCCGAGGGCGAGGGAACTTAAGGATGCCTCGGTGCTCGACGACGACTGGGGGAGGGAAAGAGGGTGGTGGGCGACTGGCGTAGGCGTGGCGGGCTTGGTGATTGGCCGATGATGGCATGGCATGCGTGGGTGAGCTCCGAGGGTTGGTGGGGCAGTATATGCGGGCGGAGAGGATCTCTTGGTCGCGTGCAAGGATTGGTCGGGGGAGGGGCGCTCGTTTTGTCCCATCACCGGCAGCATTGGCCGATAGTGGAGCTGATGGCGCGCGGAGACTTGGCCCCCTGGGCGCGGGCGCGGACAGAGGCGCGCATGAGGAGTGGCTGGAGCAGATCTTTGCCTTGTGCGGAGGAAGATGGCGTCGGCCGGTGACTGGGCGAGTGCCGGGGCCATCGGGTCGTGTCACCAGTGAGGGTTGGCCGGCCTTCCTCGAACGCTGAGGCACCGCATGGCGTGGCACGACGTGCCGGGGCATGGTGATCGCGCTTTGCATATGGGGTGCGACGCGGTGGCGTGCAGGGAAAGTGTGTTTGAAGCCAGTTTGCGCTGAAATTTGAAACCAAACTTCAAAATTTTCAAAACTAGAAGTTGTTGTTGAAACTTTAGGCTACAAACTCTACAAAAGCTTCAGGTGCAAAACTTGGCTAGATTGGAAGATAAAAGAGTGTGAACTTTGGAAGAACGCGGGTTTAAAGAGATAGGTTGAAACTTGAATGAAGTTTGAATTTTGGCTGAACTTTGACCTAAAATTTGAACAGCTTCCACTCTAAACTAGTGAAAGATCAAATAGCAAAAGTTGTTTGTTTTGAAAAGTTCTACAACTTTTATATTAGCAAAAAGTTGAGTTGTTATATAAAATTTGAATTTAACAACTACCCCCCAAAAGAACTTTTTAAGGCATTTTTTGGACATTTGAAAATTTGAAAAGTTTCCAAAAGTTGGGATTTGGTGTTTCGAATGTTTTTCTACCTTCCCAACCTAGTTTGCTTGTTTTTCACACTTAGTTCCTTATTTGACTTAGTTTGACTTTGATTTGCCCCTTTTGTGAGATTTCAAGTGTTAAGTGCCTTCGAAATTCAAACATGGCAAGGTCTAGAGTGTTAAGTGTGATTTGTACCCTTAATTCCTCTAATTAACCTTTTGCAAGGTTCCCTAAAAACTAGGGATATTACAATTTGGGCCTAAATCAATCTATGACGACAACAATTATTGGGCTCGGCACAACAATTTGGGCCTAAATCAATCTATGACGATAACAATTATTGGGCTAAGAATCGGATGTAATTAAATCTATGATGAAACAGTTCGTCACAACTGTCATGCCACATCAAACTGTGGTCCGATGTGGCATGCTACGCAGGAGCCAGTTTATGATAACATGTGGGATGAATTTTCATTCGTCATTATCTTAGTGACGCACCGAAATAAGGAACGTCACTCGTCGCGGTTTATGACGCTCGAAAGTGGGTCGTATTTCGTAAATAAAATCGTAAGGAACATAAATGTGGAAATGGATTCGAAATCTGAAACTTAGTGAGGAAGTTATCATCTCTCAAAGAAAACTGAACAAAGTAACTGAGATGGCATGATTTGCTCCATGTGACGATAAGAAGTCAGTATGCTACTCCTACAACTCTTCTTGCATGCACACAATTTGCTCTCTGCGCGCGGGGTGTGCTTCTCCTAGCGCTCTGATTGCATGCACGTGATTAGCTCCTATATATATTGACAAGATCTACAACTTTATAATTCAAAATATTTTGATTTGAAGCCATCTTGTGCCAAAGTTATCAATACAATGTTCAGATCTAGAACTTCAGATATTAACATTGTATTGATTATTTTGGTACCAAGATTGATTCAAATCAAAATATTTTGAATTACAATGTTCTGGATCTCATCAAGATATACAATTTTTATATTAATTTTATCTCCATCCGAGTTGATATGAAAAATTTACGGTTTTTAAAAATATGCTACATAGAGAGGGAACATATCGCCAACTGAATTGGTGGTAAGGTGGCTGCAAGAGAGACATTCCACCAATCCAAATGGCTATGTAGGTACATATTTGTAATTTTTTTATTCGAACATATATTTTACAAAACATTAAAATAGAAAATGTGAAAATAAAAAAAAAATCCTCGAGAGAGGTGATGCCAGGGAACGTATATGGTGCAAATTATCTACCCCGTGCAAGCTTGGAAACTATGAATCAAGACCATAAGATGCTAATCCAGTAGATAGGGTTAGTGGTGGGATTATTTTGTAGTTAAGCCCCCCACCCGTCGGCCACTTGCCACTTTTACATCCGGTCCTATTGTGTTGGCCTTCGGGATCGGAGTAATGATTAATAGGGACAGTCGGGGGCATAAGATCTGCACCTTGTGTAGACAGGTCAAACCGAGCTGAACCCACCGGTCAGACCGGTTGGATCAAGTCCTCCAATGAAGATTGAACTTCACCATTGCGTAT